>NW_026907677.1:1244984-1556231 GCF_028389875.1 Rhea pennata
CCTGTCTATGCTGTTCTTGTCCTTCCACTTGGACTCCCTGGGCAGGAGTGTTTGAGATGCAATTCAGACACTGACCCTGCAGGTCCTGCCATAGAGATGTATATTTGAGAAAGGTAATCAAGTCCCCCTCCAGCTTCTGGGGCTCTGGGCAGTGCTGGGGCGGGGGGAGGAGCAGGGGAGAGGGGCTAGCAATGAGCCAATTCTCTCTTCAGAACATCCCATCCTTAGGACCTTTAACCACTTGACTGTGGGATATCTGGCTGGGCTGCAAACCAAGGTGGGGACAGGTGATACATGTTTTTGGAGGGGCAGAGTACTAAGAAATAGAAAGTTTGGCCCAGAGAATTCTGTCCTAACTTGTCTATGTCTTGTCTTTTTGAACGATCCCCCATGCGTAGGGGGAGCAAATGTCCAACAGCAGCTCCTTCAACAGGTTCCTCCTCCAGGCATTTGCCAACACGCGGGAGCTGCAGCTCCTGCACTTTGCGCTCTTCTTGGGCATCTACCTGGCTGCCTTCCTGGGCAATGGCCTCATCATCACAACCATAGCCTGCAACCACCGCCTCCACACCCCTATGTACTTCTTCCTCCTCAACCTCTCCATCCTTGACCTTGGCACCATCTCCACCACTGTCCCCAAATCCATGGCCAATTCCCTGTGGGACACCAGAGCCATTTCCTACTCAGGATGTGCTGCCCAGCTCTTTTTTCTTGTCCTTTTCATTTTTGCTGAGTATTTTCTTCTCACTGCCATGGCCTATGACCGCTATTTTGCCATCTGCAGACCCTTGCACTATGGGACCCTCATGGGCAGCAGAGCTTGTGTCAAAATGGCAGCAGCTGCCTGGGCCAGTGGTTTTCTCTGTGCTGTCCTGCACACTGCTAACACATTTTCAATACCACTCTGCCAAGGCAACATCCTAGAGCAGTTCTTCTGTGAAATTGCCCAGATCCTCAAGCTCTCCTGCTCAGACACCAGCCTCAGGGAAGTCAGGCTTATTGTGGTTAGTGCCTGTTTAGTCTCTGGGTGTTTTGTTTTCACTGTGCTGTCCTATGTGGAGATCTTCACTGCTGTGCTGAGGATCCCATCTGAGCAGGGCCAACACAAAGCCTTTTCCATGTGCCTCCCTCACCTGGCTGTGGTCTCCCTCTTTGTCAGCACTATTACGTTTGCCCATCTGAAGCCGCCCTCCATCTCCTCCCCATCTCTGGATCTGGTGATGGCAGTTCTATACTCTGTTGTGCCTCCAACAGTAAACCCGCTCTTCTACAGCATGAGGAACAAGGAGCTGCAAGATGCAGTGAGGAAGCGGATCAGGTGGGTACAATGTCGGGAGCAGTAACTGCCCTATGTGCACCTCTTCCCCATTTCTAGCGTATTTGGCATCAAAGCAATGTGTTATTCATTTTTTTATTATTTACACTCCTGCAAAAAAAAAAAAAAAAAAAAAAAAGAAAAAAAAAGAAAAAAAAAAAGAAAGAAAAGTGCTACTTGTCCTCTGGAATCTCTCATTTGAATCTGACCCAACAACTGTGCTGAAGGAGGAAGCCAGGCTTCCCCCTTCATCAGCAGGGAGGAGGGAACCTCAAAGGCATACTAGTCTGAGCTCCCTCGGATGCCCCAGTGCAACGAGGAGAGTTTCCCACTGCAGTGTCTCTTTCAGCAGTGATACCAAAGGAGCTCGGGGGGAAGAGTCAGGCTTGCGCAAGTACAGATGGGTTGACAGCATGGGTCCCATGTGCATTAGGAGAGCTCAACTCCCCTGGCCACAGTCAGAGTGTGATCTCACATGCCTCTTCTGCAAGGGTGGCAGGCAGCTATCACAGTGGGCCAGTCCCTTCCCTCTACAGGGCTGCAGTGCACAGAGCAGAAGTGGAGGAGCGTCTGGATGCAGCCTGTGGGGACAGACCCTATGCTCCGCAGGACCATTCTCCCTCTACCACAGCAAGTATTTCCTCCCTGCAGCTGTCACATGGGGGCTGCAGCTTTCCTGGAAACACGTCTGCCCAACAACAGCAGGATTTTCTCTGTTCGGAGCTGTTCTCTTCATTGCCACACTGTGCTGCTGTGCTCTAGTGTGTATATACAACCTAAGAGCTCTCCTAATGTGGTGGTGGTACGGTTATGCTTCCCCGTGCATTCCTGTGAGCACAGGCAGGACGAGGCAATGGGCTCCTTTATGTCAGACCTGGGGTCCCAAATAACGTTTTGTAATAAAAGGGGATCTCCTCCGTGCTGTGCCGTGAGTCTTGCCTTTCTTCAGAAAGGAGAGTAAAAAACACACCCAAGGGTTGCAGCACAAAAGGGCCTGCTGTCCTGCTTGTGAACTCCATGGGCCCAGCAGGATGAGCTCAGAGTCCCAGTGTGATCCACCAGGGACCGAGGGCTGGATTTGGGGCTCCTTTCGTGGTGACCAGTGCAAGCAGAGATGGTGAGTGGTCTCTGTGATGCCTGTCTGGGGCTGCTCACAGATGCCATCCTTCTGGAAAGGAAGCTGGCCACCAGGAGAGCTCGGGGGATCTCTAGGAAGAGTGTGTGCCTCAGGGGTGGGCAGGGAGTGGAGCCTCACAAAGTGAGGGATGTTTCATGGTGGAGTCACATAAAGCCCTATACCCAGGTATGCATAGGAAAGGAGGGCTCTGCAATCCCTGCAGAAGCAGTGGGGACCTGGGACACCTAGGGAAAGGGGGCTGGAGAGTGATCCATGCACTCCCATGTAACACCACTGGCCAGAGCTAGGGCACACAAAAACACATCTGCTGCCATTGCAAACACCCTGGGATCACTCTCAGCACATCCATGAGCACAAACACGTGCTAGCAGTGTCGGTGGTGTTGAGCCATGTCTGTCTGGTTCTCCTTCCTACCCCAACCGGCACAGCCAGTGAGGAGTCAGGGGTCACCCCACGGCGCTGTAATCCCACCGTCTGATAGCACTGCAGTGTAGCAGTAGTGCAAGACCCTGTGAGGAGCAGAGGGGAGGGGTGCATGAACTGCTGTGCAGGTCAGCACAGACCCACTCACCTGGGGAAAGACTCTCTGGGGAGCAGGGACATCCCAGGAGACAAGCAGGACAGAGCTCAGAGAGAGAAAATGAGTGCAAGAAACAAGTTTGAGCACCATCTCAGATCAGACCGCGCTCTGCCTGGGGCAGCAGGAGCTACCGGAGGTACTACAGGGTCAGGGCTCTGGTGCTGTCCTGGGCAGCAGGCTGGGCAGTGAAGGAGCTGCAAGCCACTCAGTGAGTAGAAAAGTACAATACCTTACCAAATGTGAAGGTTTAATGGCTCTGAAATGCATGAAGGTATGCAATAGCAGCACAGTGGGATGGTGTGAGATGCCATACCACTAATGAGAAACTGCAATGAGAGGTGTGTGCTGTTTTGCATAAATGGTAGTGTGTGGTGGATAGGAGTTAGAGAGAGACAGAGAGGTCCCAAGTGCTGATGGCCCTGGGCTGCAGTGGTGCTGTGAGCTGTGAGCACTGGGACTCTGGTGCACAGGGGACCCCTGTCCCCCTGCCTGGCCCTGAGTAGAGGGGCCCAGGAGTGTTTTGGTCACCTGCGGGGAAAAGGCCACCTCTAGGACCTGTTTGTGGCACCTGTGTCTGCAAAGGCAGCAGGAGCAGCCCCTGCAGCCCCATCCCTGGGAGCAGGTGTGAGGCTGGAGCTGGCACAGTGGCTATGTGCTGTGAGCCTGCTTGGGGAAGCAAGCCCAGAGAGAAACCACTGTCTTCCTGGCTTGGGTGCTGCTGCAGGGAGAGCATGGTGCGGACTGCTGAGGTCTCGTGGGCTGTGGTTTGTGCGCTTACAGAAAAAGCTTTGATCTCTTGATGAGCCCCAGCGAGGGAATAACGGGCTGTTTCTGGGAACAGCTTTTTTTCCTGGTGTTAATTTTTCCTTCCTAAGCTGTGATTTGTATTCCCTACTTTCCCCATTGCTACTTTTTCCTTACTCACTTTTGTCCTCCCCCTCACCCTGCCTCTTACGCATCCATCCTCCACTCATTTACTGATTTCAGCCTTCCCAGTCACAGGAAAGCATGAGGCCATATGACTGCTGGCAGCTCTCCTCTCCCTGCCAAGCTGCCCCAGCACAGCTCACCTCTCCCCCGCGGCAGTCACCATCAGGCCGGGAGACAAAGCCAGACACGTCTGCCTGGAGTCTGGTGCCTCTCTCGAGGAGGCAGACGATAACCCCCGCAGCCCCAGTGCTGCCCAGAGCTGGCTCTGCTTTGCAGGAGGGTTTCAGCCCTGGGTCCCGGGAGGGGCAGCTCTCCTCTGCCCTGGCAGCCAAGCCACAGCCCAGCAGTGGGGTTGTGTGAGCCCCCTCCATTCCCTAGCATGGGCAGGGCAAAGTTGGGCTCCCTGCTGGGAACAGCCAGAGCTCTGCAGCACTGCAAACAGCAGGATCTTGGCCTCGAGGAGAGGAGGGAGCCAGAGGCTGTCACCAGCACCCTCTCCCATGGCAGCACATCCCCACGCTGGGCTGGGAGCTCCTCCAGCCCTAGGGCCTGCACAGGCCCTCTGTGGGCAGTAGCACATCCTGGGGCTGGGGATATTTTGGCTCCACTCCAGACTGGAGCACTTGTGCTGGGGCCCCATGTATGGAGCTGGGAAGCAGTTGTGGGAGGGGCCTGGATCCCTAGTGTAGATGTGAGGGAATAATACCACTGCTGCTGATGGTGGCGGGGATGGAGTCACCAGCACATCCCTGAAGCAGTGGGGCAGGGCAGGGGTGGCTCTGGGGGCTCTGGGGAGAGCCAGGACTCAGATTTTGCCTCTAGTCCTGAGACCAGGAGCCTTCCTGCTGACAGCCCCTGCCCCAAGGCAGCTCCTACCCTCCCAACCCCCTGCCCATCTGTCCCCGTGGAAGATGCAGGGCTGAAACTTGAGCCCCAGGAGGAGCAGGAGTTTCCAGGGGGATGAGGGTTGTGTTTCTACTGCCCATGTGCATTACTCACCTCCATGGGGTCTTACTCTGCAAATGCCTTTCTCCTGCTCAATGGGACTTTTGTGAGGCTCAAGGGACTAAAGTGTGTCCTGCCTGGCTTTGTGTGGTGTTGGAGGGGTGCTGGAGGAGGGCTTTCTTGGGAGACTGGCAGGCTGTGTGTGGGGCCAGCAGTGCTGAGTAGCTGTGCTGATGGCTGCAGGGCAGACCTGAGTGTCCTCAGATGCAGTGCCAGTGAACGTGCGAGTGGCTGCAGGTGAGCTGGAGGGCAGGGCAGGAATTTGCAATGGTCTTGGGCTATGGGAGAAGGAGTGACCTGTCTGTCCTTGCCAGAAGGAAGGTGAAGAGGAGAGGAGAGCTGATGTGTGAGGGCCCGAAGGAGGATTTGTGTTCGGAGGACCTTCCCTCCAGGAAGGACAGCAGATTGCTGGCACCAGCTGATGGAGGGGACGGTTGTGCCCCGCCAGGCACTGCCAATATTGTCAGCATCTCCTGCCTAATGCAGTGTGACAACCCCCAGGCTAGAACTCTCTCCATGTTCACGGCTTCAGGATGTGTCTGCCAGCTGCTGTGGGTCCAGGCAAGGCCTGGAAGCAGCAGTTCTCCTCCCCTGTGACCCTCTTCATCCTCCCCGGGGCTTGTTTCCAGCCAGAAATCCCTCTCAGCACAGACCAGCCGTCCTGTGACAGCAGGAGCGCAGGACTGTAGAGGAAGGGCCACGTGCTGTGGCAGCATGGTTTTCCATGCCCCTCAGCTGACTGTGACACCACCCGCTAATGTCCCCTCCTGACCACCCTAACAGGGGGAAAAGAGCTTAGCCACAGTGCTGACCTTTGGCAGGTGGGCTTGATCGTCATCATGGTCATTTACATGTCACGAGACCCCTGCCCTGCAGTGTGCTGCAGAGCCAGGTCGTAGCATCTTCCCGCTGCCCTCTCCCCTTGTACTTGTCTAAGTCCAAGTGAAATCATGACCTTGAGTTGCGTGTCCATGTCCGTGAGAGGCTAATACCATGGATCAATTACAAACTATTGCCTGACAAATTTTAAGGGAAGGGAAAAGTGATTTTTGTCTTCTCGCTCTCCGTTGCCTGCTTTGCCTATAGCAGGAGAGCAGCATCCTGTGCAACTTTGTTCATAGCTCCCTTTCTTCAGGTCTCTGCTTTCTGCACGCTTCCAGTTCCCACCTCCTGCCCTGCATCTCTCTCCCCTCCCCCATCCCTCCACACACACACAAACACACACACACACACACACTCTCACTTATCTATTTGCTTTGCATCTTTTTCAAGTGAGCAAACCTTGACAGAGGCAGCCCAACCTGAACAGGCCGGTGCGCAGAACAAGAGCAAGCAGAGTCAAAAACCTCTTTCTTGTGCTCAGCTTCTTCTATGCCCAGCTGTCACTTGGCATATGCAGGCTTCAGGTGAAGTTGTACGAGGTGTGAAATACAGGAATGCCACCAGAGGAGAAAGTGTCACTCGTGCACTTTGAGGCATACTCATGACACACGAGCTATTGCAGTGTGACAAGCAGGGAAGGGCTAAAGGGAAGCAAGATCACCGTGATTAGAGTTGGGGCGTCAAGGGGCATGAAAGCAATGTGCATTGAATGTGAATGCTGGAGGCAGAGGCTGGATGCCTGGAGTGGGACTGGAGTGCTTGTGTTCTGAGGGCCCCTTCAGTCTGCTCGAACCATTTCCTTACCTCAGCTGTGCTAATCTTGACAAACTACTGCCCAGGAAGCAGCTAGACGCTGTTGACAAGACAGCATGTGCTTGCCTGGGCTGATGGGAATTTTTTGTGTTTGTGGTTTCACACGCTGGGCCTGCTTTCATGTACTCTGCCAGTCGCTGACTCCTTGCCAGATCTTCCACAGGTCTTCTGACTACCCCTTAGATTCAGACAGAACTTCCTGTGTTTCCATTTTTTGCCTGTTAGTGGCTATTCACTGGCCTTGCTCCAGTAGCTCCATCTCTCTCTCATACCTGGGAACGTGGAACTGGACCCAGTACTGCTGGTGTGGCCTCAGCAGGGCTGAGCAGGGGGGGAGGATCACCTCTGTCGACCTGCTGGCAATGCTCTTCCTAAGGCAACCCAGGATACCTTTGGTCGCCTTTGGCACAGGGGCACCTTGCTGGCTCGTGGTCAGCTTGGTGTCCGCCAGGTCCTTCTCTGCGGCACTGCTCCCCAGTGGAGCCTGTAGTTGAGCATGGGGTTATTCCTCCCTAGGTGCAGGACCCTGCATTTGCTTTATTGAACTTCATGAGGTTCCTCTCTGCCTTTTTCTCCAGCCTGTCAAGGTCCCTCTGAATAGCATCAGAGCCTGCTCAGCAAACTTGTATCATTAGCACACTTGCTGAGAGTGAGCTCTGTCCCATCATCCGGGTCATCCAGGTCATGAATAAGCTGAACAAGACTGGCCCCTGTACTGACCCCAGCGGACGCTGCTGGCTTCCAGCTAGACTTTGCGCTCTGCCCTCTGAGCTCTGCCACTGGGCCAGTTTTCAGTCCACCTCACTGCCTACTCCTCTTGCCCATACTTCCTCAGCTTGCCTACAAGAATGTTACAGGAGACAGTGCCAAAAGCCTTGCTGGAGTCAAGGGAGACAACATCCACTGCTCTCCCCTCATCTCCCCAGCCAGTCATTCCATCATAGGAGGCTATCAGGTTGGTAAACCATGATTTCCTCATGGTGAATCCATGCTGACTGCTGCTGGTCAATATCACCTTCTTGCTCTTCATGTGCTTGGAAATGGTGTCCTGGAAGAGCTGCTCCATCACCTTTCCAGGGATGGAGGTGAGGCTGACTGGCCTGTAGCTCCCTGGGTCCTCTTTGTTGCCCTTTCTGAAGACTGGAGTGACACTGGCTTTCTTCCAGCCCTCGGGCACCTCTCCTGATCACCTTGCCCTTTTGCAGATGCTTGAGAGTGGCCTTGCAATGACATTGGCCAGCTTCCTCAGCACTCCTGGATGGATGTCCATGTCAGGGCCCATGGACTTGTAGATGTCCAGTGTGCTGAAGTGACTGCTAACCTGATCCTCCTCCAGCAAGGGAAAGTCTTCCTTTCTCCAGACTTTCCCCGTGTTCTCCAGGGCCTAGGATTGCTGAGGGCTGGTCTGAGCAGTGAAGTTTTACTGCCGATGTGAGGAGTAAAACCTGAGGCAAAGGCAGCACTCAGGCTCTCTGCCTTTTCTGTGTTCTCTGTTGCCAGGGCCCTTGGCCCATTCAACAACCTTTTGTCACAGATGTATTTCTAGAAGCCCTTCTTGTTGGCTTTGACATCCCTCACCCGATTAAACTCCAGATGGGCCTAGGGACATTGTGACTGTTTTCCTCTCAGGCTACCTGTCCCTGCTTCCACCTTCTGTGTACTCCCTGTTATGTTGGAGTTTTGCCAGGAGCTCCCTGCTCGTGCATGCAGGTCTCGTGCCTGCTTTGCTCGACTTCTTGCTCCTTGGGGTGGACCACTCCTGAGCTTGGAGGAGGAGCTCCTTGCATGTTAACCAGCTTTCTTCCACTTTCCCCTCTTCCTTTTAGGACCTATCCCATGGGATTCTCCCAAGCAGGTCCCTGAAGAAGGCAATGTTTGCTCTCCTCAAGTCCAGGGACAACTGCCTCATACTGGCCTTCAGGTACTGAGGCAGCCGTGACCTTGCTGTCAGCATAAAAGTCATGTGCGTGCTGTGGGCCTGGGAGACACTGCAGCACAAGTGACCTCAGCAGCTCAAACAGAAGCAGTGTTGCTGCTGTTTTAGCCTGTCAGGTTGTGAGGCAGAAGTGACCTTGCAAGCATAAGCAACAGCAATGTGCCTGCTGCTTGCCCATCAGGTCCTGCAGGGCAGGTCCTGCCCCAGGGGCAGTGGCAGGCTGCTCAGAGGCTGGACCTGGCACCTGGGCCAGGCAGGAGACCCATGTCTCAGGCACACAGCACTCCTCTAGAGCCAGGCGCCGGGGCCAGAGCTCATCCACGCTTTCGTCAGCATGTCTGAATGGAGTTCCTGCCCTGACAGCAGTGTGGGGAACAGCTGCTTTTCCAGCCCTCATGGACATGCATGCTCCAGCTGTGGAAATACTTGGCTACATTTTTACAGCTTGCGGGGCTCTAGTCTCCTGGCAGCTCTAGCTTCACCCTTCCTACTCCTAAGAAATCAGAAGCAGTTAAAGCTGCTTCCTCTCCAGCAAACGCAGCTGCAGCTAGCTCCAGCCCTTGCGCTGGCAGAGCCTAAGCCCAAGCCCAGGGCAGGCACTGCCAGCAGAGGCTGTCTGAGCCACAGAGGACCACGGCTCTGTCTCAGTGCTCCCACAGCCCAACACTGCATTTGGCAGGAGCGCTGGGTCTCCTCCCCTGCTCCCACAGGCGCCATGGAGGCTGCTGCTCCCGGGGGAAAGCTCCTGGCCCCTGGGAATGGGCTGTCTGTGCCAACCAGGCCCCAAGGAGAGGCAAGCACCTAGGGGCCCCTGGGCCCCTGGGGTGAGGCCAGGCAGGGCCTGGCAGCAGGTGCTGACAAGCATCTCTGCCCCCAGGAGGGCTGGGGCACCTCTCTGGCCTCTGTGGCCCTAGGCACAGTGGGCCATGCTGCTGCCCTTCTCACCCACCCTTACAGCCTTACAGCACTCAGAGCTGGCTGGCCCCAGTGCCACCAGCCAGGCAGACCCAGCATCGCTCCTCACCTCTGTGGCTGCTGAGAGCAGCAGCCAGCCAGGTCAGAACAGGCCAGATCCATGGCCAAGCCACTCAAGGTTGTTATGTCGGGCACCAAATCCTTCCAGCCAGCCCTGAAGACTCTATGAAAGGAGCCGTGCGCCAGCCCCAAGTGATGGCACCAGTGCCCAGCCCCCAGGAGAATAAGCATTGGCAGCTGATCTCAACTGTGCTGGGAGATGCCACATTTATTCTTTAGGTTCTTCCTCCTCTGCCTCACTGTGGAGGCTGCTTTGGGGGCTGGGAGTCGTGGCGTTGTCTTCACCCTGCATGCTGGCAAGACCTTCTTCAGGGTTTGTTTCAATGGGCTGGTCTTCACCCATAGCTGTTGATGAGCAGCTTGGAGATGTGCTGGCCCAGCTGACAGGCAGAGATTCTTCTTCTTCTTCTTCTTCTTCTTCTTCTTCTTCTTCTTCTTCTTCTTCTTCTGTCTCTGGATACTGCTCTTCACAGGGCTAAGAAGTGAGAAAGGAAGAGGCTGTGTTATGCACAGGGCGAAAGGCAGAGGCACAGTGCAGGCTTGTCCAGGCCACGTATCTTTGGATGGGCTTCTGATGGTGTGTCCATGCTCACCGCCCCTGTGTCCAAACAGGGTCGCATAAGCAGCTCCTCAGCCTGGGTGCACGGGGGCAGAGGCTGGGAGTGAACCTGTGCCTTGGCTTCAGCATTCAGGGAGAGGTTGCAAACAAACGCTGGTGCGATTTCTAGGTCCCGCACTGCAATCCTCCTCTGAGCACCCAGCAGCTATGCCTGGGATGGAAGGGAAGTCTGGTACAAGGCCAGGGTGGCTGTCTGCTGCTGCACTGTGGCTGCAGAAGCACCGACACCTTCTCTCCCTCACTCGGGCTGAGAGCCCTCCTGCTTCTCTCCTCCCCCAGGGCCTCCCACGCTTGCTCCCATTGGTAGCCACAGCCCTTCCCCTCCAAAGGAGTGCTGGGCATTTGCTTGGGGCTACAGAGAGGTGCTTGGTGTCAGGGCCGAACCCAAGTCAATCCCATGTCAGGAAAAGCCATAAGATGCTCTGTGCAAGCTGGTGGCTCGGGGACTGGGAGCCTGACCCCGTGGTGGGCCACTGCCACTCAGATGTCTCAGGTTTTCCTGGAGCTGGCACATACGTACCATGTCTAGTGTGGCCTCCCGTTCCTCAGCCAGCCTTTTTGCCTCCTCCTCTACGCAGGAGTAATAAACATTCACGACGACTTCCTTCCCCGTTCCAAAGTCGTACTTGACAACTTCCTGAATGCTGGGCATTTCTACAGGTGGCTTCTCACTAGTCGCACTTGATTTGCTACTTTGCGACAGGCTTGAGCTGCCCTCAATGGTTTCCTGACTCTCCGGTCTCTGCTCAACCTGCAAGACAATTCCACACAGGTCTGTGCCCCACTTCCAAAGCCACTCAGCTGCTGTTCTCAATGCATCCCTAAAGCAGCCAGTGACTGCAGGACCTGTGCAGTCACCAGCCCCTTTTGGTTTCGCCTGCCCTCAGGCACCCCAAACGGCAACTGCTGCCCCAGGGTAGCAACGCTGCAGCCCAAGCTGGAGAACAGTGAGAAGCCCCACAACAGGCCCCAGCCTATGTCACAGCTTGACCAGGGCTCATGGTCTTTCCCACTGGCACTTCTCCCTCAGGCTCTGATCTCTCCTGGCAGCATAAGTGAGCTGAGGGAATTGCCACTTGCAGAGTAAGAAACCTGCAGCGCTGTCCAGCTAGGGAGGGAGAGGGCAGCATGTGTGCAGTGGGTCTCTTTTTCCCTGAAGGGCAGGTTATTCCTCACATTCTCCCCTGACCCCTGTCTGCCTCGAGTCTTCCCCCCTTGTCCAGCTAAGGAGAGAAAGAGCACCACAGGTACACCAGGTATGTCTGCCCCTAAAGTGCAGGTTACTTCTCACCCTCTCCTCTGACCCCTGTCTGCTGCGAGTCTTCCCTCCGCCCCATTCAGACCTGAAGTGAATCTGAACAAGACTGAAGGATCCTTTTTTTCCTGCTGCCCCGTGATTGACATGAGCATGAACAGAAGCTCTCCAGCTTCCACCCCACACAGGCCCAGCAGTTAACTTCCCACCAGAAACAGGGCCCCATGCAGGCATCTTCTGCTGTGTCCACAGAGAAGGCAGTAGCAACAGATGTGTTGCAAAACCAGAGCACAACCAGAATCTTGGAAAGCAAGCCCCAGACAAAGGCACTCAGGGCTCAGAGGAGCGCAGAGGAAGGGCTCTTGTACAGCCACTGCCCAGGGGATGATGCTTTCCCACAATTCTGGCTGCCACAGGAAGGGCCCCAAGCAGCAGCACCTACCAGTTCCTCGCTCTGAGGGCCTTCACTCACCTCCCACCTCGGTGGCGATCTAGCTTTAGGAGGTTGCTCCTTTCCGGCTACCACTGCCTCCCATTCCCACAGGAGCTCCTGAAGCACACTGCAAATAGACGCCGCAGGGAGGTGGTGTGAGCACAGGGGGAGTTAGGTCTCCACTCTGCGCTCCCAAGCCAGGCACCTGCTTCGGCAGCAGGAGGAAGTCCTGCAGGAGAAGCCCGTGGTTTTGACTGACAGTGGCCACATGGATGAGACAGAGAGCACCTGAGCAAAGCTCAGGATGGCAACACGGAGCCTTTCTTTCCTTGCAGCAAGCAGAGCAGCAGAATCAACTCCAAGGACAGGCTCCAAGGCACACTGTTGTCCCCTTTCCTGCCAGTGCCATTTGCCACTGCTCACTGGTCTCAAACACTCTGTGTTTAGGAATGGAAAATGGATTCTAGCTGGGCACTCTGGGTCAAAGAAGGAGGAAGCTATCAAGGGAGTAAAGCACTCCTGCAGTATTCCTGTTCTGGGCACTCTTTTGTGCCAGCCACAAAGACAGGCTGTCATACAAAAGAGGATGTTTCTTGCAAAGTATATAAAACCAGAACAGTAATAACAGACACAGCTCTGTGCCTTGGACTTCTCCATTCTCCAGTCACCCATGTCCACACTGAAATAAATCCCCTTCTGAGCACCCAACAGCTATGCCTGGGATGGAAGGGAAGTCTGGTACAAGGCCAGGGTGGCTGTCTGCTGCTGAACTGTGGCTGCAGAAGCACCGACACCTTCTCTCCCTCACTCGGGCTGAGAGCCCTCCTGCTTCTCTCCTCCCCCAGGGCCTCCCACGCCTGCTCCCATTGGTAGCCACAGGCCTTCCCCTCCAAAGCAGTGCTGGGCATTTGCTTGGGGCTGCAGAGAGGTGCTTGGTGTCAGGGCCGAACTCAAGTCAATCCCATGTCAGGAAAAGCCATAGGATGCTCTATGCAAGCCGGTGGCTCGGGGACTGAGAGCCTGACCCCGTGGCGGGTCACTGCCACTCAGATGTCCCAGGCTTTCCCTGAAGCTACCACATACGTACTCTTTCTCTTCTCTTCCCTGCTGCTTGGCCAGCCTTTTTGCATTCTCCTCTTTGCAGGAGAAGTAATCTTTCAAAGTCACAGTCGTTCCTGCTGAGATGTGGTAAGTGATGCTTTCATTTAGCTCTCGCCATTCCACAATGTCCAGGACCTTCTTAAGGTCTTTCCTAGCTTTCCTGCTTTGCGACAGGATTGAGCTGGCCAGAATGCTTGGCAGAGTTTCTGTTCTGTGCTGAACCTGCAAGACAATTCCACAGCGGTTTGTGCCCTACTTCCAAAGCCGCTCAGCTGCTGCTCTCAATGCATCCCTAAAGCAGCCAGTGACTGCAGAACCTGTACAGCCACTGCCCATAGGATGATGCTTCTCCACAATGCAGGCAGCCACAACGAGGGCCCCAAGCAACAGCATCTACCTCCCCTGGCCTCTGAGGGCCTGCACTCACAGGACGTACTGCTGACCATCCAGATGCAGCGGCTTCCTTCCTCCTGGCTTGTGCTGCCCTCCACGTAGAGTACCCTGGGACGGCCTGAAACGCACTGCAAAAACACACCGTGGGGAGGTGGCATGAGCACAGTGCCGGTTGGGCCTGTCCCCCACGCTCACAAGATGGGTTCTCCTGCAGCCAAAGGACATGAGTTCCACTAATTGACCTCATCAGAGGTGGAGATCATGCCCTGCCAAGTCATGTAAGGCTGCACAACATGCCTGGAGCAAAGCTCAGGCTGCCCACATCAAGGCTTTCTCTCCATGCAGCAAGGAGAACAGCAGGCACAGCAACAGTGACAGGCTCCAAGACACACCGTTGCCCCCGCTCCTCCCAATTCCTTTAGCCACTGCTCAGTGCTCCCAAACACTCTGTTTTCAGGATGGAAAATGGATTCTAGTTGGGCACCCAGGCTCAAAGGAGCACAAAGGCATTGAGGGAGTCAAGCACTGCTACCTCTGCAGCTACGCTGCTCATTGTAACTCGCCTGCCCCAGGGACATGCTTGGGAAAGGCTTTGATGGCAGTAGGGGCAGAGGCTCACTCTCACTCTCACTGGAGACCTCCTGCCTCTCCCAGACTCTGCACACACACACAGTCCCCTTATCTCAGAGCCCACAACTCTGATCAGGCATTCAGGATGCTCTGGGCACACAGAGAGGTGCCTGACAGCAGGGTGTAGCCACGCTCGGCTTGTGCCAGCCCCAGAAAGAGGTTTCACGTGAAGGAAAGGGCTTCAAGGTCACTACGTGAATCTGGCACTGTGAGAACAGCCCCTGCTCCTTGGCCTTGGTGGCAGGAAGAGGGGGGCTGCCCTTCTGCTTGCAAGGCAGCATCCTTTACAGGCCAAGAAAGAGCTCCTCTCTGTTGAGTCCCCTCTCACTGCATACTCCCTGGCCTCTGGAAACAGCTCGCGTTGTGGCCCAAAGGGCAGGCAAACACCTCCCTCTTGCAAAGGCTTCACAAGAGCATGCAGACCTCTCCTCAGCCTCACAACATATCCTTAGACTCCTAGCCCTGCTGTCGGCAGGTAGAAACAATCCTGCTTACTTTCGGCTATGGGGAATTGTGGAAAGGCCCCCATGTCTGGGAAGCAGGATTTGACTTTCCCAAGGGTCTCCACCTGGGAAGCAGTGTCAGCAGAAACAGGAAGCCCACAGGAGGCTCTCCCAACCACTTGCTCTGTGCTGTCCATCCAGCCAGAGATTACTAGTCGTTGCAGTATGGGATGAAAGGCATTCAGAGTCCCTAGGGCCATGATGTCCAAGGGAAACATGCATCTCCAAGACCAACAAGGCTACAGGCTCACCCTCACACACAGCTCCAAGCATCTCACCTGCTATGAGGCTCTTTCCGCTTGACTCTCTTCCCCATGTCTTTTTCCATTCTAGCAGGCTGCTTGTCTTGAATGGAGATGTACACGGCAGGAACATCCCCTGTAAGCAGCAGACAAGAAAACCCTGCAGAGCACCATCGAGGTGGTCATCTGTATAGCAGTGATGTGCAGCACCGCTCCAGTCAGTGACAGACCTGTGAAGCCTCAAGGGGATTCCTTTGAAGCCATGTTTCCAAGGCACTCTGAGGCCCTCCCTCACTCTGGCTCCTGTCCAGCTCTTCATTTCTAGCCTAAAACACCCTTCCCTGTGGGAGTGCTTTTCTACTGCTCTACCCTGTCCACACCAGGAACAGTGGGGCTCACAGGGATGTGCTGGTGACCTACGAGAGACTCTTTGGGGCCCTAACTTCACACGAGGGAAACAGAGCCTGCGATCCTTCGTTGGATCTCACGGGCTGCATTTTCTCTGCTGAGGCAGTCAACCCAAAAGCACTGGTCTGGCAGTTTGAATGAAAAACTTTCAAGCAAAGGGTCAAGCTGCCTGCTTTGGACATCCGAGGAAGTCTTGGCACACATCACCGGACTTTTGTCCATCTCCTCTAGGTGGCTTTTCCCATCAGAGGAAAGTACTAGGATTCCATGAGATAGGTCCTGACTTAGGGCACTCCTTCCATTATCATTCTGCTCCAGACAGAAGCAACGATTCACAAGGATTCTCCTCAGCTTGGACTCCCTTCTTCTCCTCCTTTTCCCATGGAAAGTACTTGGCAGTGTACATTAGGGCACGAGTCCCCTGGGAAAGTTTAACTCAAAGGGACTAGCTTCACTTGGGACTGTTGGCCTGCCATGGGGTCTTACCCCCGCAGGAGGCACTGGAGACTTCCCATCACGGGTGAGCAGAACTGCATCTAGTGCCTCGTACTATCTAAGCCACTGCACTGGAGCCTTGGCTCCGCAGTCCTGCCAAGGAGGACAGAAGGAGAAGGTGCAAACCCTGGCAGCAATCAGCTGCTCTGTTACCTTTCTCAACACCGAGACTGTCTGTTCTCCTTTCCTCTTCCCAAAGCTCTTTCACAGCTCTCACTGCGCGTTTGGTGGGGGGAGTCACCAGCTCAAGCCTGGAGATAGGGAAAAGACTCCACGCTGAAGGAAGGGCACCACATTGCCATGCAGCATGTCCTTGGCAGCTTATGTTCATTAGGGACACACAGACACGTGTCAGAGCTCCTAGGAAGCCCATCCGATCCCTAAGTACAATATGCAGATTATGCCAGATCCTGGAGGACTGTTGTAGGAAATGCAGTGACCATGTGAAGACCTCCAGTGCTGGGAGGGGCGGGAGCTTCCTTCTCAGACTCTTCCAGGGTTTCCCTGGCTTTCCCATGAGAAAGATTTTGGCAGCTTTCCAAGACAAACCCTCCATGAGGCCACCAGAGGCAGTCTCCCAGCTCTTGACCACGCTTGCGTCCAGGCAGAAGAAACTAGTCTCCTTTCCTCTGCCTTTCCACCACTGTTTGAAACTCCAGCCTAGCCCTCCACACCCCCTGCAGTCTTTCCAATCCTCATGTCAGTGCCTCTGCAAACAACAGCCTCCATGAGCCAGGCCTTTAAGGGATCCATCCCCTTAGCTAGGAGGGAATCAGGACACAGCTCTACTGAAACGGCCTCTGCCACGCCCTCCCACCGCCACACAAAGCTCAGGTTAAGCCAGAGCAAACCTGGAGTTCCCTGGGAACCAGCCAGTGGAAAGTGTTAGTCCCAAATCACTTCCTGAGCAGCCTTCACCAACCCTCGCAGCACAGCACTCCCACACATGCAGTGAGAAGCTGCTTGCTGGGTCAGCTGGAGGCTAAGAAGCAAGCAAACATACTCACTTGGGAAGGACAACGCCAGGCCCAGCAAGGGCCTGAGCAGCAACCTTTCTGATGGCTGTGAGGGCTGAATTGCTTATATCTGGCACCTGCAAAGGTGAGAGACTCATGTGAGATGCTGCCAAGCAAAGGATATCGCTGCTCACAAGGGCAGCAAACGTTTCCACTGCTCAGAGAAGAAGCTGCCTCTCAGAAACCCTGAAACAAACCCGCCTGTTTCTCACGGCTGCCCCCCAATTGGACAGAATAGCATCTGCAGGGGAATGCAGGAGAAGGGCGAATCACACTGCCGGGCTTTCGGCAAGGTCGAGAATGAAGAACCTGAGTTAGGAGAGCAGGTCTTTCCTAACGGGGAAGTCAATGGAGGGAAGCACAGGCAAAAAAAAGCATTCCCCTCCAATCTAGGAAATGGGCAGTGTTGTCCAGCTAAGGAGAGAGAGAGCACCACAGGTACACTAGGAGCAGCTACATCCGCCCGTAAAGGGCAGGGTATTCCTCACACTCTCCGCTGACCCCTGTCTGCTGCAAGTCTTCCCCTCCGCCCCATTCAGACCTGAAATGAATCTGAACAAGACTGAAGAACCTTTTTTTTCCTGCTGCCCCATCATCGACATGAGCATGAACAGAAGCTCTCCAGCTTCCACCCCACACAGGCCCAGCAGTTAACTTCCCACCAGAAACAGGGCCCCATGCAGGCATCTTCTGCTGTGTCCACAGAGAAGGCAGCAGCAACAGATGTGCTGCAAAAGCAGAGCACAGCTGGCATCTTGGAAAGCAAGCCCTGGACTAGGTCACTCAGAGCTCAAAGGAGCGCAGAGGAAGGGCTCTGGTACAGCCACTGCCCAGGGGACGATGCTTTCCCACAATTCCGGCTGCCACAAGAAGGGCCCCAAGCAGCAGCACCTACCTTCCCTGCCCTCTGAGGGCCTGCACTCACAGCACGTGCAGCTGGCCATCTGACTTCCTCAGGCTGAAGCACACTGCAAACAGACACCGCGGGGAGGTGGCATGAGCACAGGGGGAGTTGGGCCTCCATCCCGCGCCCGCAGCATGGGCACCTCCTTCGGCAGTCAAAGGACATGGGTTCCACTCACTGCCCTCATCGGAGGTGGAGATCATGCCCTGCCAAGTCATGCAAGGCTGCACAACATGCCTGAAGGAAAGCTAGCAAAGCTCAGGCTGCCCACACCAAGGCTTTCTCTCCATGCAGCAAGGAGAACAGCAGGCACAGCAACAGTGACAGGCTCCAAGACACACCGTTGCCCCCGCTCCTCCCAATTCCTTTAGCCATTGCTCCCAAACACTCTGTTTTTAGGATGGAAAATGGATTCTAGTTGGGCACCCAGGCTCAAAGCAGGAGAAAGGCATCGAGGGAATCAAGCACTGCTACCTCTGCAGCTATGCTGCTCATTGCAACTCGCCTGCCCCAGGGACATGGTTGAGAAAGGCTTTGATGGCAGTAGGGGCACAGGCTCTCTCTCACTCTCGCTGGAGACCTCCTGCCTCTCCCAGACTCTGCACACACACACAGTCCCCTTATCTCAGAGCCCACAACTCTGATCAGGCATTCAGGATGCTCTGGGCACACAGAGAGGTGCCTGACAGCAGGGTGTAGCCACGCTCGGCTTGTGCCAGCCCCAGAAAGAGGTTTCACATGAAGGAAAGGGCTTCAAGGGCACTACTGTGAGAAGAGCCCCTGCTCCTTGGCCTTGGTGGCAGGAAGAGGGGGGCTGCCCTTCTGCTTGCAAGGCAGCATCCTTTCCAGGCCAAGAAAGAGCTCCTCTCTGTTGAGTCCCCTCTCACTGCATACTCCCTGGCCTCTGGAAACAGCTCGCGTTGTGGCCCAAAGGGCAGGCAAACACCTCCCTCTTGCAAAGGCTTCACAAGAGCATGCAGACCTCTCCTCAGCCTCACAACATATCCTTAGACTCCTAGCCCTGCTGTCGGCAGGTAGAAACAATCCTGCTTACTTTCGGCTATGGGGAATTGTGGAAAGGCCCCCATGTCTGGGAAGCAGGATTTGACATTCCCAAGGGTCTCCATCCGGGAAGCAGTGGCAGCAGAAACAGGAAGCCAACAGGAAGCTCTCCCAACCACTTGCTCTGTGCTGTCCATCCAGCCAGAGATTACTAGTCGTTGCAGTATGGGATGAAAGGCATTCAGAGTCACTAGGGCCATGATGTCCAAGGGAAACATGCATCTCCAAGACCAACAAGGCTACAGGCTCACCCTCACAAACAGCTCCAAGCATCTCACCTGCTATGACGCTCCTTCCCCTTGCCTTGCTCCCCCGTGCCTTCCTCCACACTAGGAGCCGCTAGTCTGGCTGGAGGCTGCCTCTCTCGGACGAGGAGGCGCAGGGTAGGAACATCCCCTGTAAGCAGCAGACAAGAAAACCCTTCAGAACACCGCTGGGGTGGCCATCTGTAAAGCAGTGATGTGCAGCACCGCTCCAGTCAGTGATAGACCTGTGAAGCCTCAAGGGGATTCCTTTGAAGCCATGTTTCCAAGGCACTCTGAGGCCCTCCCTCACTCTGGCTCCTGTCCAGCTCTTCATTTCTAGCCTAAAACACCCTTTCCTGTGGGAGTGCTTTTCTACTGCTCTACCCTGTCCACACCAGGAACAGTAGGGCTCGCAGGGATGTGCTGGTGACCTAAGAGAGACTCTTTGGGGCCCTAACTTCACACGAGGGAAACAGAGCCTGCGATACTTCGTCGGATCTCACAGGCCAGGAATCAGCTGCTCCATTACCTTTCTCAGCTTTGAGATCAGGTCTTCCCTCTTTCCCTTTCTGAGGTGGCCTTGGAGCTCTCACACACGGCTTCTCAGGGGAAGTCTCCAGCTCAAGCCTGGAGACAGAAAAAAAGGGCTCTGCTGTGATGGAAGGGCACCACATTTCCACTGCAGCCCCTCCTTTGCAAATTATGCTCACCATAGGCACACAGGCGCATGCCAGAGCTGTTAGGAACCCCACCCTTTCCCAAGTAGAATATACAGAATATGCCAGATTGTGGAGGACTGCTGTAGGAAATGCAGTAACTCAGTGCAGACCCGGCCGTTGGAAGGCGTTAGTCCCAAATCACTTCCTGAGCAGCCTTCGCCAACCCTCGCAGCACAGCACTCCCACACACGCAGTGAGAAGCTGCTTGCTGGGTCAGCTGGAGGCTAAGAAGCAAGCAAACATACTCACTTGGGAAGGACAACGCCAGGCCCAGCAAGGGCCTGAGCAGCAACCTTTCTGATGGCTGTGAGGGCTGAATTGCTTATATCTGGCACCTGCAAAGGTGAGAGACTCATGTGAGATGCTGCCAAGCAAAGGATCTCGTTGCTCACAAGGGCAGCAAACGTTTCCACTGCTCAGAGAAGAAGCTGCCTCTCAGAAACTCTGAAACAAACCTGCCTGTTTCTCACGGCTGCCCCCCAACTGGACAGAATAGCATCTGTAGGGGAATGCAGGAGAAGGACAAATCACACTGCCGGGCTTTCGGCAAGGTCGAGAATGAAGAACCTGAGTTAGGAGAGCAGGTCTTTCCTAACGGGGAAGTCAATGGAGGGAAGCACAGGCAAAAAAAGCATTCCCCTCCAATCTAGGAAATGGGCAGTGTTGTCCAGCTAAGGAGAGAGAGAGCACCACAGGTACACTAGGGGCAGCTACATCTGCCCGTAAAGGGCAGGGTATTCCTCACACTCTCCGCTGACCCCTTTCTGCTGCAAGTCTTCCCCTCCGCCCCATTCAGACCTGAAATGAATCTGAACAAGACTGAAGAACCCTTTTTTTCCTGCTGCCCCGTCATCGACATGAGCATGAACAGAAGCTCTCGAGCTTCCACCCCACACAGGCCCAGCAGTTAACTTCCCACCAGAAACAGGGCCCCATGCCCTGTGCTGTGTCCACAGAGAAGGCAGCAGCAACAGATGTGCTGCAAAAGCAGAGCACAGCTGGCATCTTGGAAAGCAAGCCCTGGACTAGGTCACTCAGAGCTCAAAGGAGCGCAGAGGAAGGGCTCTGGTACAGCCACTGCCCAGGGGACGATGCTTTCCCACAATTCCGGCTGCCACAAGAAGGGCCCCAAGCAGCAGCACCTACCTTCCCTGCCCTCTGAGGGCCTGCACTCACAGCACGTGCAGCTGGCCATCTGACTTCCTCAGGCTGAAGCACACTGCAAACAGACACCGCGGGGAGGTGGCATGAGCACAGGGGGAGTTGGGCCTCCATCCCGCGCCCGCAGGACGGGCACCTCCTTCGGCAGCCAAAGGACATGGGTTCCACTCACTGCCCTCATCAGAGGTGGAGATCATGCCCTGCCAAGTCATGCAAGGCTGCACAACATGCCTGAAGGAAAGCTAGCAAAGCTCAGGCTGCCCACACCAAGGCTTTCTCTCCATGCAGCAAGGAGAACAGCAGGCACAGCAACAATGTCAGGCTCCAAGACACACCGTTGCCCCCTCTCCTCCCAATTCCTTTAGCCACTGCTCCCAAACACTCTGTTTTTAGGATGGAAAATGGATTCTAGTTGGGCACCCAGGCTCAAAGCAGGAGAAAGGCATCGAGGGAGTCAAGCACTGCTACCTCTGCAGCTACGCTGCTCATTGCAACTCGCTTGCCCCAGGGACATGCTTGAGAAAGGCTTTGATGACAGGAGGGGCAGAGGCTCTCTCTCACTCTCGCTGGAGACCTCCTGCCTCTCCCAGACTCTGCACATACACACACAGTCCCCTTATCTCAGAGCCCACAACTCTGATCAGGCATTCAGGATGCTCTGGGCACACAGAGAGGTGCCTGACAGCAGGTGTAGTCACGCTCGGCTTGTGCCAGCTGCAGGAGGAGGTTTCATGTGAAGGAAAGGGCTTCAAGGGCACTACGTGAATCTGGCACTGTGGGAACAGCCCCTGCTCCTTGGCCTTGGTGGCAGGAAGAGGGGGGCTGCCCTTCTGCTTGCAAGGCAGCATCCTTTCCAGGCCAAGAAAGAGCTCCTCTCTGTTGAGTCCCCTCTCACTGCATACTCCCTGGCCTCTGGAAACAGCTCGCGTTGTGGCCCAAAGGGCAGACAAACACCTCCCTCTTGCAAAGGCTTCACAAGAGCATGCAGACCTCTCCTCAGCCTCACAACATGTCCTTAGACTCCTAGCCCTGCTGTCGGCAGGTAGAAACAATCCTGCTTACTTTCGGCTATGGGGAATTGTGGAAAGGCCCCCATGTCTGGGAAGCAGGATTTGACTTTCCCAAGGGTCTCCACCTGAGAAGCAGTGTCAGCAGAAACAGGAAGCCCACAGGAAGCTCTCCCAACCACTTGCTCTGTGCTGTCCATCCAGCCAGAGATTACTAGTTGTTGCAGTATGGGATGAAAGGCATTCAGAGTCACTAGGGCCATGATGTCCAAGGGAAACATGCATCTCCAAGACCAACAAGGCTACAGGCTCACCCTCACAAACAGCTCCAAGCATCTCACCTGCTATGACGCTCCTTCCCCTTGCCTTGCTCCCCCGTGCCTTCCTCCACACTAGGAGCCGCTAGTCTGGCTGGAGGCTGCCTCTCTCGGACGAGGAGGCGCAGGGTAGGAACATCCCCTGTAAGCAGCAGACAAGAAAACCCTTCAGAACACCGCTGGGGTGGCCATCTGTACAGCAGTGATGTGCAGCACCGCTCCAGTCAGTGATAGACCTGTGAAGCCTCAAGGGGATTCCTTTGAAGCCATGTTTCCAAGGCACTCTGAGGCCCTCCCTCACTCTGGCTCCTGTCCAGCTCTTCATTTCTAGCCTAAAACACCCTTTCCTGTGGGAGTGCTTTTCTACTGCTCTACCCTGTCCACACCAGGAACAGTAGGGCTCGCAGGGATGTGCTGGTGACCTAAGAGAGACTCTTTGGGGCCCTAACTTCACACGAGGGAAACAGAGCCTGCGATACTTCGTCGGATCTCACAGGCCAGGAATCAGCTGCTCCATTACCTTTCTCAGCTTTGAGATCAGGTCTTCCCTCTTTCCCTTTCTGAGGTGGCCTTGGAGCTCTCACACACGGCTTCTCAGGGGAAGTCTCCAGCTCAAGCCTGGAGACAGAAAAAAAGGGCTCTGCTGTGATGGAAGGGCACCACATTTCCACTGCAGCCCCTCCTTTGCAAATTATGCTCACCATAGGCACACAGGCGCATGCCAGAGCTGTTAGGAACCCCACCCTTTCCCAAGTAGAATATACAGAATATGCCAGATTGTGGAGGACTGCTGTAGGAAATGCAGTAACTCAGTGCAGACCCGGCCGTTGGAAGGCGTTAGTCCCAAATCACTTCCTGAGCAGCCTTCGCCAACCCTCGCAGCACAGCACTCCCACACACGCAGTGAGAAGCTGCTTGCTGGGTCAGCTGGAGGCTAAGAAGCAAGCAAACATACTCACTTGGGAAGGACAACGCCAGGCCCAGCAAGGGCCTGAGCAGCAACCTTTCTGATGGCTGTGAGGGCTGAATTGCTTATATCTGGCACCTGCAAAGGTGAGAGACTCATGTGAGATGCTGCCAAGCAAAGGATCTCGTTGCTCACAAGGGCAGCAAACGTTTCCACTGCTCAGAGAAGAAGCTGCCTCTCAGAAACTCTGAAACAAACCTGCCTGTTTCTCACGGCTGCCCCCCAATTGGACAGAATAGCATCTGTAGGGGAATGCAGGAGAAGGACAAATCACACTGCCGGGCTTTCGGCAAGGTCGAGAATGAAGAACCTGAGTTAGGAGAGCAGGTCTTTCCTAACGGGGAAGTCAATGGAGGGAAGCACAGGCAAAAAAAGCATTCCCCTCCAATCTAGGAAATGGGCAGTGTTGTCCAGCTAAGGAGAGAGAGAGCACCACAGGTACACTAGGAGCAGCTACATCCGCCCGTAAAGGGCAGGGTAATCCTCACACTCTCCGCTGACCCCTTTCTGCTGCAAGTCTTCCCCTCCGCCCCATTCAGACCTGAAATGAATCTGAACAAGACTGAAGAACCCTTTTTTTCCTGCTGCCCCGTCATCGACATGAGCATGAACAGAAGCTCTCGAGCTTCCACCCCACACAGGCCCAGCAGTTAACTTCCCACCAGAAACAGGGCCCCATGCAGGCATCTTCTGCTGTGTCCACAGAGAAGGCAGCAGCAACAGATGTGCTGCAAAAGCAGAGCACAGCTGGCATCTTGGAAAGCAAGCCCTGGACTAGGTCACTCAGAGCTCAAAGGAGCGCAGAGGAAGGGCTCTGGTACAGCCACTGCCCAGGGGACGATGCTTTCCCACAATTCCGGCTGCCACAAGAAGGGCCCCAAGCAGCAGCACCTACCTTCCCTGCCCTCTGAGGGCCTGCACTCACAGCACGTGCAGCTGGCCATCTGACTTCCTCAGGCTGAAGCACACTGCAAACAGACACCGCGGGGAGGTGGCATGAGCACAGGGGGAGTTGAGCCTCCATCCCGCGCCCGCAGCATGGGCACCTCCTTCGGCAGCCAAAGGACATGGGTTCCACTCACTGCCCTCATCGGAGGTGGAGATCATGCCCTGCCAAGTCATGCAAGGCTGCACAACATGCCTGAAGGAAAGCTAGCAAAGCTCAGGCTGCCCACACCAAGGCTTTCTCTCCATGCAGCAAGGAGAACAGCAGGCACAGCAACAGTGACAGGCTCCAAGACACACCGTTGCCCCCGCTCCTCCCAATTCCTTTAGCCACTGCTCCCAAACACTCTGTTTTTAGGATGGAAAATGGATTCTAGTTGGGCACCCAGGCTCAAAGCAGGAGAAAGGCATCGAGGGAGTCAAGCACTGCTACCTCTGCAGCTATGCTGCATATTGCAGCTCGCTTGCCCCAGGGACATGCTTGAGAAAGGCTTTGATGACAGGAGGGGCAGAGGCTCTCTCTCACTCTCGCTGGAGACCTCCTGCCTCTCCCAGACTCTGCACATACACACACAGTCCCCTTATCTCAGAGCCCACAACTCTGATCAGGCATTCAGGATGCTCTGGGCACACAGAGAGGTGCCTGACAGCAGGTGTAGTCACGCTCAGCTTGTGCCAGCTGCAGGAGGAGGTTTCATGTGAAGGAAAGGGCTTCAAGGTCACTACGTGAATCTGGCACTGTGAGAACAGCCCCTGCTCCTTGGCCTTGGTGGCAGGAAGAGGGGGGCTGCCCTTCTGCTTGCAAGGCAACATCCTTTCCAGGCCAAGAAAGAGCTCCTCTCTGTTGAGTCCCCTCTCACTGCATACTCCCTGGCCTCTGGAAACAGCTCGCGTTGTGGCCCAAAGGGCAGACAAACACCTCCCTCTTGCAAAGGCTTCACAAGAGCATGCAGACCTCTCCTCAGCCTCACAACATGTCCTTAGAGTCCAAGCCCTGCTGTCGGCAGGTAGAAACAATCCTGCTTACTTTCGGCTATGGGGAATTGTGGAAAGGCCCCCGTGTCTGGGAAGCAGGATTTGACTTTCCCAAGGGTCTCCATCCGGGAAGCAGTGTCAGCAGAAACAGGAAGCCCACAGGAAGCTCTCCCAACCACTTGCTCTGTGCTGTCCATCCAGCCAGAGATTACTAGTCGTTGCAGTATGGGATGAAAGGCATTCAGAGTCACTAGGCCATGATGTCCAAGGGAAACATGCATCTCCAAGACCAACAAGGCTACAGGCTCACCCTCACAAACAGCTCCAAGCATCTCACCTGCTATGACGCTCCTTCCCCTTGCCTTGCTCCCCTGTGCCTTCCTCCACACTAGGAGCTGCTAGTCTGGCTGGAGGCTGCCTCTCTCGGACGAGGAGGCGCAGGGTAGGAACATCCCCTGTAAGCAGCAGACAAGAAAACCCTTCAGAACACCGCTGGGGTGGCCATCTGTACAGCAGTGATGTGCAGCACCGCTCCAGTCAGTGATAGACCTGTGAAGCCTCAAGGGGATTCCTTTGAAGCCATGTTTCCAAGGCACTCTGAGGCCCTCCCTCACTCTGGCTCCTGTCCAGCTCTTCATTTCTAGCCTAAAACACCCTTTCCTGTGGGAGTGCTTTTCTACTGCTCTACCCTGTCCACACCAGGAACAGTGGGGCTCACAGGGATGTTCTGGTGACCTACGAGAGACTCTTTGGGGCCCTAACTTCACACGAGGGAAACAGAGCCTGCGATACTTCGTCGGATCTCACAGGCCAGGAATCAGCTGCTCCATTACCTTTCTCAGCTTTGAGATCAGGTCTTCCCTCTTTCCCTTTCTGAGGTGGCCTTGGAGCTCTCACACACGGCTTCTCAGGGGAAGTCTCCAGCTCAAGCCTGGAGACAGAAAAAAAGGGCTCTGCTGTGATGGAAGGGCACCACATTTCCACTGCAGCCCCTCCTTTGCAAATTATGCTCACCATGGGCACACAGGCGCATGCCAGAGCTGTTAGGAACCCCACCCTTTCCCAAGTAGAATATACAGAATATGCCAGATTGTGGAGGACTGCTGCAGGAAATGCAGTAACTCAGCGCAGACCCGGCCGTTGGAAGGCGTTAGTCCCAAATCACTTCCTGAGCAGCCTTCGCCAACCCTCGCAGCACAGCACTCCCACACACGCAGTGAGAAGCTGCTTGCTGGGTCAGCTGGAGCCTAAGAAGCAAGCAAACATACTCACTTGGGAAGGAGAATGACAGAGCCTGAGCGGGTCTGGGAAGCAGCTGTTTCGGTGCCTGTGAGGACTGAATTGCTCATCTCAGGCATCTGCAAAAGTGAGAGACACATGTGAGATGCTGCCAAGCAAAGGATCTCATTGCTCACAAGGGCAGCAAACGTTTCCACTGCTCAGAGAAGAAGCTGCCTCTCAGAAACTCTGAAACAAACCTGCCTGTTTCTCACGGCTGCCCCCCAATTGGACAGAATAGCAGCTTCAGGGGAATGCAGGAGAAGGAGAAATAACACTGCCGGGATTTTGGCAGGGGCAAGAATCAAGAGCATCGCTTGTTAGAGTAGTTCTTTCCTAACAGGGAAGTCAAGGCAGGCAAGCACAGGGGAAGGCCTTTCACTAGCCTGTCCTCCTGGTCTCTGCATTCTGTCTGCCCATTTGGGCTGCCTGCTCGTGAGCTGAGGACAAAGCATGCATGTGTAGGCTTAACCCCAAAGTCTCTCCAGAGATTCCAGTGGCTTTCTCTGCAGTGTGGAAGAATAGAGACACAGAGCCTCTCCTTTCCCTAGAAAGGGGAA
Source organism: Rhea pennata (assembly GCF_028389875.1). Classification (NCBI taxonomy): domain Eukaryota; kingdom Metazoa; phylum Chordata; class Aves; order Rheiformes; family Rheidae; genus Rhea; species Rhea pennata. The sequence continues at coordinate 1,271,854 of NW_026907677.1, forward strand.
AGCTCATAATAAGCCCTTTAATAAGGGCAAGTGCAGAGTCCCGCACTTAGGGAGAAATAACTCCATGCACCAGTACAGGCTGGGGGCTGCCCTACTGGAAAGCAGCTTTGCAGAGGAGGACCTGGGAGTGCTGGTGCACAACAAGTTGACCACGAGCCAGCAATGTGGCCTGGTTGCCGGGAAGGCCAATGGTATCCTTGGGTGCATTGGGAAGAATGTTGCCAGCAAGTGGTGATCCTGCCCCTGTACTCAGCCCTGGGGAGGCCTCGAGTACTGCATCTAGTTCTGGGCTCCCCAGTACAAGAGAGACATGGAGCTACTGGAGAGAGTCCAGTGTAGGGCTACAGAGATGATCAGAGGACTGGAGCTTCTGCCCTCTGAGGAACGGCTGCAAGAGCTGGGCCTCTTTAGCCTGGGGAAGAGAAGACTGAGGGGGGATCTTATCAATGTGCACAAGTACCTGAAGGGAGGGTGTCAAGGGGATGTGGACAAACTCTTTTCAGTTGCCCTGTGTGACAGGACAAGAGGCAATGGGCAAGAACTGAAACACGGGAAGTTGCGCCTGAATATGAGGAGGAATTTCTTTCCTGTGAGAGTGACAGAGCACTGGAACAGGTTGCCCAGGGAGGTTGTGGAGTCTCCTTCTCTGGAGAGATTCAAAACATGCCTGGATGCAACCCTGGCTAACATGTTCTAGGTGACCCTGCTTAAGCAGGGAGGTTGGCCTAGATGATCTCCAGAGGTCTCTTCCAGCCTTACCCATTCTGTGATTCTGTGATTCCCCTGTACAGTTAGTAACAACGGGCACAAACTGAACCACAGGAAGTTCCGCCTGAATGTAAGGAGGAATTTCTTTCCTGTGAGAGTGCCAAACTTCTGGAGTATGTTCAAGGAGCAGTGGAGGGTCCTGGTCTGGGACCCACTGCAACAAAGGTTGCAGAAAAGGCCCTGGCCAAGAGAATGGACTGAAAAGATCTCACGGACTGGGACAGAAGGAAAACACAGAGCTGGCAAGTAGGGCTAGGCTACAGCCTGCTTGCATCTGCAGCTTAGCCCTTGAGGGGCTCAGCCTGCTTTCACAGCTGTGCTTCCCAACTGCACCTGAATGCCCAGGCTGAAGGACAGGCCTGCACTAGGGACCTGGGGAAGGGCAAGGGACTGCAGCAGCTTCCTTGGTGGCACACAGCAGTAATGTTCTACAGCCTTGGGTGAAACTGCTGAACTCCCTGCTCCACAATCCCAAACACAGCCAAAAGAGGCCCGGAGTCAAATGTAATCCTGACCTCAAGGGGTGCTAAATCCTGGCTTTCTGGAAGACTTCTGGAGGAAATCTAATGGGAAAAAAAAAACTACACAAGACCTGCCCTTCTCTTGGACTCTTTGCTGGGCATTCAGACTCGGGATCCTGGGCTGCGTGTCTCTCTGCTTGGACCCAGGACAGCTCTTCCCAGGGTCTTCTATGTTACTGAGTCTGGGCAGGGAGCTGGCACTGCTCGAGACTAGGACTGCCCACCTGTCCAGACAGATTGTGGCAGGCCACGGGAAAGACATTCACCTGGACTTTGCTAGGGTTTCCAAAGAGCAAGAAAGCTGGAGACATGGAAAACTTACCCCAAGAAGAGCTTCTACCAGCTGTTCCTGCCCATTCAGCCTTTGCAGAAGGCCTTTGTAAAATCCCATTTTCACCTTCTTGCCCTGGATGACAAGCATGCCAATGCCCTTCAAAACAAGAGCAACGTTCTTCCCACTTGCAAGGCAGCAGGAGAGAAGGTACATGGTCTCTTCTATGCAAGCCTCCACTGTTTTCCGATCAACGGAGAAGGCCGAGGCTATGCGAGCATACTTCAGGGGCTCAGCTTGCTTATGACCTAGGCAACAACAACAGAGCAACGCAGTCACCAACACAGCACTGCAGCAGGCTCAAGCAGAGTGTTGGCAACTTGAAGCTCTCCCAGCAAGACCATGCTCCAGCGCTGTTTTCTTCAGCCCTCTGGGAAAGTCCATAAAGGAGGCTGATGTCATCCCTCCCTGGCAGAAGTTCAAAACTCTCTGCAGCCTCATAGGCCAAGGGTACAGTGATGCTTCCTTCCTGGCCAAAGCAGAAAGAAAGAGTCTCAGCCATCTCTGATGACCAGGAAGCAGGATGGCAGGACAAGGAGAGGAGAGAAGGGGTCAGTTCCCAGGAGAACGCAGTGGTCACCAAAGCACACGATCCCACAGGATGATGTGAGATCTCATTAATTGTGCCCACACACTCCGGACATGTCAGGTTTGAAGAGACTTAGCTGTGCTGCATCACAGTGGGTGCAATGAAGAAGGAAAACACATGGACTGCACAACAGCCCTTAGTCTTACCGGGTCAGTCTTCATTAGAGATGAATATTAATTAATCATAATCATCACCTTAAGCTTTCTGGTTGCCCCCAGGCCCTCAGAACTGCACGGTGCATCCTTCCCCTCCACCTCCCAGCCCCGCCCCCCAACCTCCCACACACACACACTAGAGTTCCCTTCTGTCGCAAGGCTCTCTGTGGCTGGCTTCTACCCACTTCTCACCAGAAGCAATTTCTAAGAGACGGCAGCAATGCTACTGTTTGCCCTTACAAGGTCTGCTGTGCCATAAACATGGAACAACAGCTCCTACCACATCAGATTAGAAGCAGCAGCCCCCGAACATCTGGCATGGAGCCCAATGTTAAGCCAAGTGCGCGCGCGAGAGAGAGTTTCCTTTGCTTCTGCGTGGTGATACCATGGTAATAAGAGAAAACAGAAGCTGGTCCCAGGACTAGCCAGGTTGTATTGTCCCTGGTCCTGCCAGGCATGGCAAAGCAGCAATTATCCACACCCCACACATGCTGCCAGGCAAAGCCAAAGTTTCAATCTGTCCTCTTACCAGGAACATAAGCCTTGTCATCGGTGAGGCCATGAAGCTCTGCAAGATTCTTTGAAAGGTGAAACATGGGTCTGCGAACAGTCAGAAGACCATTCTTTCTATCAACAACCTGCTCTGTAACAACGCTGAAGGTCCCAAGTCGAATAACCCTCACGTCCTGTGAACAGAAGCAAAGAGGAGAATTAGAAGCACCGGAGATGGACAAACAGACTGTGCACTTGTCAGAGCATGACCATAGTGCTCTGGGCCCTGCCCACTCCTGGTGTGCAAAGGGGCAAGAGGGAACCCTCTGGAAAGCTTGGGAGAAGCCTTGAAGAAGCCCTTTGGGAGAACTTTCCAGATGCTTTCCTACCCCTCCTCCTCCTCTCCTTCTCCAAAGGGCAAGTAACCATCCCTCACATCCGGAAGATCCATCAACGGGTTTCCAAGAACAGAGATAACCTCAGAAGAATGTGCCAGGCTCCCTCTTTGGCCTTTCACTCTGCCAGAGGGGCCTAGACAAGACCCAGGAAGCCTCGGACCCTTCCTCCAACTGAAACTGGACTGCAGATCTCTCATCAGGGCTGACGGGGAGGAAAAGGCTGGCAGACTCACCTTGTTCCGCACCAGCTGCTCCATAATGTAGGCTGACACACCTCCCCAGATACGCAGACTCTCTGGAAAGCAAGGGAAATACTTGTCATGCTCTGGGTTGGCTAGCTCACAGCTGTTCAGCACACACCTAACCAAGGAGATGACAAGAGCAGGCAGAATCCAAGAGACACCCCCTCCCCCAAACTAACCCCATGCCTGACAGGAACTGCAGAGCTGAGGCAGGCACTGCCTTCAGGCTAGAACCTGCCCTCTGACCCCAGCAGAGGTCTGCACCCAAACGAGAGGCCTGGAGAAGCACAGACATGCAGATCCTGCCACCCAACATCCACAGTGCACCTCCCAGCTCAAGGCCTGCTCTGCCAGGCTGGAGGTTACCAAGGCATCCAGGGGGAAGGACAACACGCAGCGGCTGGGCTGCCACACAGAAAGCCAAGCTGACCTGAGGAAAAGCTTGGGGATTGGCTGCGAGAACATGCAATCGCACAGACTGGCCACAGCCACTAGGAGCTGCAGGACACTGCAGCCATGCTCAGATGGGTCTCCTTGCCTTGCAGATGCAGCTCTTGCAGGGCAGTCCCCTCCCTGGGATTTCCACCCCACAGAGGACAGTGCTGTGCCTGTGGCAGTGTGGGAGTGCTAATTTCCCCTCTTCCGGATCCCTGCACATACAGGCTCAGCAAGGCCCCCGGAGCAGCTCCAGGCTCTGCATGGCCACTGGAGCAGCTCCACCCCTTTCCCCAGCTGACAGCAGGGGCAGGGGAGGGCCAGGACGCAGCAGCCCTGGCAGTCACATTGCCACCTGCGCCAAAAGGTACCATCAGTCAGGGCTCCTGGGGAACGCAACAGCCCGTCCAGCCACCCTCACAGCCCCAGGGCTTCCACAGCCATGGCCAGAGCCCAGGCTCTTGACAACAACCCTTGTGAAGGAGCTCCCAAAGGCCTTACCCTGGGGAGGGAGTGTTGGCACCCCTGGCCCACGCAGCATCCCGTGGCCAGCGTCCCAGAGCTCCATCCTTGTCCTCCTTGCTCTGGCTTTACCCTGCAGCAGGAAGGTGCCTTCCCAGTCGGCTCCTCTCTGCTCTCCTCCTCCTCCACACTTCAGCACAGCCCTTGTGCTGCCCTGCAGCCACCCCTCGGCGGCTCCCGCTCGCGGTCGGCGACTCCTGGCAGCAGAGCAGTGCCGAGAGCAGCCCCAGCGCCTGGGCTCCCCACGGCCTCGCTGGGATGTGTGAGGAGGGGCTGGGGTCACGCAGGAGGCGGGAGATGTTGCTGTGACACGGGATGTCCCCTGTGAGCACAGCCCATGTCACAGAGGGGCAGAGCCCCACCTCTGCCCCAGCGCCCCCACCCAGGGCTGGCCCTGCAGCAGGCAAGGGCTGCACGAGGGGGTTGTGCAGCTGTCCCAGCCCCGACGCAGGCCGTGCCGCAGGAAAAACCCTGCCGGGGTTCCATATGGGCTGGGCCCTGCAGCTGCATTCACCCCAGCCATAGACCCCATGCATGGCCAACCTGGCTGTGAGGGAGGGCACTGGGGCACTGCACTGTGCCCACCTCACAGTGACACAGCGGAGGCTGCTGCCGTGGTGGTGGCAAGGAGGATCTGCCAACTCACTGCATTCCAACCCCTAGCAATGACCTGGCATGGATCAAAGTGTTGTTCTCAGCACTCGAAAAAATGGTTCCTTCCCTTGCCAGTTAGTCTGTTCATGAAACTTGCAGGGAACCACTGTTAAGCACCGTTCAACCTGGAGAGGTGTTTTTGACCTACTGCCTGCAGCAGCACCTTAGGGTCTGGGAGGGAAGGAAACTGATCTGTGAGAGGGATAAACTGCCACCCAGGAAGTCCTTGTGGGAGGACAGCCTGCAGCCCATCCACCTGGGGAGCACTCTTAGCAGATTCCCTGTCCATAGAATTTGGCAGGAGAGTCACGGATGGTGGAGAGGAGGATGCCAGGCTTTGAAAACACAGGCACACGCAGGGAACCCATCAGCAATGCTCATCCCCTTCCTGCAGCACCCCTCAATGTAGCCAGCATGGGTCTTCGCTCAGGGCAGTGGTGGGATTCAGCTGGTGGCCCCAGGCACCAAGGTCCATTGGAGATGCCCTGTGGTGTCTGTCCAGCATCTGCTTGCCAGGTCCTGCCTGCTGTAGGCACTTTTGCTGGACACCCAGGCATCTCGTGAGGCTCAGGAGGAATCCATTTAGGCCACTAAATGGAGTACCTGCCCTGAATTATGCTACATGCGCCACAATGCAGGGGTGTACATGTGTCTAAGCTTCCTAAGGAATGGAGCTCTGAGGGCTGCAGGGAACTCAGTGACTAAGGAGAAGGTTATTTCTCCCAGGCTGGGGCAGCTAGTACATTTCCTATGGCCAGGGAATCCCCCAGCTGATGCCATGGAAGAGGGGGTGTTGCTCATCATTGCCCGGTGTGAGCTTGCAGTCACTTGCACACGGCTTGGATCACCTCAGATTTCACTTAGTGTTTCCATGTGAGCAACTGATTCCTGTCCTCCATCGCCTTGGAGTAGAATGGCAGTGGAGACAAGGAGCTTGCATGCACGCATCTCTTTGGTGCACACGGCAGCTGAGGGACGAGCAATCCCAGAACACAAAGTCACTCCTTTGGCTGGGCCTTTGCTCCTGAGCTGCACCAGGCTCCTGGCTCAGAGGGAGCTCACAGTAGCCTGGCAGCACTGCACAGAGCCAGCTCTGGCCAGGAGCAGCTCCTCTGGGAGGGGAGATTTCCTCCGGGAGAAATCCACATGGCCCTTTCCGTGGGAAGTCTCTGGCTGCAGGGCAGTGCTGCTGAGGTTACCAGAGGGCTCATCGAAAACTAGCACATCGCACAGCGGATGGGATCTTTCCTGAGAGCTCTCATCCTCTGCAGTGTGCATCAGGTGGTGTTGCTTCAGGGCAGGCCTTTGCTGCCACATCGCCAGAGGGACGGGGCATCATGGCTACACCCAGCATGCTCCGGTCCCCCACAGCTAAGGCAGCACTGTGGATCGGCAAAAGCTGACTCCTGTCCTGCTTCCATGGTAGGACCCGTGAAGAGGCAGTGCCCATAGAGCTGTATGCCCCAGCTCACCAAACCCCTGTGTAGCAGACTGTTCTTGCTGCACTGCTTCTAGAGCGGCACCAGTTATTGGCCTTGTCACACAGGCTGAAGGACCATGTGGAGCCTGAAAGCAGAGTTGTGGCTGACCCTTGCATGGTGACGTCACAGCTGCACACACATTTAGTGACAGGGTAAACTCCAGATCTTAACATGTCAAAAAGATGCCTTCAGAAGCAGCTCTAAGAAACGGACTCGCTCACGGGTGTTGCACAGATCTCTGCTTTGAACACACAAGGAGCTATGGCACCTCTGGGAGAGGAGGAAGCCATTCCACTTTCTTCTGCACTTGGGAACTTCTCTCCTTCCACTTCAAGAGCCAAGGACACTCTGGAAAGAGCAGGTGGCATTCGCTTATGGCCAGCACCTTTCCAGAGATTTCAGCCCCAGCTTGCCTCTATGAGACAAAAGAACATCAAGCAAGGAAGCAACGAGGGAGCATTTGGCTAGCAGGTGATGAACACAGTCTTAATCACACATAAAGAGGGAAGGATAGTTTGTAGGCACAGCCAGCCATCACATTCCTCCCTTTCCAAACTCCCAAGTCCCTTTTCAGGGATGGTCGCTTCCCAGCTGTGCATCCGTCTGCTCCTGCATCCAAATGTAAGCAGAGGCAAGAGAGCCACAAAGGTGCTTTGCTTTGACCAAGCAGGAAGCAGCTCAGCAAAGCCTCCCGATGTCAGTATTAAGCTGGGATTGAGACTCCTATTTCTCACTTCCATGGCTAAGTTTCTATTTCTGATCTCCTGCTCCTCGGAGATGTAAATCCAAGAGACATACCACATACCTCTCAACGCAACTAAGAGCAGACTAAACGGGTGTGTCAGTTTTGTACTGGAAGTCAACTAAGCTTGTGCACTGGGGGCTTTGAAGTGTTAGCCAACAGCTAGGAGGGAAAGAACAGAAGCAGTATAGTGCACTGTGCTCAGCACGGTCCAGAAACAAAACCAGGGACAACAGGAAAGCTCTGTGAAAGTGCCATCCATCAAAGAATGCTCCCCCTCCCTCTGGGAAAAACGACTGGCATGAGTGCATAAAAGGAAGAAGGCAAATATTTATGGTTGCAAATACTCAGTCCTAGCTACTAGAGAGAAATACCGCAAGTGTTACAGAATCACAGAATCAGGGAATGGTTGAGGTTGGAAGGCATGTCTGGAGGGCATCTAGTCTAACCCCCCTGCTCCAGCAGGGTCACCTAAAGGACATTGCACAAGATCAGCCCCAGGCAGGTTTTGACTGTCTCCCCTTGAAGGAGACTCCACAACCTCTCTGGGCAACCTGTTCCAGTGCTCTGTCACTCTCCCAGGAAGGAAGTCTTTCCTCATATTTCAGGTGGAACATGCTGTGTTTCAGTTTGTGCCTGTTGCTCCTTGTCCTATTGCTTGTCCCACCACTGAAAAGAGGTCCCTTCCAACCTCAACAATTCTGTGCTTCTGTGTTTCTGTGAGCAGAAGAGTAGCCCCTGACCTGCTGGCACTGCTCTTCATAAGGCACCCCAGGATATCATTGGCTGCCTTTGCCACAAGGGCACCTTGCCAGCTCATGGTCATCTTGGTGTCCCCTGGGACCCCCAGGGCTCTCTCTGTGGAGCTGCTTCCCAGCAGGTCAGCCCAGGCAAGTATAGGACGCCCCCTTGCCTTCCTCAGGTGTGGGGAAGCTGGGGCAGGTGGCACCTGCTTCTGGGATGTTGCTCTGTTTGAGCGGAGCTAGAGCAGCAGTCTAAGGCCCTGCCTTGGCCAGGGCCCCTCTGGGGTTCTGTGGAGACTGATGCCATGCAGGGACGGGGCCTGGGTCTGTGAGCCATGTGTCGTTACAGCCTCTGGCTACCCCTGCTGCCACACAAGTCAGCTGGAAGAGACTTTTCCCAAGGGCTTGTTTTAGTTCGACCTGATGCCCATATGCAGATCTGCAAGGAGTGGTAAATACTGGAAAGCTAGGTAGAGAAGTGCTCCATTCTCAGCAGGTGGCTGGGTGCCTCTGCAGCCTTTCCTCCAACCATCTCGTGCCTGTTTTGCCCCTTTCTCCCTTTGCTGTTGGCCCTGTAGCAACCGCAGGCTCTGCAGGTGGGCTTCTCCCTTGTGCTCTTGAGAGCAAGCTTTTGGCCAGGCAGGGAAGCAGCAATGGGATCAGGAAGGGACAGTTAGGATTTACAATTGCATATCCATAATTAGTGATTGCAGCTAGTAAAGGCAGCAGTAGCATGGTATTTCTCTGGCTTTTATAACCATGGAGATGCCTGTCAGTTAGTTTTGTGCAAGGAACAGCAGAATTTTGGTTAGGAAATGTGGGAGGGATCCTAAGCCATCGGGACAGATGCCACTTCCTCACTGGAGGAGCTGGCGGGGTGGATCTCAAATGTGGGCCAGAGAGCCCAGGAGGGGCAACTCTCCTGCCTTTGCCATGGCCAGACTGCTGGCGCTGGCTGGGGCTTCTCTGGGCCAGAGCAAGGAGGAGTGCAAGAGTAAGTTGTGCAAGCTGTCCCACTGTTGCCAAAGGGCTGGTAGAGATCTGTTGCTTTGCCAAAAAAATTGATGGTCTCACGTGAAAATCCACCATTTTTGTCAGCTAGCTATTGCTGCTGTGAGATGGTATTTAGAGGGAAAGTGGCACACAGAAGCGTATCTCTAGTCAGCCTTCTTCCTTAAGGCATTTGAGACTGCTCCACAGAAGTACACTTGTAAGATGAGGAGCAAGGTCACAATATCTTAGCAAGTATCTTAGGTGTGAATACTTGTGGTGTGGTGGTCTTTGGAGAAGGGCAGGCGAGTTCTTGGGAGCTGACTGTCAAGGGACTGAGTCCTTCCCATAGCAGATCTGTTTGGAGGAGTGCCTTGGAATGGGAGCAGCAAGGCAAAAATGCCCTGCAAGGGATGCGCAGCCTCGGTCTCTTTTCCTTCCACGTGCAGTCTCTGCAAGTTACCCACACCATCCTGCTGTAGCATGACCTGTCTCTGATGCAATGGGGAAATAAAAAAGCACCCCATGTGTAGACAAATTGTGCTAGATGTGGTGTGTTTAGGTGCTGACACTGCTGACCCTGGCAAGGTGGCAAGGTGCCGGATTTTGCCTGCACTTTCTGGGGGTATGAGGAGCCCCACGTAGCTGTAGCTGCATTGCTCGGAGTAGCTGGAGTCAAGGCAGTGGTGGTGAGCACATCCATCCTACCACTAGCCTCCCAGCTGTTTGGCATGCATGCCCCCTCTCTTCTTGAAGCATTTTACCACCGGCTCCATTTGGGAAGGCCTAAATTCAAGAGCTGTGTCATGGCACGTACTGCTCTGGTGATGGCTCAGTGCCACATTTTCTCCTCTGGCATCACCCCCTGAATTCTCAGAGGATGATCAATAGCAAATGGCAAGTCATCATCAAGGCCAGGGCCCAGGTCTCTGTGCTCCCTGGATGACTGTCAGTACCAAGAAAGGGAAATGGCATCCTGTTGTCCTAATGTAGGTGCTCCAGGGCAAAGGCTCACAGCTCAGATTGCAGGAAAGGCAAGACCAATTTCCCCTTTTCTGATTTGTGCCTAGAGTGACAGAGTGGAGATGTCCGAGGACCTAGAGAGAGTCTTGGCAGGAGATGAAAGCTGTTTGTAGAAGACTGTTATGTTTGGAGAGATAACAGCATAATCAAGGGACTTGGGAGTGACCCAAGTGAGCTTCTGCTCTGGGAGGTTTTGCACTTCCCAGTCTCTTGTGACTTGGCAACAGATAGGGCAGTAGCAGGTACGTCGATGCCGTTTGCACTTGTGAGGCAAATTGTGCCTCTGAACCTGGCAGGCCAACAGCATGCCCCTAGCTTTGGTGATGATGGTGAGGTCCCGTGTGTCTCAGCGCCTCATAAACAGGGAGCAGGCCCATTGCTGCTGCTTGTGCTTTTGCGGTCAGTTGTGCATCAGTATGTGATTGGCAACCAGCACGCACATTGCTGCTGTTTGTGCTTGGTTAGGTCAATTGTGCCCGAGTCCCCAACAGGCCAGGAGCAGATCTATGGCTTCATGGCTGACTGTGAGTGAGGTCACCTCAGCCTCAGTAGCTGGCAGTTCAGCTCGATCCATATTGCTGATGGTTGTGTTTTTGAAGTCACTGGGCATCAGGATCTGCTAGGCCACCAGCAGCCATATTGCTCCCTTTTGTCCTGGACAGGTGACTTTTGCTTCAAGGAAGAGCATCAAGCACCTTTCTGCTTTTGTGCTTGTGAGGTCCCTTGTGCCTCTGTGCCTCATAGGCCAGCAGCAAGCACATGGCTTCAATGCAGGCTCTGAGGTCACTTCCGTTTCAGCATGTGAGAGGCCAGTGAGGGGCATGTGGCTTCTGTTCTTGCTTGTGCGGTCACACTTGATTTACTATCTGATCGGGCAGCAGATGGCACGTGGCTTTGGTGAAGACTGTGAGGTCACCGCTTCCTGAGAACAGGATAGGCAAGCGGCAAGCAAACTCCTTTGAATGCACGTGAATACACGTTCTTAGGCTGCTTGTGCACCCGTAAATGGCAAGGACGAGGCAGACACGTCACTGCTGTTTGTGGTCATGAGGTCCCCGGTGCCTCAGTGCCTGACAGGGCAGTGCTAAGCCCCTGCCTGATGTTAGTGCTGGTGAGGTCACTTCTGCCTGAGCCCCTCCGAAGCCTGTGCCAGGCTCATGGCTGCCGTTCGTGGCTGTAAAGTCACTTGTGCGCCAGCGCCTGCTAGGCCAGTGCCAGGCCCATGGCTGCTGTTCGTGGTGGCAGAGTCACTTGTGCCGCAGTGCCTGATAGGGCAACGCTCGGACACTTGCTGCTATTTCTGGTTGTGAGGTCACTTCTGCCTGAGGCCCTGATAGGCCAGTGTCAGGCCCATGGCTGATGCTTGGGATTGGGAGGTCACTTTGGCCTCAGGGCCTTACAGGCCTGTCTGGGCCCATGGCTGAGGTTAGTGGTTGTGCGGTCACCTGTGCACAAGTGCCTGATAGGCCAGTGCTAGGCCCATGGCTGGTATTAGGGATTGTGAAGTCACTTGTGCACCAGGGCCTGATTGGCCAGTGCTGGTCACATGGCTCCTCTTTGTTGTTGTTAGGTCATTTCTGCCTCAGTTGCTGACAGGGCAATGCGAGGATCCTAGCTGCTATTAGAGCTTGTGAGGTCACTTCTCCTGAGGCCCTGATAGACCAGTGCTAGGCCCATGGCTGATGTTAGGAGCTGTGACATCACTTGTGCCTCATTGCCTTATAGGCCTGCTGCTGTTGTTGCTTGTGAGGTGACTTGCACACCAGTGGCTCAGAGGCCAGTGCTGGTGATGTGATTGATGTTTTGCTTGTGAGATCACTTCTGCCTGAGCCTTAATTGCCAGTGCTATGGGCATTGCTGCTGTCAGTGGTCGTGAGGTCACTTGTGCCTTGGTGCATGATAGGTCAGCGCCAGGCACACAGCTGTTGTTTGTGCTTCTAAGGTCACTTCTGCCTGAGGACCTGATAGGTCAGTGCTAGGCCCATGGCTGGTGTTTGTGGTGTGAGGTCATTGTGCTGCAGTGACTGACAGGCTGGTGTTAGGCCCCTGGATGTTACCTGTGGCTGTTCCTCAGTGCCTGATAGACCAGCGGTAGGTTCAGAGCTGCTGTTTCAGATGTGATGAACCTTATGGCTCAGGACCTAACAGGCTGGTGCTAGGCATGTGGCTGCTGTTTGTGACTGGGAGGTCACCTCTGCCTCAGTGTCTGATAGGACTGTGCGAGGCCCATGGCCGACGTTTCTGGTTGTGAGGTCACTTGTGCAGCAGTAACATCTCTGAGGGTGTAGGCCTTTGGCTGCCTTTTATGGCTCTGCGTTCTCTTGTGCCCCAGGGCCTGACAGGGCAGCGCTGGTCATCTAGCTGTTTTGTGTGGCAGTGAGATCCCTTGTGCCTTGGTTCCTGACAGGCCACTACTAGGTTCTTGGCTGCTGGTTTTGGCTGTGAGGTCACTTGTGCTCCCAGAGCACAGGGCTGGTCACACAGTTGAGGTTTCTGCTTGTGAGGTCACTTCTCCTGAGGCTGTAATGGCCAGGGCTGTGGCCCTTGCTGCCTGGTTTGATTGTGAGGTCACTTGTGCCTCACTGCCTGATAGGCCAGTGCTGGTCACATGGCTGGTGTTTGTGGTTGTGAGGTCACTTGTGCACCAGTGCCTCATAGGCCAGTGCCACGCTCACGGCTGCTGTTTGTGATGGGGAGGTCCCTTGTGCACCACTGCCTCATAGGCCACTGCTGGTCATGTGCTAGCTCTTTATAGTTGTGAAGTCACTTGTTCCTCAGTACCTAACAGGCCAGTGCTGGTCACATGGCTACTGTTTGTGGTTATGATGTCAGTTCTGCCTGACGACCTGATGGGCCAGTCGTAGACCTATGTCTGCAGTTTGTGTTTATGAGGTCACTTGTGCACCAGTGCCCAATAAGACAGTGCCACGCACAGAGCTCTTGTTTCTGCTTGTGAGGTCACTTCTCCTGAGCCCTCATAGGCACATCCTGGTCACTGTGCTTGTGAGGTCAGTTCTGCCTCAGCATCTGATTTGCTGGTGCTGGGCCCATTGCTCCTCATGGTTCTTGGGAGGTCACTGGTGCCTCTGGCCTGATTGGCCAGTGGTGCTCATGTGCTTGCTGCTTGTGCTGTTGGATTGCTTCTGCCTAAGGCCCTGATTGGCCATACCGAGGCCCTTGGATGGTGTTTGCGGTGACAAGGTCACTTGTGCCTCGGTGTCTAATAGGCCAGTACTAGGCCCACGGCTGCTGCTTGTTGCTGTGAGACCATTTCTGCCTGAGGCCGTGATAAGGCCGTGCTGGTCATGGGGCTGGTACTTGTGGCTGTGACATCGCTTCCACCAGAGGCCCATGGATACGTTTGTGTTTGTGAGGTCTCTTCTTCCTCAGTGCCTGATGGGCCATTGCTGGTCATGTGGGTGCTGTTTGTGGTTGTGAGGACACTCGTGCCCCAATGACTGGTAGCCAGTACAGTGAGGTCCCTTGTGCCTTAGTGCGTGATAGGACAGTGCCAGGCACACAGCTGCTGATAGTGGTTCTGAAGTCACCTCTGCCTGAGGCCCTGACAGGCCAGTGGTGGTCATGTGACTGCTGTTTGTGGCTGTGAGGTCACTTGAGCCTCAGTGCTGCGTAGGCTGGCCCTGGCCACATGGCTCATATTTGTGGGTGGTAGGTCCCTTGTGCCTCAGTGCCTGATAGGTCAGTAGCAAGCACAGGTTTTCTATGCAGATGGGAGATTACTTCTGCCTCAATGCCTGATAGGCCATGAGCAGGCACATGGCTTTTAAGCTGACCTGGAGATCACGTTTTCTCAGTAGCTGATAGTCCAGGCACAGGAACATTGTGCGTGTTGTCTTTCTGAGCTCGGTTCTGTCTCAGGACATTGATAATATTTTCTGTTTTCTGGTTTTCATTTGTGGGCTCTGTCGATGAGCATCAGGTGTGAGGTTTTGCCGGTGATGCTCACCAGGGAGGTACTAAAACCAGGGCAGCATGAGTCAGGGGAGCTTTCTTAGGAAATGTAAAATGGGTTCACCGCTAGTGGAAATTCTGGAAGACTGCTATAAAATAAATATACTTCAAATGTCAGTAAGGGTAGAGTAATCACCCTCCATCAGGAAGAATGGCCACTGCAGACTTGAGAAGGGGACAACCTCTGAGTATGGCCTCTGGGTGGTTCATTTGGAGGGTGGGAATTGGTCTACTGGTATATTTCGGATAACTGGGCATTTATGCATCCTGGGGGATTCAGAGATTGAAGTCAGGGAAGACGCAGGCCTGTGCAGCAAATGCTGCGAGACATGAGGAATAGCTCTGCTCCTGCTTCTCCTCCCTCTGAACCTGCTTCTGCTCAAGCTTCTAACCTATATTTGTCACTTCCCATGGCAAAATAGTATGCCACTTTGCAAGCGCCTATGACTGGAGCTCTGATTCCTAAGCCAGGTGTGGGCAGGCCAGTGACACCAGTCCAGCAGCCGCCCACACTGGTCCTTTGTGTCTATGTTTATTGGCCATGGGCTCTGGGAGATCTAATTCAAAGGGCCCAGCAAATGCCCCAGGTGCAGGAAGACCTGGAGAAGGCAGCTTGACTGCTTTCTACAAGAGTAGAGGGACAGCTCACTTTTGGGGAGGGGTGGATGTTCAAGTCTTGTTACAAGAGATCTTTCAGCCAGAGGATAGGGAATGAACATTGGGAGAGGGATAAGGAATTGGCAGACTGAGATGGAAACCGTCAACCTTGACCAGGAGTAGATCCACATCGAGATTCTAAGACTACAAATGATTGGGTAGCATGTGAAACTGAGTGTCAAAATCCAGTCTTAGCAGTAAGAACTGCAGGACTAATGGCCATTAACTCAGGAGAGGTACTTTCATTAGCAAAAGCGTGAGGAACACCTGAGCAATTTTTGGAGTAGCTTGCGTCAAACCCCATTAAGCTCTGGAGGAATGTCTGTGAGAAATATTAATGGAAGGCTGGCAGTGAGTGCATTTGTCCTGCCAGCAGCCCCAGGAATCCAGGAGTATTTCGGAAAGCATGTTCTATGGTGGCAGGGAGAGAATCTACAGAAGGTACAATCGTTAGCAACTTTCCTATACAGTGGAAGGTCAGAAAGAGAAGGGAAAACTACAGCAGGAGGAAGCGAGTATGTTGGTCACAGCATTAAGAGGAATTCGAAAGATGCAAGGAAGGGGAATAAATGTGAGAGGATGAGGCCCAAGAGGACGAGGGACCAGAGGAGCAGGAATGGGTTTAAAACAGAAACCTTTTCCTGGGAGGCTGAGCAGGGAATGGAGCCTGGGGTTGCTGATTTGATTCCAAATGGAATTACAGTATAATGGCCTTCCCTTGTAATACCCCTGCACTGCCTGTCAGGAAATCAGAATTGGACCCCCATGGGAACACTGGCATTCTGTTGGAATGATGCTGTGGAAACCCTCCAAGAGCCAACAACACTCAAGGACAAGGGAGAGAGGATCTTGGGAAACAGTATTGCAAAAGACAACTGGCTCCAGCTGAATTACCATGAGGAAACCACAACACTTTGAAGAACGTCAGGAACAGAGAGGACAAAAACAGCAGAATAACCCAGAGGAACCTACAAGTTCATTAGGGCTTATTAACCTATTAAAGTGCACTCCCCAAAATAAATAATGAGATGGTAATGACATGATAATGATGTTACCACCTTCTTCTCTGCTTCCTATGCTAATTAACATGGATGTTAAAGCACAAGCACAGAGCAAGAATGTGATGTGATAAAACTGTAACCAACAGAAAAATCTGTATAAAGTACTTCCTGAAAAGTGTTTATAGATAAAGAATGAGAAAGGGAGAAGGTGTGCTAGCTTTGTGGATCTACCACCTAGCACCCATCCCTGTGCAGAAATGAAATAAACAAGTATCTCGATCCTGTGTGTCTGCTGGTTGCTTGCACATCTGGTAAAAGAACCCAGTTTGGGGACAACACTGGTACGGCCCAGCCATGCGATCATGCCTCTGGGTCCACATGCCCGTCTGTGCTCCTTTTCCCATGGAACAGTCTGGCTTGCTTGCATTGCCTATCTCCTCAAAATCTGCTGCATTTTCCCATGCAGTAGGTGTGCTCTGACACTTTGTCTCTATGTACGATCTGGTCAATATAGTTTTCAGTTTAAAGCCTGTTTGCATGTGTTCATACATGTCTGTCTGCATGGATACATAGTTATTAGTTACATGGCAGCCTATTCGACCTGGCTCTGTATTCTCTTCCAAACTTCCTTTTCACCAGCACCTGGCAAGCCCAGAGGACAGCACCAGCTATCACTTAGGCTCCACATGGCCAGGTATGCTGGGAGGCTGCTGGAGACTCCCTGGGAGCTCCATTTACAACAGCCTTACAGATAGTCCAGCACATGCAGCAGGTTTTTGGCTTGTGCATTCAGATGGGTGCGGACATATATTATTCAGTTTCATTTCATTTGCCCTTTCCAGGTTCCCTTTCACTTCTGTGCCCTTCAAGCACCCAAATGCTGTGCTTTCCCCAGGAACTGGATACTAGTATTGCAAGAATGCCATACCTGAATCTCTGAAGAGCTGCTTCTGTAGAACTGAAAACATTTATGGTGGCTGAGTCAAGACACTCACCTGGAGGTAGCCGTCCCCCACCTCCTGCACACACCGACTTAGTAGACAGATGTATGGCTTTGCCTAGAGGATTAATCCAGTGATTTATTTATAGCCCGAGTCTGGTGCATGCCAGGTTTGGCAGGTAAAAGGAATACAAGATCCGTTCACTAAAAGTATACCTTCTTACAGGGTGCCATTGCAATATATCCTTGTTAGAGTGTTCATCGTAGATAGTGATGTAGCATTTCAATGCCTTCTCTCAAAGGACAGCTCTTTCTTCATACGGGCCAAAGATTGTCCAGTTGGCAGCTACATTCCATCTTGTGTCTCAGTAACTCTGAGAAGACAACTCCACCAATTTCCATCGGCAGGCTTCAGGAGGAGTACAGCCTTCACCTCCTCAACTTCTGAGAGCTGCCATTAAAGGAAGGAGGTTAAACCTGGAAACAGTTTACTCTCCAGCTGATGGGGTTTCCTGGAAGATGGAAATCCAGAACTCAGCTAGATGTGTTTATCCGCAAATGCCATGACTTAGAGAATATTGGAAAATTTATCCTTAAGAAACTACTGAAATTATGGCTTGTCAACAGTTTCAGGCATCAAGGCAGGTCCCTCTTCTGACAGAAGGCTCCCGTAGTCGAGGGCTAAGCCCCCAGGTCAGGGATCAGTGCAGGCCCTGGGAACAGCTCTCCATTTCCTCCGGATGAGAGATGTCATCTCACTCGCTGATGGAATAGTCCAGTAGCCAGGCTGTTAGCTTTCCACGTCCCCTTTCCCAAGAAGATGAGACAAAAATGGATTTAGGATAGAATTGTTACTATAGGCCTCATCAAAGAGTTTGACCAACCCCTTCAGTTCAAGTAAGGGCACCTCAAACATGGAGGTCTTGGAGCCCCAGCACGAAGGCATTCTTGCCGTTCCTCCAGACTTCATCACAAAACGTTGACTAATGCTGACCCACTACCAAAAGGGGAAAGGGGGCAAATAGGAGGGCAAAAATCTAAGGGCAACAGACTCGGGGCCAAAACATCCAGGAGGGCCAAAAAATCCAGAGGGGAAACGTAAATAATGACAGAAGAATGGGAAAAAAACATGCAGAGCTGGAAAATAAATGAGACAAAACGGGAAAATGGTAAAACAGGAAAAATGAGAAAACCAGAGAATCAAAAGAAACAGGCAAACATAGGACAAATGGGGGCAATGGGGACAAACAGTAAAAAAGGGAAGAAACAAAGAGACCGAGAAAAACAGGGAAATGAAGAGAAAATGGGGACAGGGGGTGTAAATCAGGAAAACATCAAGGGAAAAAGAAAATTAAAAAAGACACCCCCCCAAAACCCTAAAAATGAAAAAAATAACCCCAGCACTCTCCCAAAAAGCTCCGAAAAAAAACCCTGAGAAGAAAACTGAGAAAAAAAAAAAGAGAGAGAAAAGAACAGAACAGAAGACTCGAAGAACAGAGAACAAAGGTAGAAAATGAGCAGGGAGAAACACTGGAGAGGGGAAGAGAAGAAGAGTAAAGCAGAAAATAGAAATAAATAAAAGAGGGGAAATCCACAGAAAAGAGGAATTCCCCCCCCTCCCCAAAAAAGGGGGGGAAATGGGACAAATGGGGTTAAAGCAAGGAAATAAGGGGGGGGGGAACATAGAGAAAACATCAATAAAATATCAAATAAAGAAGAAAAATGTAAGAAAAGCAAAAGCAAAAAAAAAACCCACAAGACGTGAGAAAAAACAAAATACACATGTACCATGAGATTAAAAAAAAAGGGGGCGGGGAATGAGCAAGGGAAAAAAGCAGTGTGGGGGAGGGCAGGAAGCACCGCGAGGGAGGGTGGAAAAAAAAGGAAAAAGGACATTTGGGAAAAATGGAGAAAAAGCAAGACATTGACAGATATTACTCAAGTATATGAATCTCTCTTTGCTTTTTTATCTTAGAGTTCACACAATAACACAATGGCAGAGCTTCAAAGGGACCTCTGAGATCAGCTAGTCCAACCCCGGCTCAAGCACGGTCACTTAGCACATGTTGCCCAGGAACCCGTCCAGATGGCTCTGAGTATCCCCAAGGAAGGAGACTCCACAACCTCTCGGGGAAACCTGTTCCACTGCTCAGTCACCCTCACAGCAAAGAGGGTTTCCCTTTTGTTCAGGTGGAACGTCCTGTATTTTATTTTGTGCCCGTTGCCTCTTGGCCTATCGCTGGGCACCACCGAAAAGAGCCTGGCCCCACCCTCTCTACAACCTCCTTTCAGATCCTTACACACATTGAGAAGATCCCCCACCAGCCTCCTCTTCTCCACGCTGAAGAGTGCCAGCCTGCTCAGCCTTACCCTACATGAGACATGCTCCAGACCCTTCAGCATCTTAGAAGGCTTTGGCTACACTTGCTCCAGTAGCTCTCTGTCTCTCTTGGACCGGGCAGCCCACAACTGCACACACTACTCCAGATGTGGCCTCGAATAACAGGGCAGCAGGATCTGCACGGAGCACCCAGGAGGGGAGAACAGCAATATCATTCTGGCATGCAGGAGTAACCACAAGAATTTCTGCTCTAAACCCGAGTTCGGGTAATGTGGAAGTTGCCGCAAATTCTTATCTGCATACACAACTGAGTGCCTCAGCCAATTACACATTAATGAGCCACAATTAAAACCATGAAGAAAGGAGTATTTTCCCAGCAGGTATGGAAGGATTCCTACTGGCTCCTACTGGCACTTGAGGGGCACCATAGGAAGTTCTGTGGGTAATTCTGTAGTCCGATTTAAAAAAAAAAAGGGAAGTGAGATTCCAACAAAAAGCAACAAAGGCAGGCTATGAAGATGCTCCAGAAAGGAAGTGCCAATCATTCCAAAGGGCACTAGGGGAATTTAATTGGACATAGCCAAACTAAGACAGAGGAAACAGGACTGTTACTATCAAAGTGGCTCTAGGGACACAGAACCGGTTACCCTCACAAGCAAGGCTGCCACAAGGACAAATACCCATCAAGTTGCCATCAGGAAATGCCCTTTGGACTTGAGAAGGCCTCAGATCCTTGAAAAGGAAATTCTTGAATTCAGTCAAGGAAATATTTCACAAGGGAACTTAAGTGCATTTATAAAATCAGTGCTGGCATACATTTGCCTGGAACAGGTGACTAAACTACAGGACCCAGGAGATTCTTTGGGAGGGCATGAGGTGTCAAGGAAAAACAGGCCAATAGGAACCCAAACCTGAGGCACAAGGACAGGCACGGGAAGCGAAGCAGTGTCCTCTTAGCCTGCAGGCTCACCCCACTGCCCAAGCACACATCCTTCTTTTGTGCAGGAGGAATGAGACAACTTAGCACCTGAGGAGCAAATCAGAGCAGACTAAAAGCCGCTTGTGCCTCTGCGATGGAAGGCATCAGGCAATCTTCTTGCCTCTTTCAACCCCAGCCATCATTTGGATAAGTTCCTGACTGAAAACCCAAGTCCCCAAATAGCTGTTCCTAAACAGTGCCCATTCCAAAACCCCACAACAAAGCAATGCAGAGAATGCAGCACAAGGTGCATATACCAACTTCTCACTGTTATTTCACATGTTCTGAGGAAGGAGGTGGGGCCTCCCTGATTAGAGGATACTTCCAGTATGGTAATACTTATCAACTTGTAAGTTACAACAAGACAGGAAAAATAAAAGTTCTCTCAGGCTGTGACACTCTTTGGAAGAAGCCATTGCCATGAAACTAGCACTAGTATTTCTCATAGCAAAATCCATTACTCACACATGTCATTACTCTTCATGTCATGTGCTGGTCTGGAGTTTGAACTTAGAGAGGTTCCTAAAAGCTCAGGGGGAGGGGTAAAAAAAAGAAAAGAGAGAGCGAGTGAGAGAAGCAGCAAATGTTCCTTTTTGACAGATAATTAGAAACAAGCGTTTGAGAATTTGCAATTACACACTACACTTAGGTTCCTTCTTCCCTCCTGCTAATGCAGTGAAAAAGTCAAAGAATTTGAAAAGAAAACTCACGTACAGCAACAACGCGTATGAGAATACTACTGCACTGCAGCAAGTGTCACCTCCTCCTTCAATTAGCAAAGGTTCCTTGGCGTGTGGACGTCCTCAGGGGTGGCAGTGAGGTTCAAAGCACTGCTCATGATCTCCCCTGGCCTGCCTTCCTCCAGTGCAGCACTGAACCCTCTCACCATGGCCTGAGGAGGAAAAAAAAGAGTTATAGTAGAAAGGATTTACAAGGGAGGGTACTGAGCACACGAACCTGGGTGCAGCAGTAAGCTGAAACAAGGCCCACTAAAAAGCCTGTCAGGTTAAAGACTGCAAACTGTCAGAGCGTTTCAGAGCAAAAGACCATGGGCTTCCTCAGCCTGCTGCTCAGGTAGCAACAGCAGCCTGGTTCTTTGCCTCACTCTCCTAACCTGGAAGGGTATGGTTGCTTTCAATTGTACTTCCTTCCGCAGTAACAGGGGAAAGAGAAGAAGTGGACAGAAAACACGAGGACTAGCAAACACAAGAAAGCAGCTCAGGAATGAACACAGGAACAGCAAAGGCCTCTTGTGCCACATGATGCTGCAGCCCTCCCAACACTGAGGCCAACCACAGCAGCCAACCACAGCAGGCATTCCCCACACCAAGGCACCAAAGACACGAGCCTGGAAGAACTTGAGGCTGGTGAGTTTTACAGGGAGCTGAGCTGACAACACAAGGGGGAACAGATGACAACACTGGAGTCAGGCAAGCGGAACACCATGGTGGGCATTTGACCGGCTGCAATATGGCTGAGGGCATCCAAGTGTGCTTAAGGCAGGCACACAACGCATGGGCCTGTTGGGATAAAATGCTCCGATCTGCAATAGCATCTCCTTCTTGGTTGCAGCTGGGCTCACAAAATGCAAAAAGAAATCCCCTTTTCCTCAGGCTGCAGCATGACTCTGCAGGCTTTGGTGAACCCTTGATGTGCTAACCCTTTGCAAGGCAAGTGCTAGCAAGCTGTTTGACTAGCAGACAATGCAAAAAGCCTTCCGCCTGCATAACAGTGCTACAAGGATATTTTGTGCACACAACCAACCAGCCAGCACACTCCTCTCTTTCCAAGTTTACAAGGTCCTTTTTCAGGGAGAGCCACTTTCAAACTGGGGCCCCAGCTACTACTGTTTCCAAATTTAAACAGCGGCCAGAGAGCCCCAACGTTGAATGGTTTTGACTTTAAGAACGTTAAGAAAGCTCTGCAAAGCCTCCCTACATTGGTATTAAGCTGAGACTGAGATCCCTGTTTCTCACTTCCAGGGGTAAGTTTCTAGTTTGGATGTCATCCTCATCAGAGATGAAAGTCCAAGACATGTACCTCACAACAAAAGTCAGAGAAGACAAAACACGTGTTGCAGGCTTGTACAGTCAGTCAACTGAGCCCGTGCACTGCGGGCTTTGAAGGATAACCCAACAGGTAAGAGGGAAAGAATTGAAACAGCAGAGTACAGAGTGCTCAGAACGGCACAGAAACAAAACAAGCAGCAACAGGCCACCTCTGGGAAAGTGCTGCTTGCTGAAGAACGGTCCCCCTTCCCCTAGGGAAAAACTACTGGCAGCAGAGCATTTCTTCACTCTACAACATACAAGGAAGAGTGCAAACATTTATGGCTGAGTATACACAATCATCATTCCCTAAAAATGAACTGATAAACACAAGGTTACCTCCGCACTATCTTGTTTCACTGGTTTGTCCTGGTCACACACATTTGCTGCTGGTCTGTAATGCCTGAGAGAAGCAGAGAAAGACGGAAATGAGCTATTTCTGTATCCGTACTCATCTTGAGTACTGCATCCAGTTCTGGGCTCCCAATACAAGACAGACAAGGAGCTACTGGAGAGAGTCCAGCGGAAGGCTACAAAGATGATCACAGCACTGCAGCATCTGCCTTATGAGGAATGGCTGCAAGAGCTGGGCCTGTTTAGCCTGGGGAGGAGAAGACTGAGGGGGGATCTTATCAATGTGTACAAGTATCTGAAGGGAGGGTGTCAAAGGGACGGGGACAAACTCTTCTCAGTAGTGCCATGCAGCAGGTAAAAACTGAACCACAGGAAGTTGCGCCTGAATATGAGGAGGAATTTCTTTCCTGTGAGAGTGACAGAGCACTGGCACAGGTTACCCAGGGAGGTTGTGCAGTCTCCTTCTCTGGAAAGATTCAAAGCCCACCTGGATGCAACCCTGGCTAACATGCTCTAGGTGACCCTGCTGGAGCAGGGAGGTTGGACTACATAATCTCCAGAGGTCCCTTCCAACCTTATTCATTCTGTGATTTGGTGTAATGAACCAGCAAACTAGCAAATTAAGCAACTAGGAAATTATTACTTTGGGCTAGGCTGCAGGGAGAGGATTACCTGCTTCTTGGCTTCTTTGATTTTTTTTTTAACACCTAAGGAGCTCCTACAAATACCCTTACTTTCACAAAGAAGCTCCGCCATCATCAAAGAAACAACAACAACAAAATACACCCACCCACCAAACAGTTACAAAGGGATTATCGAAGAGACTTCTCTAAACTCTACACTGATTGCAGCAAAGGGCTCCTAAGGGGGCACAAGGAATTTATCATCCACCAGCACTGCAAACAGCCAGACACTGCAGAGGTCACCACTATGACAACATGAGTCAGTCTACACCTAGAAATTTCACTACCACTCTCAGGCCTCTCTCATGCACTTTAACATGCATCCTCCCTTTCACAAAATCCTGACAAAGCCACTTCTGCCAATAAAGAGCCAGAAGGGATTTTTCTCTCCCATTTTTTTCTTTCCCCTCCCTTTTCTCAGACAGAGCTTGTGCTAATCCATAGCTTCCAACAGAAGCTATTGTACCACAAATGCACTGGCTGATTTAGACTTCTGACCAAGGGATTTGAACACTTTCAGGTGAAATGCTCTTGCTGCTGCTCATGAGGAGAGGCACACAACCAGAAAACAGTGCAGTCCAGGTCACTCGACTGATTTTCAATCCATCCTGCTGGCACTGGAAATAGCGGGTCCTCCCATACTCACTCACCACAGACAGTATCATGCCTAGGGCTAGCCCCCACGACACCTCCGCAGGCCCCTGGCCACACACACACAGTCACAAAGAGACAAGAAGGGATGAAAGTCCACACAGTTGCAGTAATCATGGTTCAGCAGTGGAACCAGAGTTTCCAAGGCACATGCCACCTAAGAACACTAAGGCATATCATCTAACTGAATAATGTGCAACTCCTGATCTTTACTTCTTTCCCAAAGTCTGGCCAGGGTCAGAAATACATGCCACCACGCTGAGGAGAAAACAGGCAAAACAGGGTTTGGCAGCATCAGGGAAGCCTCTCAGAGACCCAGTGCCCTGCACTCCAACGTTATATTTCCAGTCCCTAAGTTCCTCCCTTCACGCACCTCATGGATCATCTCCAAACATGGGAAGGTCTCTCCAGCAGCAGCTACTGCCACCACTGCAGCATGTCAGCAACACCCCACACCTCCCCCAGGCAACACACTGCTCACACACAGCTACTTCTCCCTCCACACCAACTTCAGCCTCTCTCTCACAGGCCACCCAGTAGAGGCCCCATCGAGCACCCAAGGTTTCTGCTGTTACTAACAACAGACCACCCCAGCCTAGATGTAAAGCTTGCCTCCTTCCTCAAGGAAAGCAACACCCTAAACATTA
Organism: Rhea pennata; assembly: GCF_028389875.1. Taxonomy (NCBI): domain Eukaryota; kingdom Metazoa; phylum Chordata; class Aves; order Rheiformes; family Rheidae; genus Rhea; species Rhea pennata. The sequence continues at coordinate 1,296,213 of NW_026907677.1, forward strand.
CTAAGCCAGCTCAGGTCGGGAGGAAACATGCAAATCTCTACCTTCTGTAACATCCAGAAAAAGAGAAGCAACTCACAGGCACCCACTTAACATCCTGCCAAAGGAGGCCTCAGGAGCCAGGTCTTTCAGTAAGTCTCAGCTGCACATTTCTCACCTGGCAGTGAGGAAGGCAATGCTCAGCTGAAGCATTTGGTCAGCAGATACAAAGATGGAGGCTTGCAAGTAGTTCTGCTTCAGGAATAGAGCCTGAAAGCTGTTGCCAAGGTTTCTTCTGCTTGCTTGCCAAAAGACTAGGCAACACTGTATGGATTCTTCAAACCTTCTTCAACAAAAGCACTTCTCTTCAACAATTTTGCTCCCAAACCCTGCTGGTACCATCACTACAGGACCATCTCTCTTTTGTGTCAGGTGCACAAAAACTTCCTACAACAGAACTGAGATCCTTAGCTGCAGCTTTCATATATCTGCTGTCAACAGGCTACTCAAGCCAAACAGAAATCATTGGGGGATAGGTGGTAAACATAAATCTATGCTTATAAAAATACATTCTCATTCAGCAGGGTCTATTTCAAAAGTAAAACTCAAGCAGGCAGAACATGTGTGTGTCCTCCAGGCCAGCCTTTGACAAGACTCATGTTTCTGCCAAGCTCTCTTCAGTCACAGCTGGCCAGCATCTGCCTGCCAGCAGACAGAAAGAACACTACAACTTTCTCAAGGTGACATTCAGGGATGACAACAGTTTAAATACCTGGCTGCAGTAGTAATACCCGCTCTTGAACAGAAGCACCTCTTTCTCCAGCTTCAGGAGAGCACTCACCATCCAGGAGACCCTTGTCCTGTCCTTATCAAACATTCTGGGGGCCAGAAGTCGACTGACCATACAGGAAAAGACATTTTCTCTTCAGATTCAAGAATGAATGGAGATAGCTTGGATTTGCTAAAGCAGCCACAGCCAGGGAACACGAATGGCTGCAACACAGAAGCAAGAAAAAAATGTATCTCTGCTTAGATACCTCTGCCTCCCACAGCAATGCACACCTTCTACTCCGGCTTTAAAAGCAAGGACAGTGCCTGTTTGTGGCCATCCTTTTACTTTCCTCCCAAGCAACTGTAAGAAGAGAGGAAGCTACCAAAAAAGCACTGGAGGTCTACATATACCTACCTCAGGGCTCAGGCCCTGCTCTTTTCACAGCCCTCTTCTTTCCTCATTACTGCAGAGGACAGACTGCTAAGGTTTGTAATCTAAAGCTGAAAATAAATCAAAATTTCACACGCTAATCACAAAACCTGCTGCACTGCCCCAGCGCTCTACAGCAGCAGCTCCTGCCTATCTACTTTCCCCACCAGCTTCCCCACCCACACCCAGGACGTTTCAGCTTTCCACCAGGGGAGAACATCCCGGGGCAGAAGCAGCACAGGAAGCAGCTGCCCTGTTCCTCTCCCTCCTCCCTTGATTCCTGGGGGGTCACTAGTGCTGCAGCTCTCATACCTCAGGGCTTCTCAGCACCTGCCAGGCTGCAGCATGCGCTGAAACCCCCGCTGTGTCCCCGGGATGCTCACAGGCAGCAGCTGCCCCCAGCACAGTGCAGAGGTTTCTCTCTCTCCCCTCCCATCCCCTCCCCTCCCGCAGACTCTCCCAGGGCCCTGGGGCAGCAGCATTTCCCCACACACCAGCACCAGCAGCCATGCCCACACAGGCCCTGCCCCCACACCCGGAAGTGATGCCCCTCACACCAAGGCCTCTCCCACCCCACGCTCCCCCATTGGCTCCCATTGGACGTGGCCTCCTGGGGCGGGACACCAGGAAGGGGCGGGAGGGAGGCAGCAGTGCGCATGCGCTGTGAAGGGCCGGGTGGGGAGGGGCGGGGAGGGGCCCCGAGGGGAGGGGCCCCGAGGGGAGGGGAGGGGCGCGGCAGAGAGGGAGGGGCGGGGCCGGGCAGGGCAGAGCATGCGCAGTGGCCCAGAGGAGGGCGGTGAGGGGCGGGGCGGGGGCGGGGCTGCCCGGGCCCTGCGGGCGGGGAGGGGGCGAGAGGCGGCTGCTGCCGCAGGGCAGCGTCTCCCGGCCCGGGGCCACCCGGAGCCTTTAGCTGCAGCGCCGGGAGCTGCCGCACCGGGGCCAAGGGCCGCGGGCTGGGCAGAGCGAGCGGCCGTGCGCACGGGGGCAGCCAGAGCCGCCACGGCCCGGCTGTGTGGCAGCAGCGGCTGGGGAAGGCCCAGCCCAGCCTGGGCCGCCTCCAGCTCCTGGGAGCCCCCGGCTCTTGCGCCCCTTCTCCTGGCAGCTCCGCAGCTCGATGCCGGCTGCAGTCACCATTTCTTAGCACCGTCCCAGCTATGAGGAGACACCGCGGGTGCAGCAGGGCTTGTGGGGGCTCCAGGCTGGAGGCAGGAGGCAGCCAGCGTCCCGGTGCCCCTGCTGACAGCCCCGCTTTCCCTGGGCACATCCCCAGCTGCACTCTGAGCCCAGCCTGGCTGTGGGCACCATGAGGAGCAGGATGTGCAGAGCCTCCTGACGACCATGGCCAGAGCCAGGCTCTCGGGTATTGCAGCAAAGCAGCTGTGGGAGAGCTGTGCTCTGCTGGAGGGCACTTGAGCCCCTCAGGACACCTCCCCAGAGGCAGTCGAGGGTCTGAAGGTGACATGTCCTCAGGAGAGTGTTAACCCACAGCCGCATCACAGCCCTGTGCATTCAGTTCTGCTCCAGAGATGTTTCCTGGCAGTGGGGCAGTGTCGTGGGGCATCTGCATCTTGGCAGGTGCCTGGGGCAGTGGAGAACAGACCCCCTTGCTGCTGGTGCTGTGGGTGGGCAGGGAGTTGGGGAAGGCACTTTCTGAGCTCCCTTGCAGGCCTGCTGCTCTCTCCATCAGCTTTGGAGTCTCGGGCTCTTGTGCAGGCTTGTGGCTCCTTTCCCTTCCACCCACCCCAGCAGCAAGGACCCCAGCTTGCTCCCACCAGAGGCACAGGCTGCCTTGGCTGCCCGACGCATAGGGCTCATGAGCTTCTGCACATGCCCTTGCAAAGGTGCAGAGCTGAGCTATGACGGTGGCCTTGAAAGCCTGTAATTCATGAAATTACATCAATTCTCTGAGCCTTCCAGCTCAAGGGCTTCATTTCCTTCTGGTGTGCCAGGATCAGGATGGCAAAAGGCAGTTAAGGTGCTAGAGTCTGCCTCTGGAGTGCAGCACCAAGATTCAGGGCTCAGGGAGAGGAAATGGGTGTGGCGAAAAGCTAGCCGCTCCTGAAGCACAGCACTGGAGCTCTTTTTCTTTCCTTTTTTTTTTTTTTTTTTTTTTTTTCCTCTTGTCATGGTGGCAGGTTGGGGGCTGTTGACACATGGAGCTGAGGGGCTCAGGCTATAAAAAACTCTGTTGAAATTACTGGATTTATTCCTCTAGGCAAAGATACACATCTGTCTACTAAGTCGGTGTGTGCAGGAGGTGGGGGAAGGCTGCCTCCAAGTGAGTGTCTTGACTCAGCAGCCATAAATGTTTTCAGTTCTACAGAAGCAGCTCTTCAGAGATTCAGGTGGGGTGTCCTTGTGATACTAGTATCCAGTTCCTGGGGAAAGCACAGCAGTCGGGTGCTTGAAGGGCACAGAAGTGCAAACGAACCTGGAAAGGGCAAATGAAATGAAACTCAAAAATATATGTCCGCACCCATCTGAATGCACAAGCCAAAAACCTGGTGCATGTGCTCCAGCAGCCTCCCAGCATACCTGGCCATGTGGAGCCTAAGTGATAGCTGGTGCTGTCCTCTGGGCTTGCCGGGTGCTGGTGAAAAGGAAGTTTGGAAGAGAATACAGACCCGGGTGGAATAGGCTGCCATGTAACTAATAACTATGTATCCATGCAGACAGACATGTATGAACACATGCAAACAGGCTTTAAACTGAAAACTGTGTCGACCAGATCGTACATAGAGACAAAGTGTCAGAGCACACCTACTGCATGGGAAAATGCAGCAGATTTCGAGGAGATAGGCAATGCAAGCGAGCCAGACCGTTCCGCGGGAAAAGGAGCATGGACAGGGCATGCTGACCCATAGCCATGGTGGTTTCTTTGGGGCTGTATCAGTGTTTTCCCCAAACTGGGTTCTTTTACCGGGTGTGCAACTAACCAATAGACGCGCAGGATCGAAATACTTGTTCATTTCTGCACAGGGATGGGTGCTTGGTGGTAGATCCACAAAGCTAGCACACCTTCTCCCTTTCTCATTCTTTATCTATAAACACTTTTCAGGAAGTACTTTATACAGGTTTTTCTGTTGGTTACAGTTTTATCACATCACATACTTGCTCTGTGCTTGTGCTTTAACATCCGTGTTAATTAGCATAGGAAGTGGAGAAGAAGGTGGTAACATCATTATCATGTCATTACCATCTCATTATTCATTTTGAGGGGTGCACTTTAATAGGTTAATAAGCCCTAATGAACTTGTAGGTTCCTCTGGGTTATTCTGCTGTTTTTGTCCTCTCTGTTCCTCACGTTCTTCAAAGTGTTGTGGTTTCCTCATGGTTATTTGCCTGGAGCTGGTTGTCCTTTGCCATACTGTTTGCCAAGATCCTCTCTCCCTTGTCCTTGAGTCTTGTTAGCTCTTGGAGGGTTTCCACAGCATCATTCCAACAGAATGCCAGTGTTCCCATGGGGGTCCAATTTTGCTTTCCTGCAGAGGTATTACAAGAGGTATTACAAGGACATTATACTGTAATTCCATTGGGAATGAAATCAGCAACCCCAGGCTCCATTCCCTGTTCCACTGTCCCTGGGTGGGTTCCACCAACAACCTTTCAGTTAACAGCCAAATGCACTGCCGGTTGGCCCACAGAAACCCCCCACCTGGGGCTGTGCCGGGGGCTCCAGTGTCAGCACTGTCCTGGTGCTGCAAGAATGGGAATGTCCCTGAGCGCAACCTCGTACCCAGCCCCAGGCAGGGGGATGCTGCCCTTTGCCCATGGCCGGGTGCTGGTGGGCAGCGTGGTGCAGGGAGAGGCCTGGAGCCTGGCTGAGGGGCTCTGGGCAGCTCCCTGCCCAGCACCAGCTCTGCCTGCTCCCATGCTCCCTCCACCCCACACCCTGGGGGCAATCAGAGCTGTGGGCACATCCCCCTGGGGAGGGCATTTCCCTCACACCACTCCCTCCTGCTGCTGTCCTTGGGGACACAGGTGACGCACACAGAAGTGCTGCCTGCGCTGGCAGAGGTGACTCAGGGAAGGGGCTTGCCCCTTTCCATCGAGCCTCCCCTGGCAGGGCTAGAGCCTGGCAGCAGCGCCTGCAGCAACAGTCTCCCCCTGAACCAATTAGCTGCAGAGATGCTGAATCGGCAGCGCTCTGTGGGGCTGTGCAGGAGCAGTCCCAGGGCAGAGGCAAGGCCAGCTTCCCCCACGGCCAGGCAGGAGGGTCTGAATGGAGTTTTCTGGGGAGGGTCTGAGGGCAGCAGGGCACAAGGGTGCTGTGCTTGTCAGGGACATGGCATGGGAGGAGAGGGCACCCCAGAGCACACCCCCCGTCTACGTATGCCATGTGTAAGGGGATGTAGCTCAGTGGAAGAGCGCCTGCTTTGCATGCAGGAGGTCCTGGGTTCAGTCCCCAGCATCTCCAGCGAGGGCTTTTGTGCCTCGCTGTGTTGTCTTCCCAGCAGATATAAGGGTGGTGGAAGTCCCGTGGGTGAGCCTGGGTCTGTGATTGGGAGGCTGCTTCCTGCTGTCCATCAAAAGCCTCATCAACTTCCTCTTCCTGATCTGGTGGCCTGTTGTAAACACCTACAGCAGTGTCTGCCATGTTAGCCTGCCTAGTCATCCTCACCCATAAGCTCTGGACTCACTGTTCATCCACCCCTAGCCTTCCATGATGGAACGAGTGACTGGGGAGATAGCAGGAGAGCAGTGGAGGTTGTCTCCCTTTACTTCAGCCAGCCTTTCAACACTGTCTCCCATAGCATCCTCATAGGCAAGAAGTGTGGGCTAGATGAGTGGTCAGTGAGGTGGCTTGAGAAGTGACTGAATGGCAGAGCTCTGGGGGTTGTCATCAGCAGTGCAGAGTCTAGTTGGAGGCCAGTGATGTCCCCCCAGGGCTCCGTACTGGGGCCAGTCTTCTTCAACTTAGTCGCCAGTGACCTGGACGAAGGTAGAGAGTGCCTCCTCAGCAAGTGTGCTGACGATAATAAACTGGGAGGAGCAGCTGATACATCGGAAGACTGTGCTGCCATTTGAGAGACCTGGAGAGGCTGGAGAGCTGGGAGGAGTGGAACCTCATGAAGTTTAACAAGGGCAAGTGCATGGTCCTGCACATGGGGAGGTATAACGCCATACACCAGTGCAGGCTGGAGGCTGAGCTGCTGGAGAGCAGCTCTGCGGAGAAGGACCTGGGAGTGATGCTGGACACTAAGTTGACCATGAGCCAGCAATGTGCTCTTGTGGCCAAGAAGGGCAATGGCAGCCTGTAGAAGGGACGATTGAGAGGGGATCTTATCAACGTGTACAAGTACCCGAAGGGAGGGTGTCAAGAGGATGAGGGTCACACTCTTTTTGGTGGTGCCAAGCAGCAGGACAAGAGGCGGTGTGCACCAGCTGAAACACAGGAAGTTCCACGTGTGTGTGAGGGAAAACTTCTTTCTTGAGTGACCGAGCACTGGAAGAAGCTGCCCAGGGAGGTTGTGGAGTCTCCCCCAACATTCTCTGAATCTGTGATTTTCTGATCCCGTCAGTGCCCCCCACCCCCTAAGTCTGGCCCTGGACAACCTGCCAGAACCATAACTTCTGGTAGGGCAGATGTAATGATGGAGTGGGGCAGCCACAGATGCCTGTGTCCCTTCTTGAGTCCCTGGCCAGTGCAGTACCAGCAGGGTTTGGTCCAGGTCTGTGTGGCCCCTTCTCGTCTCAGTCGGCCCCTCCTGGCCCTTTCTCTTCCTGGCTTTCACCTTGAACAACCAGTAGATATTTTAGGAGGACCCAGAGAGTGGGGAGCAAGTGGGGCAGATTGGCACTGTACTAGAGGTCCTGGTGCAGAGGAGACAGGGAGGAGCCACCCAAGCTGTGGTCCTGGCTGTGGTCAGTGACAGCTGGGAGGGCTGTGGGTGCTCCTGGGTGCCAGGTGCTGCTGCGGCACAGCACAGGGCTGCGACGGAAACCTTTTGAAGCAAAGGAGGACTCCAAAGCAAACACCCCGAGTGCCCCGTTCAGCCCCATCCCGCTGCAGGGTTAGCCCTGGCCAGGGCCCTGGGGGTGATGGGGGCCGTGCCTCTCTGTGACACGGGCTGTGGTCACAGGAGACATCCTGTGTCACAGCCACAGTTGCCCTCCCCCACCCAGACCCGGCCTCTCCCCACATGTCCCAGTGAGGCTGGTCTAGCGCAGGCGCTGGGGCTGCTCTCGGCACCTCTCTGCTGCCAAGAGCTGCCGAGCCTGAGCAGGAGCCAGGGAGCGGAGGTCAGGGCAGTGTGAGGTTGTACAGAAGTGTGCAGGAGGAGGAGGAAGAGGAGAGGAGCTGCTTCCTCATCACCTGCCACTGCAGGGGTGACCCAGAGCACGCAGGACCAGGATGGAGCTCTGGGACGCTGGCCATGGGACACGGTGTGGACAGGGGGTGCCAGCACTCCCCAGCTGGGGTAAGGCCTTCCGGAGATCCTCCTCAGGTCTAGCAGGGATCCTCCCCAGGTCTGGCAGGGTATTGCCTGGAGGCAGTGCCCACCTCAGCCCCTGTAGGGAATGGGGCCTGTTTGGGGAGGGGGTGCTCTTGGAGGACGCTTGCACTGCTCATCCTCTGGCTGAGGCAAGTACGGAGCAGCTGAGAGCTGCCCCCAGAGCATGACGGGTCTTTCCCTTCTCTTCCAGAGCAGCTTGCTGTCTGGGAAGGGGTGTCTGACTACACTGTGCGGCAGATGATGCTGAACCAGGTGGGTGTGCCTTGCGGGGCCTGCCCCGGGAAGCCTTCTCCTGGAGCTTGTGTGTCTGTGGGATGACTTCTCTGCTTTGACTGGTAGAGTTGAGAGGGTGAAGAGGAGGGGGATGAAAGCATCTGGAAAGGTCTTCCAAAGAAGGGCCCCAAGGTTTCTCCAAAGCTTTGTCCAGCGCTTTGTCTGTCCCCTTTGTACAGCAGGATGGAGCAGGGCACCGAGCACCATCCACACACCCTGACAAGTGCCCGGCCTGTCCAGCTGCCAGTCTCATCGTTCTTCTCTTCCTTCCTGTTTGCAGGGAGTCCGAGTTATTCGCCTTGGCACATTTGACGTAGTAACCGAACAAGTCAGTGGTGGGAAGCGTGCTCTTCTCACTGTTCGCAGGCCCGTGTTCCATCTGTCGCGGAGTATTGCAGAGCTTCCCGGCCTCGCCTATGACATGGCCTATGCTCCTGGTAAGAGGAGAGGCTGAACCGCTTGCTTCCCCTGGGGACATCCTTGGGGTGTGCCTAACTGCTGGGCAGCAGTGACTGTTAGGAAGCTAGAATTCCTTCAGCAGCTGTGGAGAACAGCTTCAGGGGGTTTTAAAGCACCAGGACAACATCATGCACATTACAGTCACACTCCCTCCCTCCCAGACTTGCTTTCACAGCTGGCCACAGGCCAGATGTCGTGGGGCTGCTGCTTCTCTGCTACTGACTGCGTTCCTCTTCTGCTGCTTCCCAGGTCATAAGCTCTCCAAGCCCCTCAAGTACGCTCACATAGCCTCGGCCCTCTCTGTTCCTCGGAAGACAGTGGAGGCGTGCATAGAAGAGACCATGCGGCTTTTCTCCCGCTGCCTGCAGAGCGGGAAGAACGTGGCCCTTGTGCTGAAGGGCCTTGGCACGCTTGTAATTCAAGGAGCAGCTGTGAAAATGAGGTTTTGCAGGGACTTTCTGAAGAGGCTCAATGGGACAGAGCAGCTGCTCGAAGCTCTTCTCGCGGTGAGTTCCCCATTCCTCCAGCACTACCTGTCGTCCTCTGGAAAGCACCAGTGAATGCAATGCTGTCAGCCTGCTGTGACCTATCCAGGTGCATGGAGAATCCCAGCTGAGAGTAATGCCAGCTCCCGGGACAGCCGGTCTTGAGCGTCCAGAGGACTTGGCAACAAGGACGGCCCTGGGAATAGCTGTGCTGGCTCTGCCCCAAAAAATCATCCAGCCCCAGAGCTCATTTTCATGTGCTCCAGGGAAAAGTCCCAGAAAAGGGCCGGTCCTGTGTGCTTTTTCCCAGGAGACTTCCCTCCTGACAGAAAGCCATGGTTTAGTGCTGCTTTGTGTCAGGACCACATCTGAACCCATGTCTCCGTGGACTGTGTCTGGGACAGTAAGGCAGCGAGTTCAGCACTTTCCCCTGATGCTGGGTGACACTATTTCTGCGTGTCCCTTTGGGAGCTCGGCCTGATGCCTCCATGGGACATTTTTGCCCTAGGGTGGAGTGAGGGCAAGGGAGTGATCCTTCCTCCCCTTGCCTGGGCCAGCGGGCATGTGAAGCAGCTCTGTGAAACCTCTGCTGACCTCAGTGCTCTCCGTTTGCAGCTGGAGGGCCTGAGTGTCTTTCATCTCTCCCATGGGGCAGCTGCTCAGAATATTGGATCCCCTTGGTCCTCTTGTTCTTTGGCATTTCTACCTCTGTCTCCAAGTAGGTTTGTTTTTGCAGGAATCATTGCTCGCCCCACTCTCTGGACACGAAGCAGAGGCTTAGGCAGACCAAGGCCCCTGTGCGACCAGAGCCCTCTTGCTGCTCTTGCTGTGCTGGTCTAGTTGTGCTGAGCAGCTCTTGCCAGGGCCCTGGAGTCTCGCCACCATGAAGGGCGTCTTTCTGTCCAAATGTGAGCATTTGCACGCTGCTAGTGATGGCTGCAGCATGTCGCAGAGAGAGTCGTTGGAGCCCAGTGGCCTTGGCCAGGTCTCTAGTGCAGCCCCGTCCTTCAGCGTGGTCCTTCAGGTGCAGCAGGAAGGCTGAGATGTGAAAGGAGGCTGAGCTGAGCCTCCTCTCATGGGTTAAGGCAGAGATGCAAGCCGGCTGCAGGCCAGACCTCTGCACTAGGCAGGACCTGGTCTCCTGACTGCATCTCTCGATTCTCAGCCTTGCAAAAAGCCTGGCAGTCTTCTCACCCTTTCTCCTCCATTTCCTGTAAACTGCTCTGCTGCACAACTGAGGGGCCACGGAGAGGCGCAGAAAAATTCCATGTTTCAGAGGCAGCTGCTTCTCTGAGCAGTGGGAAAGTGTGCTGCCCTTGTGCGCCCTGAGACAACTGTCTTGGCATCATCTCTCGTGTGTCTCTCCCCTTTGCAGATGCCAGAGATGAGGGATTCAGTCCTCTCAGGCTCCGAAACTGCTGCTTTGCAGACCCGTTCTGGTCGTGTTGTCGTCTTTCCTGAGTGAGTACATTCACTTCTTAGCCCCGGCTGGCCAAGCCAGCAGCTTCTCGGGACTTGTCTGGTAGCCCTGTGTTGCCAGTGCTTGTGAAAGCTGCTCAGGAAGTCATTGGAGAGGAATACTTTCCAGTGTGGATCAAAGTGCAGGTTCCTGCTGGTCACTGGCTCAGGATGTTTTCTTGTCTTCTGTGAGACATGCATGAATCAAATGTGTGCTGAACATGTTGTCTTGGGTCAAATGTCTTCTGTGGGGAGGCCTGTCTAGGGCAAAGCGAAGCCTGTGCGCAGTGGGGTTGTGGAGAGCTTTGTGCTGGCTCCCATCCTGCTCAGTGTTTTGTCCCATTAGTTGTCTGGGAGATGGTGGTTCCTTTTTGCAGAGGCACGGAGATGAGATTTGGAGAGCCTGCAGGTGATACGGTGGGTGAGAGGGGCATTAGAACTGGTGCTGCCAAGCACCCCTTCTCACAGGAAGGCTAGGGAAGCTCTGCAAGAGGCAGAGAAGGAAGCTCCTGCCCCTGCAGATGCTGGAGGTCTTCAGCATGTCTCTCAGCTTGCTGATACACTCCTCCAGCATCTGGCATGTTCTGCCTATTGTGCTTTGGACAAAGAGGGGCTTCTTGGTAGCTCCCTAATGCCCCTCTGTCCCCATTATGGACACAAGGTGCAAAGGAAGTGTGGTGCCCTCCCTTTAGACTGGCATCTTTTTCCTCTTTCCAGGTACAATGCTGACAGTCCATCTAGAAAGCCCCCTGTGGCACCTGCAAAGCCCCCGCAGGAAGAGGAGAAGGCAAAAGAGGACACCAGGGCCAAGAAAGGTAATGGGAACGCTGGATCCTGGCAGGGGTTTGTGCCTTCTGCTTCCGTCCTCTTTGGCCAGGCAGTGGAGGCAAGGCGACAGTGCCATGGCTCAGGTAGCATCAGGAACCAGAGGTGACGCGTACCCAGTACGGGACATCTGGAGTGATTCCTGAGGGAACACGACCTCCCGGCAGCCCAACACTCCCAGCTGCAGCTGATGCCTCCCAGATAAACTTTCCCCCTTTGCCACGGCACTCAGTGGCACCCTGGGGTGCACTGCAAAGTGCTCTTGCACTGGAGGTGTTGGTGCAGAAGGGAGGCAAACGTGAGCACTGTCCTTGTGCAATGTGAATCCTAAATTGTGCCGGCAGCTGCAGTCATGGAGAGGCAGAGCTATTTCATGGGACCAGTGAGTTGTCATTGAATGAGAAAAGCCCCTGAGAGTAGATGGGGAAAAACAACAAGGCAGGGAGAAGGCAGTGTGCGGAAGGGCCAAAGACCACCCAGGGAAGAAGGCCTAGAAGGAGCCACCTTGAGGCCTCACACTGTTATCACAGGCTGGAGCACATCTGAAGAGCCTTCCCGTTCCAAAGGCCTCCTCAATGCTGTCCTGAAGTGTTTTCTTCTCTCCTGCTTACAGGAAATCTTCCCGCCAAGCACCTCCCCCTCAGAGCGAGGCATCCTCCAGCCAAAATAACAGCTCCCACGAAGCAGAAGGGGAAAGGGAAGAAAGCAGAGGACAACGCGCCTGCTGGCAGGTGAGAGCCGTGGAGGAATGGGTGAGGGTGAGCCTGTAGCGTAGTGCGTGTCTGGGGGAGATGTTTCCTCTGCACACAAGGTTCACAGCAGCTCTGAATGTCCTTTATCACATGCCCCGGGGACTCCTGAGCCCTTGATGGCGAGAATGCCTTGACAGCCCTGACCACTTTCTTCTTCTCTGACCCTGCGTCTCCAGGAACAATCTGTTCTCCATGCCTAAGCACAGGGCACTGGGGACCGCCAGGCCATTTGTAATACATTTGGCAGGATGGGGTAAGGGTGTCTCTTGGAGCCTGTCTTGGTAGAGAAGGCTGCTCCTCTCCAGGCTGCATCCAGAGCAAGCCCGTGTCTGGGCACGCTGAGCGTTCCTGAGGGCACATCCTGCAGCCCTGGGCGTTTCAACTGGGGGTGGTCTCTGTCCCTGTGGGTGTGAACACAGTCAGCGGAACCCATCTCCTTCTCTGGCAGAAGGGCCTTGTGCCGCAGAGGCAGGTGCCCAGCCGGTGAGTGCAGGACGGAGACCCAAGTGCCCCTGTGCTCCCAGCACCTGCCCACAAGGTGTCTTTTCAGGGGGCTCCTGGCCATCGCAGGCAGCTGCTCAAAGAAGGTGGTGCAAGGCAGGAGAAAGGGCAGTGCTGAAGCCATGCCCCCACCGGAGAAACTGGTGAAGAAAATCCAGAGGTGGCCAGGACAGGTGCGTGCTACAGCCTGAGGTCCTGCTTGTGCCATGGAGACGTGTGGAAAAGCGCAGTCCTATGGGCAGTGGGTAGGAGAGATCCCTGCCTGCGTGTTCACTTGGCCAGTGACCAACCACATCTGGGCCTTGCTTGAAAAGGTGCAGGTCACCCGCTAGTTCTGGAGGGCATTTGTCCCTCCGGCATTCTCAGGAAGCACCTCAGAAGCCCCTCTTTGGCCCTTTTTCCCGTGGGAAGGTACCTGCTGGGCCTTTCAGGGAGAGGGCATGGGCAGTTTCCCTTTAGTTCTGTGATTATTGAGCTCATTGGTGAGATCCAAACTGGGATTTTGAGACCTGCCCCTATGAGCTTCGGGGCGTAAGAGCGCTGCCGGGAAGGCTCAAGCCAAGCGGCAGGAGAGAGGATGAGAAATGCCCTTTGCACCCTGGGAAAGCACAGATGCCAGCAGTCCTCTTTGCCGTTTCTTTTCTGTGGCCCTCCAGGTGGAATATCACTTCCAGATAATGGGCGAGGGCGTTCTTGTCTTTCCTCCCATCTGAAGCCCTGTGAAGATTTCCCCTTCTGGAGTCCTTGGCTGGAGACCCAAGCAGGCAACAGAAGAGAGAAGAGTGCTTTGGGAGAACTCCCCTGGAGAAAGGCTGGCATTTCCTCCAGAGCTTTTTTCCAGAAGCATCTGTAAGAGGCAAGGACCCATCAGGAAGGGGGCTTCTGCTTCCATTGACAAGCAGTTAGTCTTCTCCAAATTTCCTTTTTTTTTTGGGGGGGGGGTTATTTATTTCTTAATAAAACTTTTCCTGAACATTGCACAGAGATTTGACTTTTGCGTTTTCTGTCCCCTCACGACCAGCTCATGGCACCAGTGCCTCCATCCATCCTCCCCACTTCCCTCACCCAAGCCTACTCCCCCATGTGGCTGCCCAGCCCTGCCCAGCCCAGCTCCAGCTCCCCGTCCCTGCACAGAGGGAGAAGCCCTGCTCCTGCCGCCCCACAGCAGCTCTTGCTGCTGCTGAACCCTGCTCTCCCAGCTGGAGCTCAGCTGCGTCTACCACCCACTGCGTCCCGCTGCGTCTCCAGTCTCAGCCTCTCTCCAGCCAACAACTCAGGCCAAGGATCAAGCACAGGCTGGGTGGAGAGCGCTGTCCTCTCCACCCACGTTGTGCTCAGGGCAAATGAAGCACTGTCCCGGCTACAAGGGTCTCTGGCAGAGCCGCCTGCACAGCAAGCAGAGCTCTGAAGTGCTCCCACATCCCTGCATGGTCACGGCAGCAGGGACTCAGCTGGCCCCTTTGGCTGCCCCATGGCACTGCTCCCTCCCTTCTCCCCATTCAGGAAGTAGAGGTACAGACATGACCACTCAGCACGGGCACACGCTGGTCCCTCTCCTGTCCTTCCTACCAGGGATGGGCATGGCACAGCTCAGCTCAGCTCAGCTTCAGCAAGACACACATGCATCCTCCGTGCTGCTCTCCTGGTCCCCTGCCCATCCCATTTGGTCCAGAAGGACATCCCCCAGGAGCGTGCATGTGCTAGCCTCCAGCAGATGCGCTGTCCCACAGACACCTGGCCAGGGCTGGACCTCTGGAGAAGTGGGGAGGGGAATTTTGCCTTTTCCCTCTGGGTTTCCCACGTCAGTTCCTGGGAGTGGAAAAGAACATTCCCTGCGAGCAGGGGAGGTGCAGGGAGTTTGCCGCTCATGAAAGAGCAGGGAGGTGTACGGAGGTTGCATCACATGAAGGGGCTGGTGAAGACGGGGCCATGAGATGCTTTGGGAACACTCTTGGGTTCCATTTGTGTCTGCTGAGGATTGCCTTTCTGCTCTTCTTTGAGGAGGACAGAGGGCAGAATGGATAGCATTCACTAAACCTTGATTTATTGTCTTTTAGTCCTAGCAAAGGGTGTGCCTTCTGCTTTGTGCTGATCCTAAACACTTCTGATTCCTCTCCCCGTTCTCTCCCAGTGAGCCTCCTCACCCCCCCCACCCCCAGCAAGACCTACCTCTGCACACACACACAGGGGTGAAGGGGAAGGTCAGTGGCACCAGCCCAGCAGCCGTGACCCCCCTGCTCACAGCAGCCCTGCCTCAGGACACAGGTCCTTCCCTGGGCCCTGGGCCTTCCCCAGCCTCCGTCAGACCCCTGAGGTTCCCACTGCTTTGTCTGGGATCCTTCCTGGGGACTGTGAGCAAAAGCCAGGATGCCGAGCAGCACAGTCCCCCAGGCACCCCACCACAGGGGCACCGTCCCTGGGTGGACTCCAACCAACAACCTTTCTGTTTACAGCCGAACGTGCTGCGTGCTGTGCCACAGAAACCCCCCACCTGGGGTTGTGCCGGGGGCTCCAGTGTCAGCACTGTCCTGGTGGTGTGGGCATGGGAACGTCCCTGAGCACAGCCCCATGCCCAGCCCCAGGCAGGGGGATGCTGCCCTTTGCACATGGCCGGGTGCTGGCGGGCAGCGTGGTGCAGGGGGAGGCCTGGAGCCTGGCTGAGGGGTTCTGGGCAGCTCCCTGCCCAGCACCAGCTCTGCCTGCTCCCATGGTCCTTCCACCACACAGTCCAGTTCATTGTGAAGGGGGTGCTCTTGGAGTATGCTTGCACTGCTCATCTCTTTGGTTAGGCACGTGCACTTTGGAGTGTGTATGCACACTGTGGGGTGTGTGTATACTACGGTGCATGTGCACACTTTTGAGTAGGTGAGCACTTTGCACGGTGTGTGCACACTCTAGTGTGTATACACATGCTGAGTTCCTTCTGCATTTTAGGTGCTGTCAAACCTCTCTTTGCCCTGAGGCTGCTCTCTCCTGCCCAGCCATGGCCTCCGAACACACGTCCTGGTGAGGCCGGGGGTGGCCAGGCACTGCGGCTGCTCTCAGTCCCGCTCTGCTGCCAGGAGCTGCCAGGCCTGTGCGGGAGCTGTATAGAGGAGGCTGGGGCAGTGTGGGGCTGTGGAGAAGTGTGCAGGAGGTGGAGGAGGAGGAGAACAGCTGTTTCCTCATCACCTGCTGCTGCAGGGGTGCAGGTCCTTCCCTGAGCCGTTCACTGGCCTGCGTCAGACTCCTGAGGTTACCACCGCTTTGTCATCAGATATTCCTGTGCTGGTCATTTTGCACCAAAGGTTTGGGAGAGGCCGAAGGCAGCAGGCTATTGCTGAGGCCTGGTGAGTGCCTTGCCCCCAGCAGCTCAGCGGGCTCCCATGGGACAAACCCTGTCTGAAAGGGGCTTTCAGAGCTGCCCTGGGATAGCTCTTTCCCTCCTCCCCTGCCCCAGGGGAGAAGATGTGCCCAGCTCCAGAGTGATCCCCAGCCCCAGCATGCCAGAGGGAAGCTTCCCTCTCCCAACCCACCCTGCTGGTGCCAGTCCAACCTCCAAGGCTTCAGCACAGACCTCCAGGAAGCTGGAGCTGCCTTGGGCCTCAAGGCAGTCTGGTGGCAGGAGGGATAGGCATGGGCACAGCAGCAGCAGTGCCAGGAGCTAGGGGAGGAGCAGGGCAATTGGGGTGGAGACCCCTGCCCTTGGCTACATAGCTGGGACACTGCATGGCTGATGCCTCTGTGGGCAGCCAGGCTCCAGGTTCGGGGTGGATGGCAGCTTGAGGATCATAGCACTGGGATTTTAATGGACTTCCAGTGCAAGCGTGGCTGTGGTGAAGGCAAGTGGGCAGAGCCAGGTACATGCAACTGCAAAGGATGGGGGTGGAAACGGCAGTGCGGGGCTGCTGGAGGCCCTCCCTCTTCTCCCTGTGAGAAAGAGAGTCCTGGAGAGATGGGAGAGGAGCACAGGGCAGGCAGACGGAGCCACTTGGGGTGCATCAGGGGGTTTTCCAAAGCCCCAGGCTCTGCCAGAGACCTATGAATCTTCCCCTGACACTCTCCCAGCAGCGCTTGTTCTGTCCTGCTCTACTGGCTCTTGACCCCACACCAGCCATACTGGAGCAGAGGCTGATGAGCTGGAGGTGCCTCTGGGCAAGCTGTGCCAGCCCCAGTCAGCTGGCCATGAGCATGGGGCAGCCGAAGCCGCTCCTCATATGTCCCATCCTGCTTGGAGGGCAGCATGCGAACCTGTGAGCAGCCTGTTCCTGCCCAGGGGGACCTTTCGCAAGGGAGGCAACTTGACAGCCGTCGCACTGCAGCAGCACCCACTGTGGCCCCTGCCGCAGCCCTGCCACCCCGGCCCCTGCCTGGCCTCCTGCCTCCCTCACTTCTGGCTCCCAGCCCCTCTCTTTGCACTGCACGGACCAGCTCTGCAGGCAGCAGCTCAATGAACTCTGCCCCTCCCCACCTTTCCCCACACCGAGGATCTAGCCCCAGACAGGCAGCAGGATGCCAGCCTCCCCTCAGCCCACCGATAGGCTCCCCCAAGCCCTTTCTCTCTCATGAGGTTGGTGGAGCTGAGCTGGCCCGGGGTGGCCAGCCAGCACCAGAGCAAGGACAGGGTGGGGTGGGGGAGCACTGGGGCAGAGTGAGCAGCCCAACTTGGGGCCCACCAGCTGGACGGGGGAGGACAGAGGCCACTGAGGCCTGAGGATGCTGCTCTGGCAGCAGCTCCATGCTGGGAGTGTTGGGGTTTCACCCTTTACAGGGAGCAGCCTGTGATGGGGCCATGAGCAGAGCGCTACCCTGGACCCAGGCTCTGTCCTGCTCAGAGGTAGAGGTGCATGAAGGAGGGTGGGGCCGGCCACGGGCTCTGCCCCTTGCTCATCAGCCCACAAGACAGGCGGAGCCTGGCTCTGTGCTCAGGGTCTTTCCATTCATGCAATCGCAGAGGAGTTTTAGTGGAAGGGTCCTCAGGGCATTTCCAGTCCCAGAAAGCAAAGGAAAGTGCATATGTCCAGTTCCTAGGGTGCCTTTAGAAATGATCCCTTTCATCAGCATATGTGGAAATATGCGAGAGATTAGTGAGATTACATCCACAGCAAAACAGGCAGAGCAGTGGTAACACGAGTCAACGGCTGTATTCTTCTCCTGAGACTCATACCCTGCCTGAAAATTTACATGAGTTCCTCATGGGGAACATTGACATTTGTATTAAAATCATTCAGTCATCTTAGCTGATGAGTGTGTGTTCATGTTTTGCAAATGCTGAAAATGGTTCTTCACCTTTTCAGGCAGAGCTCAGGCATCTCACTGCAAGCATCCAGGGGCCCTTGGAGAGGCTCTCGTGTATCTGAGGTACCTGCCCAGCCCTGGCAGCCCTCCCAGAGGACCCGCAGAAGATCAGAGACCCTTGGAGCTGCAGATGGAGGCAGGGCAGAGGGGAACAAGGTACCTACACTGGCACTGACACCCATGACCCTGTGACTGCATCCCACCGCAGTTCCGAAAATCACTTTCCTTTGAAAAGGAAGAAAATCCCCCCCCCAAAAAAAGACCAATATAATAAAAAAAAAACAACAACAAAGTGAAGGACAATAAGAACACAAAGAATTTTAAAACATGAAAAGTGTAACAAAACCCCTCTTCACCTGAGATCATTTTCTGAACTTCCTGGCTCCAGCCGCCAGGTTCCTGGTTCCTGTCAGGGAGGGAAGCGCCGGCCCCGCCCGCGCCGCCCCCGTCGCCTGGCAACGGCGCCTCCTGCTGCCCCAGCCCTCTGTGCTGCCTGTCCAATCAGCTAGCGCGGGGAGGCAGAGAGCCAATGAGTGCCTGGGAGGGGCGGGCTGTGCTGTGAGAGACATGCAGAGAATCACAGAATGGGTAAGGTTGGACGGGAGCTCTGGAGATCATCTAGGCCAACGTGCCTGCTCAGCAGGGTCACCCAGAGCAAGTCAGACAGGGTTGCATCCAGGCGGGCCTTGAATCTCTCCAGAGACGGAGACTCCACAACCCCTCTGGGCAACCTGTTCCGGTGCTCTGTCACTCCCACAGTGAAGACATTCCCCCTCACGTTCAGGCGGGACTTCCTGTGCTTCAATTTCTGCCCATTGCCTCTTTTTCCTGTCACATGGGAGTACTGAAAAGAGTTTGTCCCTGTCGCCTTGACACCCTCCCTTCAGGTACCTGTACACATTGATAAGATCCCCCCTCAGTCTTCTCCTCCCCAGGCTAAAGAGGCCCAGCACTCACAGCCGTTCCTCCTAGGGCAGGTGCTCCAGTCCTCTGATCATCTTTGTAGCCCTCCGCTGGACTCTCTCCAGTAGCTCCATGTCTCTCTTGTCCTGGGGAGCCCAGAACTGGACACAGTACTCGAGATGAGGCCTCCCCAGGGCTGAGTAGAGGGGCAGGATCACCTCCCTCCACCTGCGGGCAACACTCTTCCTAATGCAGCCCTGGAGGCCATTGGCCTTCTTGGCCACAAGGGCACATTGCTGGCTCATGGTCAACTTGTTGTGCACCAGCACTCCCAGGTCTTTTTCTGCAGAGCTGCTCTCCAGCAGGTCAGCTCCCAGCTTGTACTGATGCCTAGGGTTATTTTTCCGTAGTTGCAGGACTCTGCACTTGCCCTTGCTGAACCTCATGAGGTTCTATGAGGTTCTTCTCTGCCCAGCTCTCCAGCCTGTCCAGGTCTCTCTGTATGCAGCACAGCCCTCAGGTGTGTCAGCCACTCCTCTCAGCTTGGTATCATCAGCAAACTTGCTGAGGATGCACTCCATCCCATCATCCAGGCCGTTGTTGAAAAAGTTGAACGGGATGAGACCCAGTACTGAGCCCTGGGGGATGTCACTAGCCACAGGCCTCCAACTAGACTCCACGCCACTGATGACAACCCTCTGAGCTCTGCCTTTCAGCCAGTTCTCAATCCACCAAGGAGAGCACCCAATGGCATGCCCCTGTGGGGCTGTCCGTGCTCACCCACCCGGGCCAGCCTGGCCTAGCACCCGCCGCCCGCCACGTGAGGCTGGGCCGGAGCTCGCCATCCTTCGGTGGCAGGCATAGGGGTCTGAGCTTTTCCGGAGGGCACCGGGAGGGTGCCGGAGGCACTGGAAAGCACACTGAGGGTGCTGTAGGGGAGACCGGGGCTCACCCCGTGTGTATTTTGTGGTGCGTGCATAACAGAGTGCCTTTGTGCGGTCAGGCGCAGCCGTGTTGCTCGTCTCCCAGCACATCTCTCTCGCCCAGTGCTGGTTTCAGGCCTCATTTGTGTCCCAGCTCTGCCAGGGCTCAGCTTGGGTTCACAGCCAGTCTGTCTGCAGGTGCTGTGGCCTCTCTGCAGCTCCACATCACCTCAGTGGACATGGGGATGGAGCATCTCAGTGGCGGAGTGGTTTCCTATTGCCCCTGCCTGCACACATGCCGCTGAGGGACAGAGGGATGGAGGTTGTGGTGTATTACCTGAGGAGCCATCGAGGAAGACCTTGCCCCCTGCCAAGTCCTTCCCTCTCTGGCAGCACTGAGCCCAATCTCTGCAGAAGGAAGAGAGAGCAGTATAACCATCAGAGCCCCCTGAAGTGGCCTCTGGGAAGTGTAAGCCTGGTGCTAAGGTAGAAGGAGCTCTTCCTCCCCCCCCATCCAAGAAAAAAAAAAGTTGAAATGTTTTTTGAAAATAATAACTATTGCAGCATTTACATTTCCATGTATTTGTTTAAACTGATGAGTATTCACATCATGTAATCGATGGTTATAGCATTTTCTTAACATTCGCAGAGGAATATTGAGATGTAGCTTAAGAATGGGGCAGATGAGGACCCCAAGGGAAACAGACCCCGACCAGAGGGCTGGGGGCACAGGAGGCCCCTGCGGCCCAGCCAGTTCCCACTCCTGGCCCACCTGCTGGGCACAGAAGTGCAAGGAAAGTCTCTGGCACCCGGCCCCATGTGGACAGCTGCTCGTCCACTGCTGGCCCTAGTGGCCACAGACCGACCTGCCTGCTGGGGGCACCGAACCACCCGCACTTGGCTCTGGGGAGCCTTATAGCCCTTCTGCACTGCATCTTGCCTCTCTTCTTCATCAGAATTTTGATTTTCTTTTCCTCTCTGGTGACCCAGCTGGTGGCTGTGGACTGCTGCGGGGGATGACGCCTGGCTGTGCTCTGTCTTCCTGGTGGTCCCTAAACTCAAAATCCAACACCGCTTGTCTTTTTGAGACTAAAGACAGTGGCACATTGAAGGTTACAGCAGTTGTTTCTGACTTAAATTCCTGGGTTTGTCAAGAGAAGACTCAGCTGGGGCTGCAGGCCCATTTGGTGGCAGCAAAATTCTTGGGTCCCTGTTTGTATCTTTATGGGGAGGGTTGTTCTCCCAAGTGAGCATTTCCAGCCAGGGTGCTCCTCAGAACAAGCCTCGTGGGAGTTTGTTTGTGCTGAATCGTGGCAGAAGTAGAAGCTGGTGCTGCCCAGCAAGGGCTGGAGCTCAATGTCTGCCCCATCTGCTTTGCCAGGTTCTACAGCATACAAGACAGTGCTGTCCTTTGCAGCAGTCGCTGTCTTTGGGCACCATCGCAGCATTTCCCAGTAGTTTATACAGCAGACTGAGGCCCCTGTTCCCAGAATGCTAAAACTCTGAGCAGTGTTGTAACAGTCCATTTGCAGTTGCCTGAATCAAATAATCTGTTTTCTCCCCCGACTGTGTTCAGTGCTCTGTGCTAGGGGAGAGAACTGGTGGAGTTGACAGTGGCTGATGCACTCTCCTGCCTGCGTTACCAGTGCATTCCAGCCCAATGGACTGGGAGTGCCCATGGCTGAGCTCTCTGCTTGCAGGAGCCATCCATCTCTCCTGGTGCTCCCTCTCAAGCACACCCTTTCCTCAGCAGCAGCAGGGAGCAGGGCGCAGGAGCCCCCCTACAAGCCGTGTTGTCCTTGGCGCGTCTCCTTGCTACCCCTCCTTGCCGTGGTCTGTTGAAGATCGGCGGTGTAGCAATGTGGGCTCCTGATATCAGCTTGGTCAGGGATTGCCGTGTCCTGCAATCACACGTGCTGAGCTCAGCACTGGGGAAGGCACCCAGAGCGATCCTCCCACATCCCTCTGAGGCCTACTGCCATCACGCAGGTGGCAGCGCAGCCTTGGTACCAGGACCTAGTGGAGCATGGCGCAGGCTGCTGTGTGACATGGTCCTCGGGAGAAGGAACAACCTGGGGCACACCAGTGCCAGGCCTGTCTCGCAACCCCTAGCCACAAGCTGTGTGGAGACAAGTCTCTGCCATGGCTGTTGGGGCTGAGCAGGAGCCCCATGTCATCCCTTACTGTCAGCCCCAGTCTGTGCCTGACTGCTGAGTAGTGTTGGGGATTGGCTGGGCTCAGGGAAGGACAAGAGTGGCTGGGAGACTGTCACAGCTCCACGTATGCCTGATAGCTGCTGTATGTAGGCTCTCAGGTTCTTGACATCCTTGATCTGGCAGTGGCCTCTTACTTTTCTCATTTTTCCCCTTGTTTCAGGGAACCAGTCCATTGACCTGACAGGAGCTGAAAAAATGGAGGCTGCAAAAACCTAGGAAAAGAGATGCCTTGACTGGGGGCTTCTCGCATCAGAGGTGAGCTGGCTGGCACATGGGCCTGAATACTATGCTGCCAGCATGGCCTCAGTGCTGTGCCTTTCCCAGGAGCATAATGGAGCAGCACATCCAAGCCCCAGCTGCAAAGGCAGCTTGTTCCTCAGGGAAGGGGTGAATGCACCACATGTCTGTCCCAAGGCTGGTCCAAAGCTGGATTCAGAGTGAGGCAATGGAGAATGTAGGAAAGGATGGGTCTCCTTGGCAGGGCCATGAGAGAGGGCAAGATGATCTTCTCTTCTGCCCAGGCTGTGGCTGCTATGATTAAGCCTTTCTGGTGCAGGAGCTGACCATGACATTGAGCTCGCCCAGGAGCCCAGGACCTGTGCCCAGTGGCAGAGCCCAAACAAAGCCCCTCCTGCTGAGGTCTGTGGCCTCAGCTGTCTGCTTAGGTGATACTTGGGCACCGATGCCACTGTTCACCATGTCCTGCTCTATCCGGGTATCTGATGTGGTCCTCTTGGCCCTCTTTGGTGCCTGAAAAAGGAAAGGAGGCATTTGCAGGTAGAGGGATGAAGCCAGCCCTCGTCCTGGGGGAGGGGCTGGCAAGTGGCATCATCGCTGCGCTGCTGAGCAGGCTCCCATCTGTCCCCAGTCCCTTTTCTAGGGGAGAGAAGTGAGGGCAGAGGAGAGGCATCTCCCATCTCTGCTGAGAGTTCAACTATAGCATCTGTCTCTTCCCTTGGCTCAAGACCAAGTTGGAAGGTTTTTTCCCTGGAGCTTTCCATTGACAGCAGTGTCTTTCCCAGGGTGAAGAGCAGCCTGGCAGGTGGCAGAAAGCTGTCCCTAGCACTGCCACTATCACCCCTGGCCAACAGATCTGGCCCAGCTCCCCGTAAGCCCATCTCCCTGCTCTCGGCATGCGGAGAGAGATGTGCCTATGTCCTGCCTGCCTGCTCCCGGCATGGCAGTGATTTCCTCGTGGGCATTGCCAGGGGCTGCTGCCAGTGCCAGGCACCTAGCAGCATTTGCGGGAGGGGCTGCTTGAGCACCAAAGCCAAAGATGCCACAGTGCTGTTAGGGTTCCACCTGGCCTCTTCCTCCACCTAAGACCTGGGGATCAATCACAGGTAGGGGCAAAGTTGGGGTGGGGGGTATTGTGCTGAAGGGAGCTGCTTTCTCAGCTCCCAGCCTGTTTCATCCAGAACAGAAGTCATCCAGCCACACCTGCTACATTCTGAGCCATCTTCTGCCTAGTGCTGTCTCTTGATTAACAAGGTCTTCAGGAGTGCCAACCCAGATTTTCACTAGGGAGCTCAAAGGCTCCTTCCTGAAAGACCTCCCTGTGACTGTCCAGGATTCTGCTAGCAGTGCATCCTGGATCCTTCCAGGGAAACTTGAACAGGCATTGTATCGTCCCTTCCCATCCTGTCGCACTGGCATAGACCAGCTGTCCAGGTGCTGTGGGCAGTGGAGAGAGTTTTGCGCCTCAGACACACTGACACAGGCTTCTAGACGTCAGTGCAGATCCTAGGTCAGAGCCCCATGAGGCAGACGATGTGGTGGGACCCACTGTGCCCACCTTCAGGGCCCTTCATTCAGATACACCAGGAAAAGGGCCTTGGTCCCGTTTCCCAAGCCAGGAGTGGGGCTGAGCTGCCAGCACACTCTGCTGCCCTGTCCCAAGCCCTCACCAGCTCTGCTGTCTCCTATGCAAAAGGCAATCTACATCACTGCTTTGTGTGGAGCCTCTGTGGGGTCTCGCTGGCTGCAGTGGTAGGTTTTGTGGGCAGCACCTGCAAAGCCAGGAAGGGCAGATTGTCACAGGACATCAGCAGTGGAGTGAGGGGGAGGTGCTGGGGCATCCTCAGCAGCACTGGGAGGACAGGACTGGTCCCACAGAGGACATGGGCATTCTGGACACTCAGGTCCTGCTGAGGGTGCATGTGTGTCCCCTCCTCAACTGGGAACTGCTGATCACGGTCATGCTGTGGGGTTCCAGTGTGACACCAAACAGAGCAGCCCTGGTATATTCAGTAGAATGCTGAGCTGTCTGGGTGCAGAGGAGGTTTGGGAGGAACTGGCAGGAAACCTCATCTTCCTGTATCCGCTCTAACACTCAGCTGTGCAGAGCATGAATTGCTCTTGGTCAAGTTGAGGGCACCCAGTACAAGAGGGTCCTTCTGCCTGCTGCAGCGTTCCAGCCTGACACTGGGAAGGGGTGAGCCCTCATATCAGGAAGGGCCTGGCCACATCACCCCGAAAGAGAGCTCTTCCCCATGTGCATGGAGCACTCTGCCAGGGTGGGCTGTAGCGTTGACTCTTGCTCGCTGTCGAACAGGGAGACCACCTGCAGAACCTGGATTTTTCTCACTCTGGCATGGGCTGTGGGATCTTGGCAGCACTCTCGTAAGAGAGACCCTCCAGTCCTCTAATCCTCTTCGTGGTCGTGCGCTGGACTCTCTCCAATAGTGCCGTGTCTCCCTTGTACAGAGGAGCCCAGAACTGGACGCAGTATTCCAGATGTGGCCTCACCAGGGCTGAGTAGAGGGGAGCATTACCTCCTTGGACCTGCTGGCAACACTCTTCCTAATACACCCCAGGATACTGTTGGCCTTCTTGAACATAAGGGCACATTACTGGCTCATAGTCAACTTGTTGTCCACCAGGACCTGCAGGTCCTTCTCCGTTCCAGCAGGTCAGCCCCAGTCTGTACTGCTGCCTGGGGTTATTCCTGCCTAGGTGAAGGACCCTGCACTTGCCTCTGCTGAACTTCATGAGGTTCCTTTCTGCCCAACTCTCCTGCCTGTCTAGTTCTGCTGAATGGCAGCACAGCCCATTGGTGTATCAGCTGCTCCTCCCAGTCTGGTATCATCAGCACACTTGCTGAGGAGGCACTCTGTCCTTTCATCCAGGTCACTGATGACTAAGCTGAAGAAGACTGGCCCTAGTACGGAGCCCTGAGGGGACACCACTAGCTGAAGGCCTCCAACTAGACTCTGCACCGCTGATCACAACCCTCTGAACTCTGCCATTCAGTTGTGAATGCACCTCGCTGTGCACTCATCTAGCCCAGGCTTCCTAAGTTTACCTGTGAGGATGTTATGGGAGAAGATAGTGTCAAAAGCCTTGCTGAAATCAAGGGAGACAATATCTGCTGCTCTCCTATCATCTACCCAGCCAGTCGTTCCATCACAGAAGGCTGTCAAGTTGCTTAAGCATGATTTCCCCATGGTGAATCTATGCTGACTACTCCTGATGAGATAGAAGGAACCTCATAATCAGCATCCAAGATGTGTGCCTGCTGCTGCTCTATCAGCTACTAAGGCAGGAGTGACCTCACATGCCCATGCCCCAGCCATGATGCTGCTACTAGCCTATCAGAGGCTGAGACAGAAGTGATCTCATAAGCAAGAAAGGAAACTTGGTCCATGTGAGAAGCTGAAGGGTCATGAGTGTCCACACGAGCTTGGTAGATGGTTGTAAGGTCACCTCTGTCTGAGCAGCCCATAGGTCTGCCCTTGGCTCATGCCTCAGGTAACTGTTTGTGTGGTCAGTTCTGTGCGAGGACCTGATCGGCCACCAAGAGGCACAGGGCTAGGGTGTTGATTGTGACGTCATTCAGAACATGCTGAGGTCATTTCCGTAAGGGAAGATGAAAGAGCAGCAGCAGGCCCGTTGGCTTGGTAGGTGATTACAAAATCAGTTGTATCTGGTGAGCTAGTAGGCCACCAGGAGGCTGATATTTTTGTGACATTTTAATGAGATTGTGTCTCAGAAGCTCCTAGATGGGAGCAGGCCCTGACCTGGGCCCATGTTCTGAAGGTGACTTTGTGACTTCTGTCTCTGCATGTGGTGGACCGGGAGCAGGAATATGGATGGGAAAGTGGTTGTGAGGTCATTTCTATAGGTGAAGCTGATGGGAGCACTTGACTTCTCTCTGGGATGAGTGGTTGTGAGGTCCTGTCTGCCTGAGTAGCTGATAGGCCACCAAGAGGCATAAGATTGTCTGGGTTTGGGAAGTGAGGAGGAAGGTTGTCCATACATGTCTCCTATCAAAACTACTGCTTTTCCTCCATGCTCAGACTTCATTCTGGCAGAGACACTCCGGGTTACAATGATCTGGAGAGTGTGGCTATCACTTTCTCTGTAACCTGAAAAGTAAAGAGAGCTTAAAAAGCAGAAGCCCTTTCTTTTTCAGGTGTTTATTGACAGCTTGCTCTTGTAAATACACTCCTGAAACCTCTCCCATGAGCCATCCAAGAACTGAAGAAAATCAGGGGGAGTGAGAAGGGTTGCTAGGGCTTTGAGTATTTTAATGACCCGTCAAGTGTATTTGGTGCTGAGTCCATGAGCCTCAGGTACTGAGAGGAGACTGAACAAACCTCTCAAGTAGTTAAAGTCAGCAGCAAATGCCAAAGTTTCTTGGAGCATTAGTGAGTCCCACTGAGGGCCATTACTCAGAA
Organism: Rhea pennata; assembly: GCF_028389875.1. Taxonomy (NCBI): domain Eukaryota; kingdom Metazoa; phylum Chordata; class Aves; order Rheiformes; family Rheidae; genus Rhea; species Rhea pennata. Next base: position 1,322,599 of record NW_026907677.1, read on the forward strand.
AGCCTCCCCACGGGGCAATTACACCCAAAAGTTGGAGGCACTAGTTGCAAGTAGGCAAAGGAAATGTGCAGGTGGCCCCAATGTCATGCAAAGCTGGGTGAGTTTGGTCAATCAAAATGGCCAGGCACTGACACCCTGGCCCTGGGTAGGGTGATGCTTTCCCTCGCACTGTGCTCAGGCCTCTTCCTAGGGCAATGTGAGTGTGGGGGTGCGCCATACCGAGAGCAGGACAATGGTACAGCACCTCCTGGGTTTCCCGGGGACAAGGAGGCAGCAAGGCCTCAGTGCCGTAAGGAAACCTCTTCTCAGAGGCCTTAGTGGCAGAGACAACAGCCATAGCCAAAGGACAAAGACCTCAGTTCTGCTGGGAGCTTTCAGCCTCGGCTTTCACCCTTGGTTGTTTCCACCACAGGCTGTCCTACGCTGTCTCATACCTCCTCCTCTTTCCTTGCAGACTGTAGACACCCAACCTGCTTCCTCACCTCACTACCACTGCAGGATCTCTCTGCCTTTACTGATGTCTCCCTGCCCTCACTTGCTTTTCCTTGAAACACAAAGCCAGTAGCTGATCACAGACTCCCTCAGGGTGACCTGTTGCACTAAAGCACTACACTTCAGGTGACATTTCTTTTCCTGAAGTCACATCTGCACGTTACAAGCTGCAGTTTGTAGTTGTTTCCCCTTCTCATGCTGTTTGCCAAAACCAAGAAAAGCTCTATCCTGTCTGAAACTACCTTTCAAGCAGTCTCTCCTGAAGAGTTTGGACCCTGCCCTCATAGCCCTCTAGCTGTATGAGTGGTCCCACCACATCTCAGTTCCATGAATCCATGCTGACTACTCCTGATCACCTTCTTTTCCTTCTAAGCATGATCATATGCTTAGAGGTGACCTGCAGGGTGAGCTACTCCATCAGCTTTCCAGGGATGGAGGTGAAGCTGACTGGCCTGTAGTTTCCTGGGTCATCCTTCTCACCCTGGCTGAAGACTGGAGTGACACTGGCTTTCTTCCAGGCTGCAGGCATCTCTCTGTTCTCCATAATATTTCAAGGATGATGGAGTGTGGCTTAGCAGTAACATCCACCAGCTCCCTCAGTACTGGTGGGTGCATCCAATTGGAGCCCATGGATTTGTGGATGTTAAGTTTGCCTAAATGTTCTCTAACCTGATCCTCCTCAACCAAGGGAAAGTCTTCCTTTCTCCAGACTTTCTCTCTTGTCTCCAGAGTCTGGAGGGGTGTAGGTCCCATGCTGTGTCTGCTAGAGCGGTGGTTGTGCTGGACACTCCGAGCATCTGACATGGTCCTGCTCATCTATTTTCTGTCACTAAATCAAGTGTCTGCCCTGAATTACATTAACTATCTGCAATGTAGAGATGTGCACGAGTCTCAGCTTCCTAGAGAGCAGAGCTCTAGTCATAGTAGGCACCCAGTGTCATTTCGGGGAGCCAAGAAAATTCCTCACCTGGCTCTCACCTCAGGCTCTAGAAGGACACGGGGCTCACAGCTTATCCTTCAGAGTAGGTAGACACTGTCACGTATCTTGGATCACTGCTGTCTCTTCATATTTCACAAGGTGCTTTTGTGTGAACAGTTGATTCCCACCCTCCATCTCCATTGATAATAATGGGAGTGTAGACAGGGAGCTTGCATGCAGACATCTGTGTTGTTCACAGTTCAGTCTGGGCAATGAGAATGCCACCACCTGTGTTTTGTGGAGTCCAAAGGAGGGATCTGAATCCCATTCCAGACCAGGGACTTCTAAAGGGCATATGATGCCTGGATTGATTCATCTGAACTGTACCTGAGCCATGGGGAAACAAACTCCCTTCTTGTCCCTCTTGGGGTGTCCTGAGCTGAGAATAGAGTCTTCCAGAGTGGGACATTTCCACCTCTCTTAGAAAACCATCCCCTGATGTGACAAATTACAATGCTGGAATCGGTGTCTCTTCAGTCTCTCCTAGGGAGAGACTAGAGATGACTGTTTCAGTCTGCCTCAGTGAACATTTCCCAGGAGGAGGGAGTACGAAGGACAGATAAAGTCACACCTTCAGCTGGGCAACTATTCCCAAGCAGGGCCAGGCTCCTGAGATGGAGGGATGAGCTCATGGCAATGTGGCAGCACTGCTGAGAAGCAACTCTGCCCAGGAGCAGCTCCTCTGCATACAGCAGCAGGGCTGCAGGTGTGCACTTGCCAGGTGCCCAGAGGAGACAAGCAAGGTGAGCAAGATGAGTGAGACAGAAGGAAGTTAAAGGCAATCAGGAGTGGGAGGACAGCTGAGAGCTCACTGGGAGATAAATCTTTGCCGCCCTTAACACAGTAATTCTGTGGCTGCAGGGCAGTACAGGTGAGGTACCCTGAGGCTTTCTCTGAAGCTAGCACATTCCATGGCCTATAGGATCTTTCACAATGGGTATCCCCATTTTTCTGGTGTGGAGCAGCTGGTGCTTCAGAGCAGGGATTCCTAGGGACCCTGTCAGAGGGACAGGGCATCCTGCTTCCTTCTTCCAGGGATGCTGCAGGGCTGTGAAGCCAGGGAGTGCACTCAGGTCTGCCCAGGGCTGTAATTCAGAGCAGTGTTTCTGCACCACAGGGTGCAGTGCGCCCAGGGCAGTGACTCTGCCACCTGCGAGGGTCAGCACTCAGCGTGCCCAGGGAACTCCCCACAGTGCTGTGGGGAGGAGCTCTGGGTGGGAGGATCACACCCCTGCAGGACAGGTTATTCTGCTGTGGAGGGGATGCTGCCTGGGTCAGGGCTGCTCACAGCTCCAGCTCACCCTGCGAACATTCTGGAGGGGGGTTTCCAAAAGGAAGGTCAAGGCAGGGCATACTTGAAAGGGAAGGGACATCCATGAGTCTCTACCTTCAGTCGTATTGTCTGTGGGTGGGATGAAATGTTGCTGGATCTGTCAGATTTAGACAGGCAACTGAGGCTCCAAAACTTGACAGTGAGCGAGCTGCAATTCTGGAGGGAACTCAGCAAATCTCTTCATCCACCCCACCAGCCTACAGACAGAACGAGCATCACCTTTCCAGCCTCATCAGGGTATATCTCACCTGCTCCTTAGCCCCTGTGTCACTGAGATGCCCCTGGGCAGTTGCCTGCTCCTGGGAGGTGTCTGCAGGGCAAGGTTGAGTGCCCCATGAGGGGAATGGGGTTTGTGAGCAGTGACAGGAGAGGGACGTGGGGACAGAGAAACACCTCCCTGCAGGGATAGCTCCAGGCAGCAGTCATGGTCAAAGTGTGGGAGGAAACTGCAGACTTCAACATCTCCTCTTCTCACCCATCAGCTCACCAAATCACAGAATGGGTAAGGTGGGAAGGGACCTCTGGAGATCATCTAGTCCAACCTCCCTGCTCAAGCAGGGTCACCTACAGCATATTAGACAGGATTGCATCCAGGCGGGTTTTAAGTATCTCCAGAAAAGGAGACTCAACAAACACAACCCCTCTGGGCAACCTGTTCCAGCTCTCTGCCCTCAAGCCTGTAGGATCCATGGCATGAGGTTTTTCCTTGGCTGATGGACACCCAGGAGAGGAGAAAACCCTGAGTGTTCCCCTGAGTCTCCATGTTCCTGCCTCCCTCAGAAGAAATGCCACGATACTGCCCTGTATTTCCCTACCTGTCTATGCTGTTCTTGTCCTTCCACTTGGACTCCCTGGGCAGGAGTGTTTGAGATGCAATTCAGACACTGACCCTGCAGGTCCTGCCATAGAGATGTATATTTGAGAAAGGTAATCAAGTCCCCCTCCAGCTTCTGTGGCTCTGGGCAGTGCTGGGGCGGGGGGAGGAGCAGGGGAGAGGGGCTAGCAATGAGCCAATTCTCTCTTCAGAACATCCCATCCTTAGGACCTTTAACCATTTGACTGTGGGATATCTGGCTGGGCTGCAAACCAAGGTGGGGACAGGTGATACATGTTTTTTGGAGGGGCAGAGTACTAAGAAATAGAAAGTTTGGCCCAGAGAATTCTGTCCTAACTTGTCTATGTCTTGTCTTTTTGGACGATCCCCCATGCCTAGGGGGAGCGAATGTCCAACAGCAGCTCCTTCAACAGGTTCCTCCTCCAGGCATTTGCCAACACGCGGGAGCTGCAGCTCCTGCACTTTGCGCTCTTCTTTGGCATCTACCTGGCTGCCTTCCTGGGCAATGGCCTCATCATCACAACCATAGCCTGCAACCACCGCCTCCACACCCCTATGTACTTCTTCCTCCTCAACCTCTCCATCCTTGACCTTGGCACCATCTCCACCACTGTCCCCAAATCCATGGCCAATTCCCTGTGGGACACCAGAGCCATTTCCTACTCAGGATGTGCTGCCCAGCTCTTTTTTCTTGTCCTTTTCATTTTTGCTGAGTATTTTCTTCTCACTGCCATGGCCTTTGACCGCTATATTGCCATCTGCAGACCCTTGCACTATGGGACCCTCATGGGCAGCAGAGCTTGTGTCAAAATGGCAGCAGCTGCCTGGGCCAGTGGTTTTCTCTGTGCTGTCCTGCACACTGCTAACACATTTTCAATACCGCTCTGCCAAGGCAACGTCCTAGAGCAGTTCTTCTGTGGAATTGCCCAGATCCTCAAGCTCTCCTGCTCAGACACCAGCCTCAGGGAAGTCAGGCTTATTGTGGTTAGTGCCTGTTTAGTCTCTGGGTGTTTTGTTTTCACTGTGCTGTCCTATGTGGAGATCTTCACTGCTGTGCTGAGGATCCCATCTGAGCAGGGCCGACACAAAGCCTTTTCCATGTGCCTCCCTCACCTGGCTGTGGTCTCCCTCTTTGTCAGCACTATTACGTTTGCCCATCTGAAGCCGCCCTCCATCTCCTCCCCATCTCTGGATCTGGTGATGGCAGTTCTGTACTCTGTTGTGCCTCCAACAGTAAACCCGCTCTTCTACAGCATGAGGAACAAGGAGCTGCAAGATGCAGTAAGGAAACGGATCCAGTGGGTACAATGTCTGACCAGTAACTGCCCTATGTGCACCTCCTTCCCATTTCCAGCGTATTTGGCATCAAAGCTATGTGTTATTCAATTTTTTATTATTTACACTCCTGTAAAAAAAAAATAAAAGTGCTACTTGTCCTCTGGAAACTCTCATTTGAATCTGACCCAGCGACTGTGCTGAAGGAGGAAGCCAGGCTTCCCCCTTCATCAGCAGGGAGGAGGGAACCTCAAAGGCATACTAGTCTGAGCTCCCTCGGATGCCCCAGTGCAACGAGGAGAGTTTCCCACTGCAGTGTCTCTTTCAGCAGTGATACCAAAGGAGCTCGGGGGGAAGAGTCAGGCTTGCACAAGTACAGATGGGTTGACAGCATGGGTCCCATGTGCATTAGGAGAGCTCAACTCCCCTGGCCACAGTCAGAGTGTGATCTCACATGCCTCTTCTGCAAGGGTGGCAGGCAGCTATCACAGTGGGCCAGTCCCTTCCCTCTACAGGGCTGCAGTGCACAGAGCAGAAGTGGAGGAGCGTCTGGATGCAGCCTGTGGGGACAGACCCTATGCTCCGCAGGACCATTCTCCCTCTACCACAGCAAGTATTTCCTCCCTGCAGCTGTCACATGGGGGCTGCAGCTTTCCTGGAAACACGTCTGCCCAACAACAGCAGGATTTTCTCTGTTCGGAGCTGTTCTCTTCATTGCCACAGTGTGCTGCTGTGCTCTAGAGTGTATATACAACCTAAGAGCTCTCCTAATGTGGTGGTGGTACGGTTATGCTTCCCTGTGCATTCCTGTGAGTACAGGCAGGACGAGGCAATGGGCACCTTTATGTCAGACCTGGGGTCCCAAATAACGTTTTGTAATAAAAGGGGATCTCCTCCGTGCTGTGCCGTGAGTCTTGCCTTTCTTCAGAAAGGAGAGTAAAAAACACACCCAAGGGTTGCAGCACAAAAGGGCCTGCTGTCCTGCTTGTGAACTCCATGGGCCCAGCAGGATGAGCTCAGAGTCCCAGTGTGATCCACCAGGGACCGAGGGCTGGATTTGGGGCTCCTTTCGTGGTGACCAGTGCAAGCAGAGATGGTGAGTGGTCTCTGTGTTGCCTGTCTGGGGCTGCTCACAGATGCCATCCTTCTGGAAAGGAAGCTGGCCACCAGGAGAGCTCGGGGGATCTCTAGGAAGAGTGTGTGCCTCAGGGGTGGGCAGGGAGTGGAGCCTCACAAAGTGAGGGATGTTTCATGGTGGAGTCACATAAAGCCCTATAGCCAGGTATGCATAGGAAAGGAGGGCTCTGCAATCCCTGCAGAAGCAGTGGGGACCTGGGACACCTAGGGAAAGGGGGCTGGAGAGTGATCCATGCACTCTCATGTAACACCACAGGCCAGAGCTAGGGCACACAAAAACACATCTGCTGCCATTGCAAACACCCTGGGATCACTCTCAGCACATCCATGAGCACAAACACGTGCTAGCAGTGTCGGTGGTGCTGAGCCATGTCTGTCTGGTTCTCCTTCCTACCCCAACCAGCACAGCCAGTGAGGAGTCAGGGGTCACCCCACGGCGCTGTAATCCCACCATCTGATAGTACTGCAGTGTAGCAGTAGTGCAAGACCCTGTGAGGAGCAGAGGGGAGGGGTGCATGAACTGCTGTGCAGGTCAGCACAGACCCACTCACCTGGGGAAAGACTCTCTGGGGAGCAGGGACATCCCAGGAGACAAGCAGGACAGAGCTCAGAGAGAGAAAATGAGTGCAAGAAACAAGTTTGAGCACCATCTCAGATCAGAGTGCGCTCTGCCTGGGGCAGCAGGAGCTACCGGAGGTACTACAGGGTCAGGGCTCTGGTGCTGTCCTGGGCAGCAGGCTGGGCAGTGAAGGAGCTGCAAGCCACTCAGTGAGTAGAAAAGTACAATACCTTACCAAATGTGAAGGTTTAATGGCTCTGAAATGCATGAAGGTATGCAATAGCAGCACAGTGGGATGGTGTGAGATGCCATACCACTAATGAGAAACTGCAATGAGAGGTGTGTGCTGTTTTGCATAAATGGTAGTGTGTGGTGGATAGGAGTTAGAGAGAGACAGAGAGGTCCCAAGTGCTGATGGCCCTGGGCTGCAGTGGTGCTGTGAGCTGTGAGCACTGGGACTCTGGTGCACAGGGGACCCCTGTCCCCCTGCCTGGCCCTGAGTAGAGGGGCCCAGGAGTGTTTTGGTCACCTGCGGGGAAAAGGCCACCTCTAGGACCTGTTTGTGGCACCTGTGTCTGCAAAGGCAGCAGGAGCAGCCCCTGCAGCCCCATCCCTGGGAGCAGGTGTGAGGCTGGAGCTGGCACAGTGGCTATGTGCTGTGAGCCTGCTTGGGGAAGCAAGCCCAGAGAGAAACCACTGTCTTCCTGGCTTGGGTGCTGCTGCAGGGAGAGCATGGTGCGGACTGCTGAGGTCTCGTGGGCTGTGGTTTGTGCGCTTACAGAAAAAGCTTTGATCTCTTGATGAGCCCCAGCGAGGGAATAACGGGCTGTTTCTGGGAACAGCTTTTTTTCCTGGTGTTAATTTTTCCTTCCTAAGCTGTGATTTGTATTCCCTACTTTCCCCATTGCTACTTTTTCCTTCCTCACTTTTGTCCTCCCCCTCACCCTGCCACTTACGCATCCATCCTCCACTCATTTACTGATTTCAGCCTTCCCAGTCACAGGAAAGCATGAGGACATATCACTGCTGGCAGCTCTCCTCTCCCTGCCAAGCTGCCCCAGCACAGCTCACCTCTCCCCCGCGGCAGTCACCATCAGGCCGGGAGACAAAGCCAGACACGTCTGCCCAGAGTCTGGTGCCTCTCTCGAGGAGGCAGACGATAACCCCCGCAGCCCCAGTGCTGCCCAGAGCTGGCTCTGCTTCGCAGGAGGGTTTCAGCCCTGGGTCCCGGGAGGGGCAGCTCTCCTCTGCCCTGGCAGCCAAGCCACAGCCCAGCAGTGGGGTTGTGTGAGCCCCCTCCATCCCCTAGCATGGGCAGGGCAAAGTTGGGCTCCCTGCTGGGAACAGCCAGAGCTCTGCAGCACTGCAAACAGCAGGATCTTGGCCTCCAGGAGAGGAGGGAGCCAGAGGCTGTCACCAGCACCCTCTCCCATGGCAGCACATCCCCACGCTGGGCTGGGAGCTCCTCCAGCCCTAGGGCCTGCACAGGCCCTCTGTGGGCAGTAGCACATCCTGGGGCTGGGGATATTTTGGCTCCACTCCAGACTGGAGCACTTGTGCTGGGGCCCCATGTATGGAGCTGGGAAGCAGTTGTGGGAGGGGCCTGGATCCCTAGTGTAGATGTGAGGGAATAATACCACTGCTGCTGATGGTGGCGGGGATGGAGCCACCAGCACATCCCTGAAGCAGTGGGGCAGGGCAGGGGTGACTCTGGGGGCTCTGGGGAGAGCCAGGACTCAGATTTTGCCTCTAGTCCTGAGACCAGGAGCCTTCCTGCTGACAGCCCCTGCCCCAAGGCAGCTCCTACCCTCCCAGCCCCCCACCCATCTGTCCCCGTGGAAGATGCAGGGCTGAAACTTGAGCCCCAGGAGGAGCAGGAGTTTCCAGGGGGATGAGGGTTGTGTTTCTACTGCCCATGTACATTGCTCACCTCCATGGGGTCTTACTCTGCAAATGCCTTTCTCCTGCTCAATGGGACTTTTGTGAGGCTCAAGGGACTAAAGTGTGTCCTGCCTGGCTTTGTGTGGTGTTGGAGGGGTGCTGGAGGAGGGCTTTCTTGGGAGACTGGCAGGCTGTGTGTGGGGCCAGCAGTGCTGAGTAGCTGTGCTGATGGCTGCAGGGCAGACCTGAGTGTCCTCAGATGCAGTGTCAGTGAACGTGCGAGTGGCTGCAGGTGAGCTGGAGGGCAGCCAGGAATTTGCAATGGTCTTGGGCTATGGGAGAAGGAGTGACCTGTGTGTCCTCGCCAGAAGGAAGGTGAAGAGGAGAGGAGAGCTGATGTGTGAGGGCCGAAGGAGGATTTGTGTTCGAAGGACCTTCCCTCCAGGAAGGACAGCAGATTGCTGGCACCAGCTGATGGAGGGGACGGTTGTGCCCCGCCAGGCACTGCCAATATTGCCAGCGTCTCCTGCCTAATGCAGTGTGACAACCCCCAGGCTAGAACTCTCTCCATGTTCACGGCTTCAGGATGTGTCTGCCAGCTGCTGTGGGTCCAGGCAAGGCCTGGAAGCAGCAGTTCTCCTCCCCTGTGACCCTCTTCATCCTCCCCGGGGCTTGTTTCCAGCCAGAAATCCCTCTCAGCACAGACCAGCCATCCTGTGACAGCAGGAGCGCAGGACTGTAGAGGAAGGGCCACGTGCTGTGGCAGCATGGTTTCCCATGCCCCTCAGCTGACTGTGACACCACCCGCTAATGTCCCCTCCTGACCACCCTAACAGGGGGAAAAGAGCTTAGCCACAGCACTGACCTTCGGCAGGTGGGCTTGATCGTCATCATGGTCATTTACATGTCACGAGACCCCTGCCCTGCAGTGTGCTGCAGAGCCAAGTCGTAGCATCTTCCCGCTGCCCTCTCCCCTTGTACTTGTCTAAGTCCAAGTGAAATCATGCCCCTGAGTTGTGTGTCCATGTCCGTGAGAAGCTAATACCATGGATCAATTACAAACTATTGCCTGACAAATTTTAAGGGAAGGGAAAAGTGTCTTTTGTCTTCTCGATCTCCGTTGCCTGCTTTGCCTATAGCAGGAGAGCAGCATCCTGTGCAACTTTGTTCATAGCTCCCTTTCTTCAGGTCTCTGCTTTCTGCACCTTTGCAATTCCAACCTCCTGCCCTGCATCTCCCTCCCCTCCCCCGTCCCTCCACACGCATGCACGCACGCGCGCACACACACACACTCTCACTTATCTCTTTGCTTTGCATCTTTTTCAAGTGAGCAAACCTTGACAGAGGCAGCCCAACCTGAACAGGCCGGTGCCCAGAACAAGAGCAAGCAGAGTCGAAAACCTCTTTCTTGTGCTCAGCTTCTTCTATGCCCAGCTGTCACTTGGCATACGCGGGCTTCAGGTGAAGTTGTACGAGGTGTGAAATACAGGCGTGACTCCAGAGGAGAAAGTGTCACTCATGCACTTTGAGGTGTACTCATGACACACGAGCTATTGCAGTGTGACAAGCCGGGAAGGGCTAAAGGGAAGCAACATCACCATGATTAGAGTTAGATCTTCCTGTGTTTCCATTTTTTGCCTGTTAGTGGCTATTCACTGGCCTTGCTCCAGTAGCTCCATCTCTCATACCTGGGAATGTGGAACTGGACTCAGTACTGCTGGTGTGGCCTCAGCAGGGCTGAGCAGGGGGGGAGGATCACCTCTGTCGACCTGCCTGCAATGCTCTTCCTAAGGCAACCCAGGATACCTTTAGTTGCCTTTGGCACAGGGGCACCTTGCTGGCTCGTGGTCAGCTTGGTGTCCGCCAGGTCCTTCTCTGCGGCACTGCTTCCCAGTGGAGCCTGTAGTTGAGCATGGGGTTATTCCTCCCTAGGTGCAGGACCCTGCATTTGCTTTATTGAACTTCATGAGGTTCCTCTCTGCCTGTTTCTCCAGCCTGTCGAGGTCCCCCTGAATAGCATCAGAGCCTGCTCAGCAAACTTGTATCATTAGCACACTTGCTGAGGGTGAGCTCTGTCCCATCATCCGGGTCATGAATAAGCTGAACAAGACTGGCCCCTGTACTGACCCCAGCGGATGCTGCTGGCTTCCAGCTAGACTTTGCGCTCTGCCCTCTGAGCTCTGCCACTGGGCCAGTTTTCAGTCCACCTCACTGCCTACTCCTCTTGCCCATACTTCCTCAGCTTGCCTACGAGAATGTTATGGGAGACAGTGCCAAAAGCCTTGCTGGAGTCAAGGGAGACAACATCCACTGCTCTCCCCTCATCTCCCCAGCCAGTCATTCCATCATAGAAGGCTATCAGGTTGGTGAACCATGATTTCCTCATGGTGAATCCATGCTGACTGCTGCTGGTCAATATCACCTTCTTGCTCTTCATGTGCTTAAAAATGGTGTCCTGGAAGAGCTGCTCCATCACCTTTCCAGGGATGGAGGTGAGGCTGACTGGCCTGTAGCTCCCTGGGTCCTCTTTGTTGCCCTTTCTGAAGACTGGAGTGACACTGGCTTTCTTCCAGCCCTCTGGAAGAGGCACCTCTCCTGATCACCTTGCCCTTTTGCAGATGCTTGAGAGTGGCCTTGCAATGACATTGGCCAGCTTCCTCAGCACTCCTGGATGGATGTCCATGTCAGGGCCCATGGACTTGTAGATGTCCAGTGTGCTGAAGTGACTGCTAACCTGATCCTCCTCCAGCAAGGGAAAGTCTTCCTTTCTCCAGACTTTCCCCGTATTCTCCAGGGCCTAGGATTGCTGAGGGCTGGTCTGAGCAGTGAAGTTTTACTGCCGATGTGAGGAGTAAAACCTGAGGCAAAGGCAGCACTCAGGCTCTCTGCCTTTTCTGTGTCCTCTGTTGCCAGGGCCCTTGGCCCATTCAGCAACCTTTTGTTACAGATGTATTTCTAGAAGCCCTTCTTGTTGGCTTTGACATCCCTCACCCGATTAAACTCCAGATGGGCCTAGGCCCCGTCTGTGTGTCCTGGGACATTGTGACTGTTTTCCTCCCAGGCTACCTGTCCCTGCTTCCACCTTCTATGTACTCCCTGTTATGTTGGAGTTTTGCCAGGAGCTCCCTGCTCGTGCATGCAGGTCTCGTGCCTGCTTTGCTCGACTTCTTGCTCCTTGGGGTGGACCACTCCTGAGCTTGGAGGAGGAGCTCCTTGCATGTTAACCAGCTTTCTTCCACTTTCCCCTCTTCCTTTTAGGACCTATCCCATGGGATTCTCCCAAGCAGGTCCCTGAAGAAGGCAATGTTTGCTCTCCTCAAGTCCAGGGACAACTGCCTCATACTGGCCTTCAGGTACTGAGGCAGCCGTGACCTTGCTGTCAGCATAAAAGTCATGTGCGTGCTGTGGGCCTGGGAGACACTGCAGCACAAGTGACCTCAGCAGCTCAAACAGAAGCAGTGTTGCTGCTGTTTTAGCCTGTCAGCTTGTGAGGCAGAAGTGACCTTGCAAGCATAAGCAACAGCAATGTGCCTGCTGCTTGCCCATCAGGTCCTGCAGGGCAGGTCCTGCCCCAGGGGCAGTGGCAGGCTGCTCAGAGGCTGGACCTGGCACCTGGGCCAGGCAGGAGACCCATGTCTCAGGCACACAGCACTCCTCTAGAGCCAGGCGCCGGGGCCAGAGCTCATCCACGCTTTCGTCAGCATGTCTGAATGGAGTTCCTGCCCTGACAGCAGTGTGGGGAACAGCTGCTTTTCCAGCCCTCATGGACATGCATGCTCCAGCTGTGGAAATACTTGGCTACATTTTTACAGCTTGCGGGGCTCTAGTCTCCTGGCAGCTCTAGCTTCACCCTTCCTACTCCTAAGAAATCAGAAGCAGTTAAAGCTGCTTCCTCTCCAGCAAACGCAGCTGCAGCTAGCTCCAGCCCTTGCGCTGGCAGAGCCTAAGCCCAAGCCCAGGGCAGGCACTGCCAGCAGAGGCTGTCTGAGCCACAGAGGACCACGGCTCTGTCTCAGTGCTCCCACAGCCCAACACTGCATTTGGCAGGAGCGCTGGGTCTCCTCCCCTGTTCCCACAGGCGCCATGGAGGCTGCTGCTCCCGGGGGAAAGCTCCTGGCCCCTGGGAATGGGCTGTCTGTGCCAACCAGGCCCCAAGGAGAGGCAAGCACCTAGGGGCCCCTGGGCCCCTGGGGTGAGGCCAGGCAGGGCCTGGCAGCAGGTGCTGACAAGCATCTCTGCCCCCAGGAGGGCTGGGGCACCTCTCTGGCCTCTGTGGCCCTAGGCACAGTGGGCCATGCTGCTGCCCTTCTCACCCACCCTTACAGCCTTACAGCACTCAGAGCTGTTTGGCCCCAGTGCCACCAGCCAGGCAGACCCAGCATCGCTCCTCACCTCTGTGGCTCCTGAGAGCAGCAGCCAGCCAGGTCAGAACAGGCCAGATCCATGGCCAAGCCACTCAAGGTTGTTATGTCAGGCACCACATCCTTCCAGCCAGCCCTGAAGACTCTATGAAAGGAGCCGTGCGCCAGCCCCAAGTGATGGCACCAGTGCCCAGCCACCAGGAGAATAAGCATTGGCAGCTGATCTCAACTGTGCTGGAGATGCCACATTTATTCTTTAGGTTCTTCCTCCTCTGCCTCACTGTGGAGGCTGCTTTGGGGGCTGGAAGTCGTGGCGTTGTCTTCACCCTGCATGCTGTCAAGACCTTCTTCAGGGTTTGTTTCAATGGGCTGGTCTTCACCCATAGCTGTTGATGAGCAGCTTGGAGATGTGCTGGCCCAGCTGACAGGCAGAGATTCTTCTTCTTCTTCTTCTTCTTCTCCTTCTTCTTCTTCTTCTTCTTCTTCTTCTTCTTCTTCTTCTTCTTCTGTCTCTGGATACTGCTCTTCTCCACAGGGCTAAGAAGTGAGAAAGGAAGAGGCTGTGTTATGCACAGGGCGAAAGGCAGAGGCACAGTGCAGGCTTGTCCAGGCCACGTATCTTTGGATGGGCTTCTGATGGTGTGTCCATGCTCACCGCCCCTGTGTCCAAACAGGGTCGCATAAGCAGCTCCTCAGCCTGGGTGCACGGGGGCAGAGGCTGGGAGTGAACCTGTGCCTTGGCTTCAGCATTCAGGGAGAGGTTGCAAACAAACGCTGGTGCGATTTCTAGGTCCCGCACTGCAATCCTCCTCTGAGCACCCAGCAGCTATGCCTGGGATGGAAGGGAAGTCTGGTACAAGGCCAGGGTGGCTGTCTGCTGCTGAACTGTGGCTGCAGAAGCACCGACACCTTCTCTCCCTCACTCGGGCTGAGAGCCCTCCTGCTTCTCTCCTCCCCCAGGGCCTCCCACGCTTGCTCCCATTGGCAGCCACAGCCCTTCCCCTCCAAAGCAGTGCTGGGCATTTGCTTGGGGCTACAGAGAGGTGCTTGGTGTCAGGGCCGAACCCAAGTCAATCCCATGTCAGGAAAAGCCATAGGATGCTCTGTGCAAGCTGGTGGCTCGGGGACTGGGAGCCTGACCCCGTGGTGGGCCACTGCCACTCAGATGTCTCAGGTTTTCCTGGAGCTGGCACATACGTACCATGTCTAGTGTGGCCTCCCGTTCCTCAGCCAGCCTTTTTGCCTCCTCCTCTACGCAGGAGTAATAAACATTCACGACGACTTCCTTCCCCGTTCCAAAGTCGTACTTGACTACTTCCTGAATGCTGGGCATTTCTACAGGTGGCTTCTCACTAGTCGCACTTGATTTGCTACTTTGTGACAGGCTTGAGCTGCCCTCAATGGTTTCCTGACTCTCCGGTCTCTGCTCAACCTGCAAGACAATTCCACACAGGTCTGTGCCCCACTTCCAAAGCCACTCAGCTGCTGTTCTCAATGCATCCCTAAAGCAGCCAGTGACTGCAGGACCTGTGCAGTCACCAGCCCCTTTTGGTTTCGCCTGCCCTCAGGCACCCCAAACGGCAACTGCTGCCCCAGGGTAGCAACGCTGCAGCCCAAGCTGGAGAACAGTGAGAAGCCCCACAACAGGCCCCAGCCTATGTCACAGCTTGACCAGGGCTCATGGTCTTTCCCACTGGCACTTCTCCCTCAGGCTCTGATCTCTCCTGGCAGCATAAGTGAGCTGAGGGAATTGCCACTTGCAGAGTAAGAAACCTGCAGCGCTGTCCAGCTAGGGAGGGAGAGGGCAGCATGTGTGCAGTGGGTCTCTTTTTCCCTGAAGGGCAGGTTATTCCTCACATTCTCCCCTGACCCCTGTCTGCCTCGAGTCTTCCCCCCTTGTCCAGCTAAGGAGAGAAAGAGCACCACAGGTACACCAGGTATGTCTGCCCCTAAAGTGCAGGTTACTTCTCACCCTCTCCTCTGACCCCTGTCTGCTGCGAGTCTTCCCTCCGCCCCATTCAGACCTGAAGTGAATCTGAACAAGACTGAAGGATCCTTTTTTTCCTGCTGCCCCGTGATTGACATGAGCATGAACAGAAGCTCTCCAGCTTCCACCCCACACAGGCCCAGCAGTTAACTTCCCACCAGAAACAGGGCCCCATGCAGGCATCTTCTGCTGTGTCCACAGAGAAGGCAGTAGCAACAGATGTGTTGCAAAACCAGAGCACAACCAGAATCTTGGAAAGCAAGCCCCAGACAAAGGCACTCAGGGCTCAGAGGAGCGCAGAGGAAGGGCTCTTGTACAGCCACTGCCCAGGGGATGATGCTTTCCCACAATTCTGGCTGCCACAGGAAGGGCCCCAAGCAGCAGCCCCTACCAGTTCCTCGCTCTGAGGGCCTTCACTCACCTCCCACCTCGGTGGCGATCTAGCTTTAGGAGGTTGCTCCTTTCCGGCTACCACTGCCTCCCATTCCCACAGGAGCTCCTGAAGCACACTGCAAATAGACGCCGCAGGGAGGTGGTGTGAGCACAGGGGGAGTTAGGTCTCCACTCTGCGCTCCCAAGCCAGGCACCTGCTTCGGCAGCAGGAGGAAGTCCTGCAGGAGAAGCCCGTGGTTTTGACTGGCAGTGGCCACATGGATGAGACAGAGAGCACCTGAGCAAAGCTCAGGATGGCAACACGGAGCCTTTCTTTCCTTGCAGCAAGCAGAGCAGCAGAATCAACTCCAAGGACAGGCTCCAAGGCACACTGTTGTCCCCTTTCCTGCCAGTGCCATTTGCCACTGCTCACTGGTCTCAAACACTCTGTGTTTAGGAATGGAAAATGGATTCTAGCTGGGCACTCTGGGTCAAAGAAGGAGGAAGCTATCAAGGGAGTAAAGCACTCCTGCAGTATTCCTGTTCTGGGCACTCTTTTGTGCCAGCCACAAAGACAGGCTGTCATACAAAAGAGGATGTTTCTTGCAAAGTATATAAAACCAGAACAGTAATAACAGACACAGCTCTGTGCCTTGGACTTCTCCATTCTCCAGTCACCCATGTCCACACTGAAATAAATCCCCTTCTGAGCACCCAACAGCTATGCCTGGGATGGAAGGGAAGTCTGGTACAAGGCCAGGGTGGCTGTCTGCTGCTGAACTGTGGCTGCAGAAGCACCGACACCTTCTCTCCCTCACTCGGGCTGAGAGCCCTCCTGCTTCTCTCCTCCCCCAGGGCCTCCCACGCCTGCTCCCATTGGTAGCCACAGGCCTTCCCCTCCAAAGCAGTGCTGGGCATTTGCTTGGGGCTGCAGAGAGGTGCTTGGTGTCAGGGCCGAACTCAAGTCAATCCCATGTCAGGAAAAGCCATAGGATGCTCTATGCAAGCCGGTGGCTCGGGGACTGAGAGCCTGACCCCGTGGCGGGTCACTGCCACTCAGATGTCCCAGGCTTTCCCTGAAGCTACCACATACGTACTCTTTCTCTTCTCTTCCCTGCTGCTTGGCCAGCCTTTTTGCATTCTCCTCTTTGCAGGAGAAGTAATCTTTCAAAGTCACAGTCGTTCCTGCTGAGATGTGGTAAGTGATGCTTTCATTTAGCTCTCGCCATTCCACAATGTCCAGGACCTTCTTAAGGTCTTTCCTAGCTTTCCTGCTTTGCGACAGGATTGAGCTGGCCAGAATGCTTGGCAGAGTTTCTGTTCTGTGCTGAACCTGCAAGACAATTCCACAGCGGTTTGTGCCCTACTTCCAAAGCCGCTCAGCTGCTGCTCTCAATGCATCCCTAAAGCAGCCAGTGACTGCAGAACCTGTACAGCCACTGCCCATAGGATGATGCTTCTCCACAATGCAGGCAGCCACAACGAGGGCCCCAAGCAACAGCATCTACCTCCCCTGGCCTCTGAGGGCCTGCACTCACAGGACGTACTGCTGACCATCCAGATGCAGCGGCTTCCTTCCTCCTGGCTTGTGCTGCCCTCCACGTAGAGTACCCTGGGACGGCCTGAAACGCACTGCAAAAACACACCGTGGGGAGGTGGCATGAGCACAGTGCCGGTTGGGCCTGTCCCCCACGCTCACAAGATGGGTTCTCCTGCAGCCAAAGGACATGAGTTCCACTAATTGACCTCATCAGAGGTGGAGATCATGCCCTGCCAAGTCATGTAAGGCTGCACAACATGCCTGGAGCAAAGCTCAGGCTGCCCACATCAAGGCTTTCTCTCCATGCAGCAAGGAGAACAGCAGGCACAGCAACAGTGACAGGCTCCAAGACACACCGTTGCCCCCGCTCCTCCCAATTCCTTTAGCCACTGCTCAGTGCTCCCAAACACTCTGTTTTCAGGATGGAAAATGGATTCTAGTTGGGCACCCAGGCTCAAAGGAGCACAAAGGCATTGAGGGAGTCAAGCACTGCTACCTCTGCAGCTACGCTGCTCATTGTAACTCGCCTGCCCCAGGGACATGCTTGGGAAAGGCTTTGATGGCAGTAGGGGCAGAGGCTCACTCTCACTCTCACTGGAGACCTCCTGCCTCTCCCAGACTCTGCACACACACACAGTCCCCTTATCTCAGAGCCCACAACTCTGATCAGGCATTCAGGATGCTCTGGGCACACAGAGAGGTGCCTGACAGCAGGGTGTAGCCACGCTCGGCTTGTGCCAGCCCCAGAAAGAGGTTTCACGTGAAGGAAAGGGCTTCAAGGTCACTACGTGAATCTGGCACTGTGAGAACAGCCCCTGCTCCTTGGCCTTGGTGGCAGGAAGAGGGGGGCTGCCCTTCTGCTTGCAAGGCAGCATCCTTTCCAGGCCAAGAAAGAGCTCCTCTCTGTTGAGTCCCCTCTCACTGCATACTCCCTGGCCTCTGGAAACAGCTCGCGTTGTGGCCCAAAGGGCAGGCAAACACCTCCCTCTTGCAAAGGCTTCACAAGAGCATGCAGACCTCTCCTCAGCCTCACAACATATCCTTAGACTCCTAGCCCTGCTGTCGGCAGGTAGAAACAATCCTGCTTACTTTCGGCTATGGGGAATTGTGGAAAGGCCCCCATGTCTGGGAAGCAGGATTTGACTTTCCCAAGGGTCTCCACCTGGGAAGCAGTGTCAGCAGAAACAGGAAGCCCACAGGAGGCTCTCCCAACCACTTGCTCTGTGCTGTCCATCCAGCCAGAGATTACTAGTCGTTGCAGTATGGGATGAAAGGCATTCAGAGTCCCTAGGGCCATGATGTCCAAGGGAAACATGCATCTCCAAGACCAACAAGGCTACAGGCTCACCCTCACACACAGCTCCAAGCATCTCACCTGCTATGAGGCTCTTTCCGCTTGACTCTCTTCCCCATGTCTTTTTCCATTCTAGCAGGCTGCTTGTCTTGAATGGAGATGTACACGGCAGGAACATCCCCTGTAAGCAGCAGACAAGAAAACCCTGCAGAGCACCATCGAGGTGGTCATCTGTATAGCAGTGATGTGCAGCACCGCTCCAGTCAGTGACAGACCTGTGAAGCCTCAAGGGGATTCCTTTGAAGCCATGTTTCCAAGGCACTCTGAGGCCCTCCCTCACTCTGGCTCCTGTCCAGCTCTTCATTTCTAGCCTAAAACACCCTTCCCTGTGGGAGTGCTTTTCTACTGCTCTACCCTGTCCACACCAGGAACAGTGGGGCTCACAGGGATGTGCTGGTGACCTACGAGAGACTCTTTGGGGCCCTAACTTCACACGAGGGAAACAGAGCCTGCGATCCTTCGTTGGATCTCACGGGCTGCATTTTCTCTGCTGAGGCAGTCAACCCAAAAGCACTGGTCTGGCAGTTTGAATGAAAAACTTTCAAGCAAAGGGTCAAGCTGCCTGCTTTGGACATCCGAGGAAGTCTTGGCACACATCACCGGACTTTTGTCCATCTCCTCTAGGTGGCTTTTCCCATCAGAGGAAAGTACTAGGATTCCATGAGATAGGTCCTGACTTAGGGCACTCCTTCCATTATCATTCTGCTCCAGACAGAAGCAACGATTCACAAGGATTCTCCTCAGCTTGGACTCCCTTCTTCTCCTCCTTTTCCCATGGAAAGTACTTGGCAGTGTACATTAGGGCACGAGTCCCCTGGGAAAGTTTAACTCAAAGGGACTAGCTTCACTTGGGACTGTTGGCCTGCCACGGGGTCTTACCCCCGCAGGAGGCACTGGAGACTTCCCATCACGGGTGAGCAGAACTGCATCTAGTGCCTCGTACTATCTAAGCCACTGCACTGGAGCCTTGGCTCCGCTGTCCTGCCAAGGAGGACAGAAGGAGAAGGTACAAAACCCTGGCAGCAATCAGCTGCTCTGTTACCTTTCTCAACACCGAGACTGTCTCTTCTCTTTTCCTCTTCCCAAGGCTCTTTCACAGCTCTCACTGCGGGTTTGGTGGGGGAAGTCACCAGCTCAAGCCTGGAGATAGGGAAAAGACTCCACATTGAAGGAAGGGCACCACATTGCCATGCAGCATGTCCTTGGCAGCTTATGTTCATTAGGGACACACAGACACGTGTCAGAGCTCCTAGGAAGCCCATCCGATCCCTAAGTACAATATGCAGATTATGCCAGATCCTGGAGGACTGTTGTAGGAAATGCAGTGACCATGTGAAGACCTCCAGTGCTGGGAGGGGCGGGAGCTTCCTTCTCAGACTCTTCCAGGGTTTCCCTGGCTTTCCCATGAGAAAGATTTTGGCAGCTTTCCAAGACAAACCCTCCATGAGGCCACCAGAGGCAGTCTCCCAGCTCTTGACCACGCTTGCGTCCAGGCAGAAGAAACTAGTCTCCTTTCCTCTGCCTTTCCACCACTGTTTGAAACTCCAGCCTAGCCCTCCACACCCCCTGCAGTCTTTTCAATCCTCATGTCAGTGCCTCTGCAAACAACAGCCTCCATGAGCCAGGCCTTTAAGGGATCCATCCCCTTAGCTAGGAGGGAATCAGGACACAGCTCTGCAGAAACGGCCTCTGCCACGCCCTCCCACCGCCACACAAAGCTCAGGTTAAGCCAGAGCAAACCTGGAGTTCCCTGGGAACCAGCCAGTGGAAAGTGTTAGTCCCAAATCACTTCCTGAGCAGCCTTCGCCAACCCTCGCAGCACAGCACTCCCACACATGCAGTGAGAAGCTGCTTGCTGGGTCAGCTGGAAGCTAAGAAGCAAGAAAACATACTCACTTGGGAAGGACAACGCCAGGCCCAGCAAGGGCCTGAGCAGCAACCTTTCTGATGGCTGTGAGGGCTGAATTGCTTATATCTGGCACCTGCAAAGGTGAGAGACTCATGTGAGATGCTGCCAAGCAAAAGATCTCGTTGCTCACAAGGGCAGCAAACGTTTCCACTGCTCAGAGAAGAAGCTGCCTCTCAGAAACTCTGAAACAAACCTGCCTGTTTCTCACGGCTACCCCCCAATTGGACAGAATAGCATCTGCAGGGGAATGCAGGAGAAGGGAGAATCACACTGCCGGGCTTTCGGCAAGGTCGAGAATGAAGAACCTGAGTTAGGAGAGCAGGTCTTTCCTAACGGGGAAGTCAATGGAGGGAAGCACAGGCAAAAAAAGCATTCCCCTCCAATCTAGGAAATGGGCAGTGTTGTCCAGCTAAGGAGAGAGAGAGCACCACAGGTACACCAGGGGCAGCTACATCTGCCCGTAAAGGGCAGGGTAATCCTCACACTCTCCGCTGACCCGTCTGCTGCAAGTCTTCCCCTCCGCCCCATTCAGACCTGAAATGAATCTGAACAAGACTGAAGAACCCTTTTTTTCCTGCTGCCCCGTCATCGACATGAGCATGAGCTTTCCAGCTTCCACCCCATACAGGCCCTGCAGTTAACTTCCCACCAGAAACAGGGCCCCATGCAGGCATCTTCTGCTGTGTCCACAGAGAAGGCAGCAGAAACAGATGTGCTGCAAAAGCAGAGCACAGCTGGCATCTTGGAAAGCAAGCCCTGGACTAGGTCACTCAGAGCTCAAAGGAGCGCAGGGGAAGGGCTCTGGTACAGCCACTGCCCAGGGGACGATGCTTTCCCACAATTCCGGCTGCCACAGGAAGGGCCCCAAGCAGCAGCACCTACCTTCCCTGCCCTCTGAGGGCCTGCACTCACAGCACGTGCAGCTGGCCATCTGACTTCCTCAGGCTGAAGCACACTGCAAACAGACACCGCGGGGAGGTGGCATGAGCACAGGGGGAGTTGAGCCTCCATCCCGCGCTCGCAGGACGGGCACCTCCTTCGGCAGCCAAAGGACATGGGTTCCACTCACTGCCCTCATCAGAGGTGGAGATCATGCCCTGCCAAGTCATGCAAGGCTGCACAACATGCTTGAAGGAAAGCTAGCAAAGCTCAGGCTGCCCACACCAAGGCTTTCTCTCCATGCAGCAAGGAGAACAGCAGGCACAGCAACAATGACAGGCTCCAAGACACACCGTTGCCCCCGCTCCTCCCAATTCCTTTAGCCACTGCTCCCAAACACTCTGTTTTCAGGATGGAAAATGGATTCTAGTTGGGCACCCAGGCTCAAAGCAGGAGAAAGGCA
This sequence comes from Rhea pennata, assembly GCF_028389875.1. Lineage (NCBI taxonomy): Eukaryota > Metazoa > Chordata > Aves > Rheiformes > Rheidae > Rhea > Rhea pennata. The sequence goes on from NW_026907677.1 coordinate 1,343,955, forward strand.
TCGAGGGAGTCAAGCACTGCTACCTCTGCAGCTACGCTGCATATTGCAACTCGCCTGCCCCAGGGACATGCTTGAGAAAGGCTTTGATGGCAGTAGGGGCAGAGGCTCTCTCTCACTCTCGCTGGAGACCTCCTGCCTCTCCCAGACTCTGCACACACACACAGTCCCCTTATCTCAGAGCCCACAACTCTGATCAGGCATTCAGGATGCTCTGGGCACACAGTGAGGTGCCTGACAGCAGGGTGTAGCCACGCTCGGCTTGTGCCAGCCCCAGAAGGAGGTTTCACGTGAAGGAAAGGGCTTCAAGGGCACTACTGTGAGAACAGCCCCTGCTCCTTGGCCTTGGTGGCAGGAAGAGGGGGGCTGCCCTTCTGCTTGCAAGGCAGCATCCTTTCCAGGCCAAGAAAGAGCTCCTCTCTGTTGAGTCCCCTCTCACTGCATACTCCCTGGCCTCTGGAAACAGCTCGCGCTGTGGCCCAAAGGGCAGGCAAACACCTCCCTCTTGCAAAGGCTTCACAAGAGCATGCAGACCTCTCCTCAGCCTCACAACATATCCTTAGACTCCTAGCCCTGCTGTCGGCAGGTAGAAACAATCCTGCTTACTTTCGGCTATGGGGAATTGTGGAAAGGCCCCCATGTCTGGGAAGCAGGATTTGACTTTCCCAAGGGTCTCCACCTGGGAAGCAGTGTCAGCAGAAACAGGAAGCCCACAGGAGGCTCTCCCAACCACTTGCTCTGTGCTGTCCATCCAGCCAGAGATTACTAGTTGTTGCAGTATGGGATGAAAGGCATTCAGAGTCACTAGGGCCATGATGTCCAAGGGAAACATGCATCTCCAAGACCAACAAGGCTACAGGCTCACCCTCACAAACAGCTCCAAGCATCTCACCTGCTATGACGCTCCTTCCCCTTGCCTTGCTCCCCCGTGCCTTCCTCCACACTAGGAGCTGCTAGTCTGGCTGGAGGCTGCCTCTCTCGGACGAGGAGGCGCAGGGTAGGAACATCCCCTGTAAGCAGCAGACAAGAAAACCCTTCAGAACACCGCTGGGGTGGCCATCTGTAAAGCAGTGATGTGCAGCACCGCTCCAGTCAGTGATAGACCTGTGAAGCCTCAAGGGGATTCCTTTGAAGCCATGTTTCCAAGGCACTCTGAGGCCCTCCCTCACTCTGGCTCCTGTCCAGCTCTTCATTTCTAGCCTAAAACACCCTTTCCTGTGGGAGTGCTTTTCTACTGCTCTACCCTGTCCACACCAGGAACAGTAGGGCTCGCAGGGATGTGCTGGTGACCTAAGAGAGACTCTTTGGGGCCCTAACTTCACACGAGGGAAACAGAGCCTGCGATACTTCGTCGGATCTCACAGGCCAGGAATCAGCTGCTCCATTACCTTTCTCAGCTTTGAGATCAGGTCTTCCCTCTTTCCCTTTCTGAGGTGGCCTTGGAGCTCTCACACACGGCTTCTCAGGGGAAGTCTCCAGCTCAAGCCTGGAGACAGAAAAAAAGGGCTCTGCTGTGATGGAAGGGCACCACATTTCCACTGCAGCCCCTCCTTTGCAAATTATGCTCACCATAGGCACACAGGCGCATGCCAGAGCTGTTAGGAACCCCACCCTTTCCCAAGTAGAATATACAGAATATGCCAGATTGTGGAGGACTGCTGTAGGAAATGCAGTAACTCAGTGCAGACCCGGCCGTTGGAAGGCGTTAGTCCCAAATCACTTCCTGAGCAGCCTTCGCCAACCCTCGCAGCACAGCACTCCCACACACGCAGTGAGAAGCTGCTTGCTGGGTCAGCTGGAGGCTAAGAAGCAAGCAAACATACTCACTTGGGAAGGACAACGCCAGGCCCAGCAAGGGCCTGAGCAGCAACCTTTCTGATGGCTGTGAGGGCTGAATTGCTTATATCTGGCACCTGCAAAGGTGAGAGACTCATGTGAGATGCTGCCAAGCAAAAGATCTCGTTGCTCACAAGGGCAGCAAACGTTTCCACTGCTCAGAGAAGAAGCTGCCTCTCAGAAACTCTGAAACAAACCTGCCTGTTTCTCACGGCTGCCCCCCAATTGGACAGAATAGCATCTGCAGGGGAATGCAGGAGAAGGACAAATCACACTGCCGGGCTTTCGGCAAGGTCGAGAATGAAGAACCTGAGTTAGGAGAGCAGGTCTTTCCTAACGGGGAAGTCAATGGAGGGAAGCACAGGCAAAAAAAGCATTCCCCTCCAATCTAGGAAATGGGCAGTGTTGTCCAGCTAAGGAGAGAGAGAGCACCACAGGTACACTAGGGGCAGCTACATCCACCCGTAAAGGGCAGGGTATTCCTCACACTCTCCGCTGACCCCTTTCTGCTGCAAGTCTTCCCCTCCGCCCCATTCAGACCTGAAATGAATCTGAACAAGACTGAAGAACCCTTTTTTTCCTGCTGCCCCGTCATCGACATGAGCATGAACAGAAGCTCTCCAGCTTCCACCCCACACAGGCCCAGCAGTTAACTTCCCACCAGAAACAGGGCCCCATGCCCTGTGCTGTGTCCACAGAAAAGGCAGCAGAAACAGATGTGCTGCAAAAGCAGAGCACAGCTGGCATCTTGGAAAGCAAGCCCTGGACTAGGTCACTCAGAGCTCAAAGGAGCGCAGGGGAAGGGCTCTGGTACAGCCACTGCCCAGGGGATGATGCTTTCCCACAATTCTGGCTGCCACAAGAAGGGCCCCAAGCAGCAGCACCTACCTTCCCTGCCCTCTGAGGGCCTGCACTCACAGCACGTGCAGCTGGCCATCTGACTTCCTCAGGCTGAAGCACACTGCAAACAGACACCGCGGGGAGGTGGCATGAGCACAGGGGGAGTTGGGCCTCCATCCCGCGCCCGCAGGACGGGCACCTCCTTCGGCAGCCAAAGGACATGGGTTCCACTCACTGCCCTCATCAGAGGTGGAGATCATGCCCTGCCAAGTCATGCAAGGCTGCACAACATGCCTGAAGGAAAGCTAGCAAAGCTCAGGCTGCCCACACCAAGGCTTTCTCTCCATGCAGCAAGGAGAACAGCAGGCACAGCAACAATGACAGGCTCCAAGACACACCGTTGCCCCCTCTCCTCCCAATTCCTTTAGCCACTGCTCCCAAACACTCTGTTTTTAGGATGGAAAATGGATTCTAGTTGGGCACCCAGGCTCAAAGCAGGAGAAAGGCATCGAGGGAGTCAAGCACTGCTACCTCTGCAGCTATGCTGCATATTGCAACTCGCTTGCCCCAGGGACATGCTTGAGAAAGGCTTTGATGACAGGAGGGGCAGAGGCTCTCTCTCACTCTCACTGGAGACCTCCTGCCTCTCCCAGACTCTGCACATACACACACAGTCCCCTTATCTCAGAGCCCACAACTCTGATCAGGCATTCAGGATGCTCTGGGCACACAGAGAGGTGCCTGACAGCAGGGTGTAGCCACGCTCGGCTTGTGCCAGCCCCAGAAGGAGGTTTCACGTGAAGGAAAGGGCTTCAAGGGCACTACTGTGAGAACAGCCCCTGCTCCTTGGCCTTGGTGGCAGGAAGAGGGGGGCTGCCCTTCTGCTTGCAAGGCAGCATCCTTTCCAGGCCAAGAAAGAGCTCCTCTCTGTTGAGTCCCCTCTCACTGCATACTCCCTGGCCTCTGGAAACAGCTCGCGTTGTGGCCCAAAGGGCAGACAAACACCTCCCTCTTGCAAAGGCTTCACAAGAGCATGCAGACCTCTCCTCAGCCTCACAACATGTCCTTAGACTCCTAGCCCTGCTGTCGGCAGGTAGAAACAATCCTGCTTACTTTCGGCTATGGGGAATTGTGGAAAGGCCCCCGTGTCTGGGAAGCAGGATTTGACTTTCCCAAGGGTCTCCACCTGGGAAGCAGTGTCAGCAGAAACAGGAAGCCCACAGGAGGCTCTCCCAACCACTTGCTCTGTGCTGTCCATCCAGCCAGAGATTACTAGTCGTTGCAGTATGGGATGAAAGGCATTCAGAGTCACTAGGGCCATGATGTCCAAGAGAAACACGCATCTCCAAGACCAACAAGGCTACAGGCTCACCCTCACACACAGCTCCAAGCATCTCACCTGCCATGAGGCTCCTTCCCCTTGCCTTGCTCCCCCGTGCCTTCCTCCATACTAGGAGCTGCTTGTCTGGCTGGAGGCTGCCTCTCTCGGACGAGGAGGCGCAGGGTAGGAACATCCCCTGTAAGCAGCAGACAAGAAAACCCTTCAGAACACCGCTGGGGTGGCCATCTGTATAGCAGTGATGTGCAGCACTGCTCCAGTCAGTGATAGACCTGTGAAGCCTCAAGGGGATTCCTTTGAAGCCATGTTTCCAAGGCACTCTGAGGCCCTCCCTCACTCTGGCTCCTGTCCAGCTCTTCATTTCTAGCCTAAAACACCCTTTCCTGTGGGAGTGCTTTTCTACTGCTCTACCCTGTCCACACCAGGAACAGTAGGGCTCGCAGGGATGTGCTGGTGACCTAAGAGAGACTCTTTGGGGCCCTAACTTGACACGAGGGAAACAGAGCCTGCGATACTTCGTTGGATCTCACAGGCCAGGAATCAGCTGCTCCATTACCTTTCTCAGCTTTGAGATCAGGTCTTCCCTCTTTCCCTTTCTGAGGTGGCCTTGGAGCTCTCACACACGGCTTCTCAGGGGAAGTCTCCAGCTCAAGCCTGGAGACAGAAAAAAAGGGCTCTGCTGTGATGGAAGGGCACCACATTTCCACTGCAGCCCCTCCTTTGCAAATTATGCTCACCATAGGCACACAGGCGCATGCCAGAGCTGTTAGGAACCCCACCCTTTCCCAAGTAGAATATACAGAATATGCCAGATTGTGGAGGACTGCTGTAGGAAATGCAGTAACTCAGTGCAGACCCGGCCGTTGGAAGGCGTTAGTCCCAAATCACTTCCTGAGCAGCCTTCGCCAACCCTCGCAGCACAGCACTCCCACACACGCAGTGAGAAGCTGCTTGCTGGGTCAGCTGGAGGCTAAGAAGCAAGCAAACATACTCACTTGGGAAGGACAACGCCAGGCCCAGCAAGGGCCTGAGCAGCAACCTTTCTGATGGCTGTGAGGGCTGAATTGCTTATATCTGGCACCTGCAAAGGTGAGAGACTCATGTGAGATGCTGCCAAGCAAAAGATCTCGTTGCTCACAAGGGCAGCAAACGTTTCCACTGCTCAGAGAAGAAGCTGCCTCTCAGAAACTCTGAAACAAACCCGCCTGTTTCTCACGGCTGCCCCCCAATTGGACAGAATAGCATCTGCAGGGGAATGCAGGAGAAGGACAAATCACACTGCCGGGCTTTCGGCAAGGTCGAGATTCAAGAACCTGAGTTAGGAGAGCAGGTCTTTCCTAACGGGGAAGTCAATGGAGGGAAGCACAGGCAAAAAAAGCATTCCCCTCCAATCTAGGAAATGGGCAGTGTTGTCCAGCTAAGGAGAGAGAGAGCACCACAGGTACACTAGGGGCAGCTACATCCGCCCGTAAAGGGCAGGGTAATCCTCACACTCTCCGCTGACCCCTGTCTGCTGCAAGTCTTCCCCTCCGCCCCATTCAGACCTGAAATGAATCTGAACAAGACTGAAGAACCCTTTTTTTCCTGCTGCCCCGTCATCGACATGAGCATGAACAGAAGCTCTCCAGCTTCCACCCCACACAGGCCCAGCAGTTAACTTCCCACCAGAAACAGGGCCCCATGCAGGCATCTTCTGCTGTGTCCACAGAGAAGGCAGCAGAAACAGATGTGCTGCAAAAGCAGAGCACAGCTGGCATCTTGGAAAGCAAGCCCTGGACTAGGTCACTCAGAGCTCAAAGGAGCGCAGGGGAAGGGCTCTGGTACAGCCACTGCCCAGGGGACGATGCTTTCCCACAATTCCGGCTGCCACAAGAAGGGCCCCAAGCAGCAGCACCTACCTTCCCTGCCCTCTGAGGGCCTGCACTCACAGCACGTGCAGCTGGCCATCTGACTTCCTCAGGCTGAAGCACACTGCAAACAGACACCGCGGGGAGGTGGCATGAGCACAGGGGGAGTTGGGCCTCCATCCCGCGCTCGCAGGATGGGCACCTCCTTCGGCAGCCAAAGGACATGGGTTCCACTCACTGCCCTCATCGGAGGTGGAGATCATGCCCTGCCAAGTCATGCAAGGCTGCACAACATGCCTGAAGGAAAGCTAGCAAAGCTCAGGCTGCCCACACCAAGGCTTTCTCTCCATGCAGCAAGGAGAACAGCAGGCACAGCAACAGTGACAGGCTCCAAGACACACCGTTGCCCCCGCTCCTCCCAATTCCTTTAGCCACTGCTCCCAAACACTCTGTTTTTAGGATGGAAAATGGATTCTAGTTGGGCACCCAGGCTCAAAGGAGGACAAAGGCATCGAGGGAGTCAAGCACTGCTACCTCTGCAGCTACGCTGCATATTGCAACTCGCCTGCCCCAGGGACATGCTTGAGAAAGGCTTTGATGGCAGTAGGGGCAGAGGCTCTCTCTCACTCTCGCTGGAGACCTCCTGCCTCTCCCAGACCCTGCACACACACACAGTCCCCTTATCTCAGAGCCCACAACTCTGATCAGGCATTCAGGATGCTCTGGGCACACAGAGAGGTGCCTGACAGCAGGTGTAGTCACGCTCGGCTTGTGCCAGCCGCAGGAGGAGGTTTCATGTGAAGGAAAGGGCTTCAAGGTCACTACGTGAATCTGGCACTGTGAGAACAGCCCCTGCTCCTTGGCCTTGGTGGCAGGAAGAGGGGGGCTGCCCTTCTGCTTGCAAGGCAGCATCCTTTCCAGGCCAAGAAAGAGCTCCTCTCTGTTGAGTCCCCTCTCACTGCATACTCCCTGGCCTCTGGAAACAGCCCGCGTTGTGGCCCAAAGGGCAGGCAAACACCTCCCTCTTGCAAAGGCTTCACAAGAGCATGCAGACCTCTCCTCAGCCTCACAACATGTCCTTAGACTCCAAGCCCTGCTGTCGGCAGGTAGAAACAATCCTGCTTACTTTCGGCTATGGGGAATTGTGGAAAGGCCCCCATGTCTGGGAAGCAGGATTTGACTTTCCCAAGGGTCTCCACCTGGGAAGCAGTGTCAGCAGAAACAGGAAGCCCACAGGAGGCTCTCCCAACCACTTGCTCTGTGCTGTCCATCCAGCCAGAGATTACTAGTCGTTGCAGTATGGGATGAAAGGCATTCAGAGTCACTAGGGCCATGATGTCCAAGGGAAACATGCATCTCCAAGACCAACAAGGCTACAGGCTCACCCTCACAAACAGCTCCAAGCATCTCACCTGCCATGAGGCTCCTTCCCCTTGCCTTGCTCCCCCGTGCCTTCCTCCACACTAGGAGCCGCTAGTCTGGCTGGAGGCTGCCTCTCTCGGACGAGGAGGCGCAGGGTAGGAACATCCCCTGTAAGCAGCAGACAAGAAAACCCTTCAGAACACCGCCGGGGTGGCCATCTGTATAGCAGTGATGTGCAGCACCGCTCCAGTCAGTGATAGACCTGTGAAGCCTCAAGGGGATTCCTTTGAAGCCATGTTTCCAAGGCACTCTGAGGCCCTCCCTCACTCTGGCTCCTGTCCAGCTCTTCATTTCTAGCCTAAAACACCCTTTCCTGTGGGAGTGCTTTTCTACTGCTCTACCCTGTCCACACCAGGAACAGTGGGGCTCGCAGGGATGTGCTGGTGACCTAAGAGAGACTCTTTGGGGCCCTAACTTGACACGAGGGAAACAGAGCCTGCGATACTTCGTCGGATCTCACAGGCCAGGAATCAGCTGCTCCATTACCTTTCTCAGCTTTGAGATCAGGTCTTCCCTTCTCCTCTTTTTGAGGCGGCCTCACAGCTCTCACACACGGCTTCTCGGGGGAAGTCTCCAGCTCAAGCCTGGAGACAGTAAAAAAGGCTCCGCTGTGATGGAAGGGCACCACATTTCCACTGCAGCCCCTCCTTTGCAAATTATGCTCACCATGGGCACACAGGCGCATGCCAGAGCTGTTAGGAACCCCACCCTTTCCCAAGTAGAATATACAGAATATGCCAGATTGTGGAGGACTGCTGCAGGAAATGCAGTAACTCAGCGCAGACCCGGCCGTTGGAAGGTGTTAGTCCCAAATCACTTCCTGAGCAGCCTTCGCCAACCCTCGCAGCACAGCACTCCCACACACGCAGTGAGAAGCTGCTTGCTGGGTCAGCTGGAGGCTAAGAAGCAAGCAAACATACTCACTTGGGAAGGACAATGACACAGCCTGAGCGGGTCTGGGAAGCAGCTGTTTCGGTGCCTGTGAGGACTGAATTGCTCATCTCAGGCATCTGCAAAAGTGAGAGACACATGTGAGATGCTGCCAAGCAAAGGATCTCATTGCTCACAAGGGCAGCAAACGTTTCCACTGCTCAGAGAAGAAGCTGCCTCTCAGAAACTCTGAAACAAACCTGCCTGTTTCTCACGGCTGCCCCCCAATTGGACAGAATAGCAGCTTCAGGGGAATGCAGGAGAAGGAGAAATAACACTGCCGGGATTTTGGCAGGGGCAAGAATCAAGAGCATCGCTTGTTAGAGTAGTTCTTTCCTAACAGGGAAGTCAAGGCAGGCAAGCACAGGGGAAGGCCTTTCACTAGCCTGTCCTCCTGGTCTCTGCATTCTGTCTGCCCATTTGGGCTGCCTGCTCGTGAGCTGAGGACAAAGCATGCATGTGTAGGCTTAACCCCAAAGTCTCTCCAGAGATTCCAGTGGCTTTCTCTGCAGTGTGGAGGAATAGAGACACAGAGCCTCTCCTTTCCCTAGAAAGGGGAAAGCTCATAATAAGCCCTTTAATAAGGGCAAGTGCAGAGTCCCGCACTTAGGGAGAAATAACTCCATGCACCAGTACAGGCTGGGGGCTGCCCTACTGGAAAGCAGCTTTGCAGAGAAGGACCTGGGAGTGCTGGTGCACAACAAGTTGACCACGAGCCAGCAATGTGGCCTGGTTGCCGGGAAGGCCAATGGTATCCTTGGGTGCATTGGGAAGAATGTTGCCAGCAAGTGGTGATCCTGCCCCTGTACTCAGCCCTGGGGAGGCCTCGAGTACTGCATCTAGTTCTGGGCTCCCCAGTACAAGAGAGACATGGAGCTACTGGAGAGAGTCCAGTGTAGGGCTACAGAGATGATCAGAGGACTGGAGCTTCTGCCCTCTGAGGAACGGCTGCAAGAGCTGGGCCTCTTTAGCCTGGGGAAGAGAAGACTGAGGGGGGATCTTATCAATGTGCACAAGTACCTGAAGGGAGGGTGTCAAGGGGATGTGGACAAACTCTTTTCAGTTGCCCTGTGTGACAGGACAAGAGGCAATGGGCAAGAACTGAAACACGGGAAGTTGCGCCTGTATATGAGGAGGAATTTCTTTCCTGTGAGAGTGACAGAGCACTGGAACAGGTTGCCCAGGGAGGTTGTGGAGTCTCCTTCTCTGGAGAGATTCAAAACATGCCTGGATGCAACCCTGGCTAACATGTTCTAGGTGACCCTGCTTAAGCAGGGAGGTTGGCCTAGATGATCTCCAGAGGTCTCTTCCAGCCTTACCCATTCTGTGATTCTGTGATTCCCCTGTACAGTTAGTAACAACGGGCACAAACTGAACCACAGGAAGTTCCGCCTGAATGTAAGGAGGAATTTCTTTCCTGTGAGAGTGCCAAACTTCTGGAGTATGTTCAAGGAGCAGTGGAGGGTCCTGGTCTGGGACCCACTGCAACAAAGGTTGCAGAAAAGGCCCTGGCCAAGAGAATGGACTGAAAAGATCCCACGGACTGGGACAGAAGGAAAACACAGAGCTGGCAAGTAGGGCTAGGCTACAGCCTGCTTGCATCTGCAGCTTAGCCCTTGAGGGGCTCAGCCTGCTTTCACAGCTGTGCTTCCCAACTGCACCTGAATGCCCAGGCTGAAGGACAGGCCTGCACTAGGGACCTGGGGAAGGGCAAGGGACTGCAGCAGCTTCCTTGGTGGCACACAGCAGTAATGTTCTACAGCCTCGGGTGAAACTGCTGAACTCCCTGCTCCACAATCCCAAACACAGCCAAAAGAGGCCCGGAGTCAAATGTAATCCTGACCTCAAGGGGTGCTAAATCCTGGCTTTCTGGAAGACTTCTGGAGGAAATCTAATGGGAAAAAAAAAAACTACACAAGACCTGCCCTTCTCTTGGACTCTTTGCTGGGCATTCAGACACGGGATCCTGGGCTGCGTGTCTCTCTGCTTGGACCCAGGACAGCTCTTCCCAGGGTCTTCTATGTTACTGAGTCTGGGCAGGGAGCTGGCACTGCTCGAGACTAGGACTGCCCACCTGTCCAGACAGGTTGTGGCAGGCCACGGGAAAGACATTCACCTGGACTTTGCTAGGGTTTCCAATGAGCAAGAAAGCTGGAGACATGGAAAACTTACCCCAAGAAGAGCTTCTACCAGCTGTTCCTGCCCATTCAGCCTTTGCAGAAGGCCTTTGTAAAATCCCATTTTCACCTTTTTGCCCTGGATGACAAGCATGCCAATGCCCTTCAAAACAAGAGCAACGTTCTTCCCACTCGCAAGGCAGCAGGAGAGAAGGTACATGGTCTCTTCTATGCAAGCCTCTACTGTTTTCCGATCAACGGAGAAGGCCGAGGCTATGCGAGCATACTTCAGGGGCTCAGCTTGCTTATGACCTAGGCAACAACAACAGAGCAACGCAGTCACCAACACAGCACTGCAGCAGGCTCAAGCAGAGTGTTGGCAACTTGAAGCTCTCCCAGCAAGACCATGCTCCAGCGCTGTTTTCTTCAGCCCTCTGGGAAAGTCCATAAAGGAGGCTGATGTCATCCCTCCCTGGCAGAAGTTCAAAACTCTCTGCAGCCTCATAGGCCAAGGGTACAGTGATGCTTCCTTCCTGGCCAAAGCAGAAAGAAAGAGTCTCAGCCATCTCTGATGACCAGGAAGCAGGATGGCAGGACAAGGAGAGGAGAGAAGGGGTCAGTTCCCAGGAGAACGCAGTGGTCACCAAAGCACACGATCCCACAGGATGATGTGAGATCTCATTAATTGTGCCCACACACTCCGGGCATGTCAGGTTTGAAGAGACTTAGCTGTGCTGCATCACAGTGGGTGCAATGAAGAAGGAAAACACATGGACTGCACAACAGCCCTTAGTCTTACCGGGTCAGTCTTCATTAGAGATGAATATTAATTAATCATAATCATCACCTTAAACTTTCTGGTTGCCCCCAGGCCCTCAGAACTGCACAGTGCATCCTTCCCCTCCACCTCCCAGCCCCGCCCCCCAACCTCCCCCCCACACACACTAGAGTTCCCTTTTGTCGCAAGGCTCTCTGTGGCTGGCTTCTACCCACTTCTCACCAGAAGCGATTTCTAAGAGATGGCAGCAATGCTACTGTTTGCCCTTACAAGGTCTGCTGTGCCATAAACATGGAACAACAGCTCCTACCACATCAGATTAGAAGCAGCAGCCCCCGAACATCTGGCATGGAGCCCACTGTTAAGGCAAGTGCGCGCGAGAGAGAGAGTTTCCTTTGCTTCTGCGTGGTGATACCATGGTAATAAGAGAAAACAGAAGCTGGTCCCAGGACCAGCCAGGTTGTATTGTCCCTGGTCCTGCCAGGCATGGCAAAGCAGCAATTATCCACACCCCACACATGCTGCCAGGCAAAGCCAAAGTTTCAATCTGTCCTCTTACCAGGAACATAAGCCTTGTCATCGGTGAGGCCATGAAGCTCTGCAAGATTCTTTGAAAGGTGAAACATGGGTCTGCGAACAGTCAGAAGACCATTCTTTCTATCAACAACCTGCTCTGTAACAACGCTGAAGGTCCCAAGTCGAATAACCCTCACGTCCTGTGAACAGAAGCAAAGAGGAGAATTAGAAGCACCGGAGATGGACAAACAGACTGTGCACTTGTCAGAGCATGACCATAGTGCTCTGGGCCCTGCCCACTCCTGGTGTGCAAAGGGGCAAGAGGGAACCCTCTGGAAAGCTTGGGAGAAGCCTTGAAGAAGCCCTTTGGGAGAACTTTCCAGATGCTTTCCTACCCCTCCTCCTCCTCTCCTTCTCCAAAGGGCAAGTAACCATCCCTCACATCCGGAAGATCCATCAACAGGTTTCCAAGAACAGAGATAACCTCAGAAGAATGTGCCAGGCTCCCTCTTTGGCCTTTCACTCTGCCAGAGGGGCCTAGACAAGACCCAGGAAGCCTCGGACCCTTCCTCCAACTGAAACTGGACTGCAGATCTCTCATCAGGGCTGACGGGGAGGAAAAGGCTGGCAGACTCACCTTGTTCCGCACCAGCTGCTCCATAATGTAGGCTGACACACCTCCCCAGATACGCAGACTCTCTGGAAAGCAAGGGAAATACTTGTCATGCTCTGGGTTGGCTAGCTCACAGCTGTTCAGCACACACCTAACCAAGGAGATGACAAGAGCAGGCAGAATCCAAGAGACACCCCCTCCCCCAAACTAACCCCATGCCTGACAGGGACTGCAGAGCTGAGGCAGGCACTGCCTTCAGGCTAGAACCTGCCCTCTGACCCCAGCAGAGGTCTGCTCCCAAACGAGAGGCCTGGAGAAGCACAGACATGCAGATCCTGCCACCCAACATCCACAGTGCACCTCCCAGCTCAAGGCCTGCTCTGCCAGGCTGGAGGTTACCAAGGCATCCAGGGGGAAGGACAACACGCAGCGGCTGGGCTGCCACACAGAAAGCCAAGCTGACCTGAGGAAAAGCTTGGGGATTGGCTGCGAGAACATGCAATCGCACAGACTGGCCACAGCCACTAGGAGCTGCAGGACACTGCAGCCATGCTCAGATGGGTCTCCTTGCCTTGCAGATGCAGCTCTTGCAGGGCAGTCCCCTCCCTGGGATTTCCACCCCACAGAGGACAGTGCTGTGCCTGTGGCAGTGTGGGAGTGCTAATTTCCCCTCTTCCGGATCCCTGCACATACAGGCTCAGCAAGGCCCCCGGAGCAGCTCCAGGCTCTGCATGGCCACTGGAGCAGCTCCACCCCTTTCCCCAGCTGACAGCAGGGGCAGGGGAGGGCCAGGACGCAGCAGCCCTGGCAGTCACATTGCCACCTGCGCCAAAAGGTACCATCAGTCGGGGCTCCTGGGGAACGCAACAGCCCGTCCAGCTACCCTCACAGCCCCAGGGCTTCCACAGCCATGGCCAGAGCCCAGGCTCTTGACAACAACCCTTGTGAAGGAGCTCCCAAAGGCCTTACCCTGGGGAGGGAGTGTTGGCACCCCTGGCCCACGCAGCATCCCGTGGCCAGCGTCCCAGAGCTCCATCCTTGTCCTCCTTGCTCTGGCTTCACCCTGCAGCAGGAAGGTGCCTTCCCAGTCGGCTCCTCTCTGCTCTCCTCCTCCTCCACACTTCAGCACAGCCCTTGTGCTGCCCTGCAGCCACCCCTCGGCGGCTCCCGCTCGCGGTCGGCGACTCCTGGCAGCAGAGCAGTGCCGAGAGCAGCCCCAGCGCCTGGGCTCCCCACGGCCTCGCTGGGATGTGTGAGGAGGGGCTGGGGTCACGCGGGAGGCGGGAGATGTTGCTGTGACACGGGATGTCCCCTGTGAGCACAGCCCATGTCACAGAGGGGCAGAGCCCCACCTCTGCCCCAGGGCCCCCACCCAGGGCTGGCCCTGCAGCACGCAAGGGCTGCACGAGGGGGTTGTGCAGCTGTCCCAGCCCCGACGCAGGCCGTGCCGCAGGGAAAACCCTGCTGGGGTTCCCAGATGGGCTGGGCCCTGCAGCTGCATTCACCCCAGCCATAGCCCCCATGCATGGCCAACCTGGCTGTGAGGGAGGGCAGTGGGGCACTGCACTGTGCCCACCTCACAGTGACACAGCGGAGGCTGCTGCCGTGGTGGTGGCAAGGAGGATCTGCCAACTGACTGCATTCCAACCCCTAGCAATGACCTGGCACGGATCAAAGTGTTGTTCTCAGCACTCGAAAAAATGGTTCCTTCCCTTGCCAGTTAGTCTGTTCATGAAACTTGCAGGGAACCACTGTTAAGCACCGTTCAACCTGGAGAGGTGTTTTTGACCTACTGCCTGCAGCAGCACCTTAGGGTCTGGGAGGGAAGGAAACTGATCTGTGAGAGGGACAAACTGCCACCCAGGAAGTCCTTGTGGGAGGACAGCCTGCAGCCCATCCACCTGGGGAGCACTCTTAGTAGATACCCTGTCCATAGAATTTGGCAGGAGAGTCACGGATGGTGGAGAGGAGGATGCCAGGCTTTGAGAACATAGGCACACGTGGGGAACCCATCAGCAATGCTCATCCCCTTCCTGCAGCACCCCTCAATGTAGCCAGCATGGGTCTTCGCTCAGGGCAGTTGTGGGATTCAGCTGGTGGCCCCAGGCACCAAGGTCCATCGGAGATGCCCTGTGGTGTCTGTCCAGCATCTGCTTGCCAGGTCCTGCCTGCTGTAGGCACTTTTGCTGGACACCCAGGCATCTCGTGAGGCTCAGGAGGAATCCATTTAGGCCACTAAATGGAGTACCTGCCCTGAATTATGCTACGTGCGCCACAATGCAGGGGTGTACATGTGTCTAAGCTTCCTAAGGAATGGAGCTCTGAGGGCTGCAGGGAACTCAGTGACTAAGGAGAAGGTTATTTCTCCCAGGCTGGGGCAGCTAGTACATTTCCTATGGCCAGGGAATCCCCCAGCTGATGCCATGGAAGAGGGGGTGTTGCTCATCATTGCCCAGTGTGAGCTTGCAGTCACTTGCACACGGCTTGGATCACCTCAGATTTCACTTAGTGTTTCCATGTGAGCAACTGATTCCTGTCCTCCATCGCCTTGGACTAGAATGGCAGTGGAGACAAGGAGCTTGCATGCACGCATCTCTTTGGTGCACACGGCAGCTGAGGGACGAGCAATCCCAGAACACAAAGTCACTCCTTTGGCTGGGCCTTTGCTCCTGAGCTGCACCAGGCTCCTGGCTCAGAGGGAGCTCACAGTAGCCTGGCAGCACTGCACAGAGCCAGCTCTGGTCAGGAGCAGCTCCTCTGGGAGGGGAGATTTCCTCCGGGAGAAATCCACATGGCCCTTTCCGTGGGAAGTCTCTGGCTGCAGGGCAGTGCTGCTGAGGTTACCAGAGGGCTCGTCGAAAACTAGCACATCGCACAGCGGATGGGATCTTTCCTGAGAGCTCTCATCCTCTTCGGTGTGCATCAGGTGGTGTTGCTTCAGGGCAGGCCTTTGCTGCCACATCGCCAGAGGGACGGGGCATCATGGCTACACCCAGCATGCTCCGGTCCCCCACAGCTAAGGCAGCACTGTGGATCGGCAAAAGCTGACTCCTGTCCTGCTTCCATGGTAGGACCCGTGAAGAGGCAGTGCCCATAGAGCTGTATGCCCCAGCTCACCAAACCCCTGTGTAGCAGACTGTTCTTGCTGCACTGCTTCTAGAGCGGCACCAGTTATTGGCCTTGTCACACAGGCTGAAGGACCGTGTGGAGCCTGAAAGCAGAGTTGTGGCTGACCCTTGCATGGTGAGGTCACAGCTGCCCACACATTTAGTGACAGGGTAAACTCCAGATCTTAACATGTCAAAAAGATGCCTTCAGAAGCAGCTCTAAGAAACGGACTCGCTCACGGGTGTTGCACAGATCTCTGCTTTGAACACACAAGGAGCTATGGCACCTCTGGGAGAGGAGGAAGCCATTCCACTTTCTTCTGCACTTGGGAACTTCTCTCCTTCCACTTCAAGAGCCAAGGACACTCTGGAAAGAGCAGGTGTCATTCGCTTATGGCCAGCACCTTTCCAGAGATTTCAGCCCCAGCTTGCCTCTATGAGACAAAAGAACATCAAGCAAGGAAGCAACGAGGGAGCATTTGGCTAGCAGGTGATGAACACAGTCTTAATCACACATAAAGAGGGAAGGATAGTTTGTAGGCACAGCCAGCCATCACATTCCTCCCTTTCCAAACTCCCAAGTCCCTTTTCAGGGATGGTCGCTTCCCAGCTGTGCATCCGTCTGCTCCTGCATCCAAATGTAAGCAGAGGCAAGAGAGCCACAAAGGTGCTTTGCTTTGACCAAGCAGGAAGCAGCTCAGCAAAGCCTCCCGATGTCAGTATTAAGCTGGGATTGAGACTCCTATTTCTCACTTCCATGGCTAGGTTTCTATTTCTGATCTCCTGCTCCTCGGAGATGTAAATCCAAGAGACGTACCACATACTTCTCAACGCAACTAAGAGCAGACTAAACGGGTGTGTCAGTTTTGTACTGGAAGTCAACTAAGCTTGTGCACTGGGGGCTTTGAAGTGTTAGCCAACAGCTAGGAGGGAAAGAACAGAAGTAGTATAGTGCACTGTGCTCAGCACGGTCCAGAAACAAAACCAGGGACAACAGGAAAGCTCTGTGAAAGTGCCATCCATCAAAGAATGCTCCCCCTCCCTCTGGGAAAAACGACTGGCATGAGTGCATAAAAGGAAGAAGGCAAATATTTATGGTTGCAAATACTCAGTCCTAGCTACTGGAGAGAAATACCGCAAGTGTTACAGAATCACAGAATCAGGGAATGGTTGAGGTTGGAAGGCATGTCTGGAGGGCATCTAGTCTAACCCCCCTGCTCCAGCAGGGTCACCTAAAGGACATTGCACAAGATCAGCCCCAGGCAGGTTTTGACTGTCTCCCCTTGAAGGAGACTCCACAACCTCTCTGGGCAACCTGTTCCAGTGCTCTGTCACTCTCCCAGGAAGGAAGTCTTTCCTCATATTTCAGGTGGAACATGCTGTGTTTCAGTTTGTGCCTGTTGCTCCTTGTCCTATTGCTTGTCCCACCACTGAAAAGAGGTCCCTTCCAACCTCAACAATTCTGTGCTTCTATGTTTCTGTGAGCAGAAGAGTAGCCCCTGACCTGCTGGCTACTCTTCATAAGGCACCCCAGGATATCATTGGCTGCCTTTGCCACAAGGGCACCTTGCCAGCTCATGGTCATCTTGGTGTCCCCTGGGACCCCCAGGGCTCTCTCTGTGGAGCTGCTTCCCAGCAGATCAGCCCAGGCAAGTATAGGACGCCCCCTTGCCTTCCTCAGGTGTGGGGAAGCTGGGGCAGGTGGCACCTGCTTCTGGGATGTTGCTCTGTTTGAGCGGAGCTAGAGCAGCAGTCTAAGGCAAGGGCTGCCTTGGCCAGGGCCCCTCTGCAGTTCTGTGGAGACTGATGCCATGCAGGGACGGGGCCTGGGTCTGTGAGCCATGTGTCGTTACAGCTGCTGGGCTTCCCCTGCTGCCACACAAGTCAGCTGGAAGAGACTTTTCCCAAGGGCTTGTTTTAGTTCAACCTGATGCCCATATGCAGATCTGCAAGGAGTGGTAAATACTGGAAAGCTAGGTAGAGAAGTGCTCCATTCTCAGCAGGTGGCTGGGTGCCTCCGCAGCCTTTCCTCCAACCATCTCGTGCCTGTTTTGCCCCTTTCTCCCTTTGCTGTTGGCCCTTTAGCAACCACAGGCTCTGCAGGTGCGCTTCTCCCTTGTGTTCTTGAGAGCAAGCTTTTGGCCAGGCAGGGAAGCAGCCATGGGATCAGGTAGGGACAGTTAGGATTTACAGTTGCATATCCATAATTAGTGATTGCAGTTAGTAAAGGCAGCAGTAGCATGGTATTTCTCTGGCTTTTATAACCATGGAGATGCCTGTCAGTTAGTTTTGTGCAAGGAACAGCAGAGTTTTGGTTAGGAAATGTGGGAGGGATCCTAAGCCATCGGGACAGATGCCACTTCCTCACTGGAGGAGCTGGCGGGGTGGATCTCAAATGTGGGCCAGAGAGCCCAGGAGGGGCAACTCTCCTGCCTTTGCCATGGCCAGACTGCTGGCGCTGGCTGGGGCTTCTCTGGGCCAGAGCAAGGAGGAGTGCAAGAGTAAGTTGTGCAAGCTGTCCCACTGTTGCCAAAGGGCTGGTAGAGATCTGTTGCTTTGCCAAAAAAATTGATGGTCTCACGTGAAAATCCACCATTTTTGTCAGCTAGCTATTGCTGCTGTGAGATGGTATTTAGAGGGAAAGTGGCACACAGAAGCGTATCTCTAGTCAGCCTTCTTCCTTAAGGCATTTGAGACTGCTCCACAGAAGTACACTTGTAAGATGAGGAGCAAGGTCACAATATCTTAGCAAGTATCTTAGGTGTGAATACTTGTGGTGTGGTGGTCTTTGGAGAAGGGCAGGCGAGTTCTTGGGAGCTGACTGTCAAGGGACTGAGTCCTTCCCATAGCAGATCTGTTTGGAGGAGTGCCTTGGAATGGGAGCAGCAAGGCAAAAATGCCCTGCAAGGGATGCGCAGCCTGGGTCTCTTTTCCTTCCACGTGCAGTCTCTACAAGTTACCCACACCATCCTGCTGTAGCGTGACCTGCCTCTGATGCAATGGGGAAATAAGAAAGCACCCCATGTGTAGACAAATTGTGCTAGGTGTGGTGTGTTTAGGTGCTGACACTGCTGACCCTGGCAAGGTGGCAAGGTGCCAGATTTTGCCTGCACTTTCTGGGGGTGTGAGGAGCCCCACGTAGCTCTAGCTGCATTGCTCAGAGTAGCTGGAGTCAAGGCAGTGGTGGTGAGCACATCCATCCTACCACTAGCCTCCCAGCTGTTTGGCATGCATGCCCCCTCTCTTCTTGAAGCATTTTACCACCGGCTCCATTTGGGAAGGCCTAAATTCAAGAGCTGTGTCATGGCACGTACTGCTCTGGTGATGGCTCAGTACCACGTTTTCTCCTCTGCCATCACCCCCTGAATTCTCAGAGGATGATCAATAGCAAATGGCAAGTCATCATCAAGGCCAGGGCCCAGGTCTCTGTGCTCTCTGACTGACTGTCAGTACTAAGAAAGGGAAATGGCATCCTGTTGTCCTCATGTAGGTGCTCCAGGGCAAAGGCTCACAGCTCAGATTGCAGGAAAGGCAAGACCAATTTCCCCCTTTTCTGATTTGTGCCTAGAGTGACAGAGTGGAGATGTCCGAGGACCTAGAGAGAGTCTTGGCAGGAGATGAAAGCTGTTTGTAGAAGACTATTATGTTTGGAGAGATAACAGCATAATCAAGGGACTTGGGAGTGGCCCAGGTGAGCTTCTGCTCTGGGAGGTTTTGCACTTCCCAGTCTCTTGTGACTTGGCAACAGATAGGGCAGTAGCAGGTACGTCGATGCCGTTTGCACTTGTGAGGCGAATTGTGCCTCTGAACCTGGCAGGCCAACAGCATGCCCCTAGCTTTGGTGATGACGGTGAGGTCCTGTGTGTCTCAGTACCTCATAAACAGGGAGCAGGCCCATTGCTGCTGCTTGTGCTTTTGCGGTCAGTTGTGCATCAGTATGTGATTGGCAACCAGCACGCACATTGCTGCTGTTTGTGCTTGGTTAGGTCAATTGTGCCCGAGTCCCCAACAGGCCAGGAGCAGATCTATGGCTTCATGGCTGACTGTGAGTGAGGTCACCTCAGCCTCAGTAGCTGGCAGTTCAGCTCGATCCATATTGCTGATGGTTGTGTTTTTGAAGTCACTGGGCATCAGGATCTGCTAGGCCACCAGCAGCCATATTGCTCCCTTTTGTCCTGGACAGGTGACTTTTGCTTCAAGGAAGAGCATCAAGCACCTTTCTGCTTTTGTGCTTGTGAGGTCCCTTGTGCCTCTGTGCCTCATAGGCCAGCAGCAAGCACATGGCTTCAATGCAGGCTCTGAGGTCACTTCTGTTTCAGCATGTGAGAGGCCAGTGAGGGGCATGTGGCTTCTGTTCTTGCTTGTGCGGTCACACTTGCCTTACTATCTGATCGGGCAGCAGATGGCACGTGGCTTTGGTGAAGACTGTGAGGTCACCGCTTCCTGAGAACGGGATAGGCAAGCGGCAAGCAAACTCCTTTGAATGCACGTGAATACACGTTGTTAGGCTGCTTGTGCACCCGTAAATGGCAAGGACGAGGCAGACACGTCACTGCTGTTTGTGGTCATGAGGTCCCCGGTGCCTCAGTGCCTGACAGGGCAGTGCTAAGCCCCTGCCTGATGTTAGTGCTGGTGAGGTCACTTCTGCCTGAGCCCCTCCGAAGCCTGTGCCAGGCTCATGGCTGCCGTTCGTGGCTGTAAAGTCACTTGTGCGCCAGCGCCTGCTAGGCCAGTGCCAGGCCCATGGCTGCTGTTCGTGGTGGCAGAGTCACTTGTGCCGCAGTGCCTGATAGGGCAACGCTCGGACACTGGCTGCTATTTCTGGTTGTGAGGTCACTTCTGCCTGAGGCCCTGATAGGCCAGTGTCAGGCCCATGGCTGATGCTTGGGATTGGGAGATCACTTTGGCCTCAGGGCCTTACAGGCCTGTCTGGGCCCATGGCTGAGGTTAGTGGTTGTGCGGTCACCTGTGCACCAGTGCCTGATAGGCCAGTGCTGGTTACATGGCTCCTCTTTGTCGTTGTGAGGTCATTTCTGCCTCAGTTGCTGACAGGGCAATGCGAGGATCCTAGCTGCTATTAGTGCTTGTGAGGTCGCTTCTCCTGAGGCCCTGATAGACCAGTGCTAGGCCCATGGCTGATGTTAGGAGCCGTGACATCACTTGTGCCTCATTGCCTTATAGGCCTGCTGCTGTTGTTGCTTGTGAGGTGACTTGCACACCAGTGGCTCAGAGGCCAGTGCTGGTGATGTGATTGATGTTTTGCTTGTGAGATCACTTCTGCCTGAGCCTTAATTGCCAGTGCTATGGGCATTGCTGCTGTCAGTGGTCGTGAGGTCACTTGTGCCTTGGTGCATGATAGGTCAGTGCCAGGCACACAGCTGTTGTTTGTGCTTCTAAGGTCACTTCTGCCTGAGGACCTGATAGGTCAGTGCTAGGCCCATAGCTGGTGTTTGTGGTGTGAGGTCATTGTGCTGCAGTGACTGACAGGCTGGTGTTAGGCCCCTGGATGTTATCTGTGGCTGTTCCTCAGTGCCTGATAGACCAGCGGTAGGTTCAGAGCTGCTGTTTCAGATGTGATGTACCTTATGGCTCAGTACCTAACAGGCTGGTGCTAGGCATGTGGCTGCTGTTTGTGACTGGGAGGTCACCTCTGCCTCAGTGTCTGATAGGACTGTGCGAGGCCCATGGCCGACGTTTCTGGTTGTGAGGTCACTTGTGCAGCAGTAACATCTCTGAGGGCGGTAGGCCTTTGGCTGCCTTTTATGGCTATGCGTTCTCTTGTGCCCCAGGGCCTGACAGGGCAGCGCTGGTCATCTAGCTGTTTTGTGTGGCAGTGAGATCCCTTGTGCCTTGGTTCCTGACAGGCCACTACTAGGTTCTTGGCTGCTGGTTTTGGCTGTGAGGTCACTTGTGCTCCTTTGCCTGAGAGCACAGGGCTGGTCACACAGTTGAGGTTTCTGCTTGTGAGGTCACTTCTCCTGAGGCCGTTAATGGCCAGGGCTGTGGCCCTTGCTGCCTGGTTTGATTGTGAGGTCACTTGTGCCTCAGTGCCTGATAGGCCAGCACTGGTCACATGGCTGGTGTTTGTGGCTGTGATGTCACTTGTGCACCAGTGCCTCATAGGCCACTGCTGGTCATGTGCTAGCTCTTTATAGTTGTGAAGTCACTTGTTCCTCAGTACCTAATAGACCAGTGCTGGTCACATGGCTACTGTTTGTGGTTATGATGTCAGTTCTGCCTGATGACCTGATGGGCCAGTTGTAGACCTATGTCTGCAGTTTGTGTTTATGAGGTCACTTGTGCACCAGTGCCCAATAAGACAGTGCCACGCACAGAGCTCTTGTTTCTGCTTGTGAGGTCACTTCTCCTGAGCCCTCATAGGCACATCCTGGTCACTGTGCTTGTGAGGTCAGTTCTGCCTCAGCATCTGATTTGCTGGTGCTGGGCCCATTGCTCCTCATGGTTCTTGGGAGGTCACTGGTGCCTCTGGCCTGATTGGCCAGTGGTGGTCATGTGCTTGCTGCTTGTGCTGTTAGATCGCTTCTGCCTGAGGCCCTGATTGGCCATACCGAGGCCCTTGGATGGTGTTTGCGGTGACAAGGTCACTTGTGCCTCGGTGCCTAATAGGCCAGTACTAGGCCCACGGCTGCTGCTTGTTGCTGTGAGATCATTTCTGCCTGAGGCCGTGATAAGGCCGTGCTGGTCATGGGGCTGGTGCTTGTGGCTGCGACATCGCTTCCACCAGAGGCCCATGGATACGTTTGTGTTTGTGAGGTCTCTTCTTCCTCAGTGCCTGATGGGCCATTGCTGGTCATGCGGGTGCTGTTTGTGGTTCTGAGGTCACTCTTGCCCCAATGACTGGTAGCCAGTACAGTGAGGTCCCTTGTGCCTTAGTGCGTGACAGGCCAGTGCCAGGCACACAGCTGCTGTTTGTGGTTCTCTGGCTGCTGTTTGTGGTTCTGAAGTCACCTCTGCCTGAGGCCCTGACAGGCCAGTGGTGGTCATGTGACTGCTGTTTGTGGCTGTGAGGTCACTTGAGCCTCAGTGCTGGGTAGGCTGGCCCTGGTCACATGACTCATATTTGTGGGTGGGAGGTCCCTTGTGCCTCAGTGCCTGATAGGTCAGTAGCAAGCACAGGTTTTCTATGCAGATGGGAGATTACTTCTGCCTCAATGCCTGATAGGCCATGAGCAGGCTCATGACTTTTAAGCTGACCTGGAGATCACGTTTTCTCAGTAGCTGATAGTCCAGGCACAGGAACATTGTGCGTGTTGTCTTTCTGAGCTCGGTTCTGTCTCAGGACATTGATAATATTTTCTGTTTTCTTGTTTTCAATTGTGGGCTGTGTCGATGAGCATCAGGTGTGAGGTTTTGTTGGTGATGCTCACCAGGGAGGTACTAAAACCAGGGCAGCATGAGTCAGGGGAGCTTTGTTAGGAAATGTAAAATGGGTTCACCGCTAGTGGAAATTCTGGAAGACTGGTATAAAATAAACATACTTCAAATGTCAGTAAGGGTAGAGTAATCACCCTCCATCAGGAAGAATGGCCACTGCAGACTTGAGAAGGGGACAACCTCTGAGTATGGCCTCTGGGTGGTTCATTTGGAGGCTGGGAATTGGTCTACTAGTATATTTCAGATAACTGGGCAAATGCATCCTGGAGGATTCAGAGATTGAAGTCAGGGAAGACGCAGGCCTGTGCAGCAAATGCTGCGAGACATGAGGAATAGCTCAGCTCCTGCTTCTCCTCCCTCTGAACCTGCTTCTGCTCAAGCTTCTAACCTATATTTGTCACTTCCCATGGGAAAATAGTATGCCACTTTGCAAGCGCCTATGACTGGAGCTGTGATTCCTAAGCCAGGTGTGGGCAGGCCAGTGACACCAGTCCAGCAGCCGCCCACACTGGTCCTTTGTGTCTATGTTTATTGGCCATGGGCTCTGGGAGATCTAATTCAAAGGGCCCAGCAAATGCCCCAGGTGCAGGAAGACCTACAGAAGGCAGCTTGACTGCTTTCTACAAGAGTAGAGGGACAGCTCACTTTTGGGGAGGGGTGGATGTTCAAGTCTTGTTACAAGAGATCTTTCAGCCAGAGGATAGGGAATGAACATTGGGAGAGGGATAAGGAATTGGCAGACTGAGATGGAAACCGTCAACCTTGACCAGGAGTAGATCCACATCGAGATTCTAATACTACAAATGATTGGGTAGCATGTGAAACTGAGTGTCAAAATCCAGTCTTAGCAGTAAGAACTGCAGGACTAATGGCCATTAACTCAGGAGAGGTACTTTCATTAGCAAAAGCGTGAGGAACACCCGAGCAATTTTTGGAGTAGCTTGCGTCAAACCCCATTAAGCTCTGGAGGAATGTCTGTGGGAAATATTAATGGAAGGCTGGCAGTGAGTGCATTTGTCCTGCCAGCAGCCCCAGGAATCCAGGAGTATTTTGGAAAGCATGTTCTATGGTGGCAGGGAAAGAATCTACAGAAGGTACAATCGTTAGCAACTTTCCTATACAGTGGAAGGTCAGAAAGAGAAGGGAAAACTACAGCAGGAGGAAGCGAGTATGTTGGTCACAGCATTAAGAGGAATTCGAAAGATGCAAGGAAGGGGAATAAATGTGAGAGGATGAGGCCCAAGAGGACGAGGGACCAGAGGAGCAGGAATGGGTTTAAAACAGAAACCTTTTCCTGGGAGGCTGAGCAGGGAATGGAGCCTGGGGTTGCTGATTTGATTCCAAATGGAATTACAGTATAATGTCCTTCCCTTGTAATACCCCTGCACTGCCTGTCAGGAAATCAGAATTGGACCCCCATGGGAACACTGGCATTCTGTTGGAATGATGCTGTGGAAACCCTCCAAGAGCCAACAAGACTCAAGGACAAGGGAGAGAGGATCTTGGGAAACAGTATTGCAAAAGACAACTGGCTCCAGCTGAATTACCATGAGGAAACCACAACACTTTGAAGAACGTGAGGAACAGAGAGGACAAAAACAGCAGAATAACCCAGAGGAACCTACAAGTTCATTAGGGCTTATTAACCTATTAAAGTGCACTCCCCAAAATAAATAATGAGATCGTAATGACATGATAATGATGTTACCACCTTCTTCTCTGCTTCCTATGCTAATTAACATGGATGTTAAAGCACAAGCACAGAGCAAGAATGTGATGTGATAAAACTGTAACCAACAGAAAAATATGTATAAAGTACTCCCTGAAAAGTGTTTATAGATAAAGAATGAGAAAGGGAGAAGGTGTGCTAGCTTTGTGGATCTACCACCTAGCACCCATCCCTGTGCAGAAATGAAATAAACAAGTATCTCGATCCTGTGTGTCTGTTGGTTGCTTGCACATCTGGTAAAAGAACCCAGTTTGGGGACAACACTGGTACGGCCCAGCCATGCGATCATGCCTCTGGGTCCACATGCCCGTCTGTGCTCCTTTTCCCATGGAACAGTCTGGCTTGCTTGCATTGCCTATCTCCTCAAAATCTGCTGCATTTTCCCATGCAGTAGGTGTGCTCTGACACTTTGTCTCTATGTACGATCTGGTCAATATAGTTTTCAGTTTAAAGCCTGTTTGCATGTGTTCATACATGTCTGTCTGCATGGATACATAGTTATTAGTTACATGGCAGCCTATTCCACCTGGCTCTGTATTCTCTTCCAAACTTCCTTTTCACCAGCACCTGGCAAGCCCAGAGGACAGCACCAGCTATCACTTAGGCTCCACATGGCCAGGTATGCTGGGAGGCTGCTGGAGACTCCCTGGGAGCTCCATTTACAACAGTCTTACAGATAGTCCAGCACATGCACCAGGTTTTTGGCTTGTGCATTCAGATGAGTGCGGACATATATTATTAAGTTTCATTTCATTTGCCCTTTCCAGGTTCCCTTTCACTTCTGTGCCCTTCAAGCACCCAAATGCTGTGCTTTCCCCAGGAACTGGATACTAGTATTGCAAGAATGCCATACCTGAATCTCTGAAGAGCTGCTTCTGTAGAACTGAAAACATTTATGGTGGCTGAGTCAAGACACTCACCTGGAGGTAGCCGTCCCCCACCTCCTGCACACACCGACTTAGTAGACAGATGTATGGCTTTGCCTAGAGGATTAATCCAGTGATTTATTTATAGCCCGAGTCTGGTGCATGCCAGGTTTGGCAGGTAAAAGGAATACAAGATCCGTTCACTAAAAGCATACCTTCTTACAGGGTGCCATTGCAATATATCCTTGTTAGAGTGTTCATCATAGATAGTAATGTAGCATTTCAATGCCTTCTCTCAAAGGACAGCTCTTTCTTCATACGGGCCAAAGCTTGTCCAGTTGGCAGCTACATTCCATCTTGTGTCTCAGTAACTCTGAGAAGACAACTCCACCAATTTCCATCGGCAGGCTTCAGGAGGAGTACAGCCTTCACCTCCTCAACTTCTGAGAGCTGCCATTAAAGGAAGGAGGTTAAACCTGGAAACAGTTTACTCTCCAGCTGATGGGGTTTCCTGGAAGATGGAAATCCAGAACTCAGCTAGATGTGTTTATCCGCAAATGCCATGACTTAGAGAATATTGGAAAATTTATCCTGAAGTAACTACTGAAATTCCAGCTTGTCAACCATTTCAGGCATCAAGGCAGGTCCCTCTTCTGACAGAAGGCTCCCGTAGTCGAGGGCTAAGCCCCCAGGTCAGGGGTCAGTGCTGGCCCTGGGAACAGCCCTCCATTTCCTCCGGATGAGAGATGTCATCTCACTCGCTGATGGAATAGTCCAGTAGCCAGGCTGTTAGCTTTCCACGTCCCCTTTCCCAAGAAGATGAGACAAAAATGGATTTAGGATAGAATTGTTACTATAGGCCTCATCAAAGAGTTTGACCAAGCCCTTCAGTTCAAGTAAGGGCACCTCAAACATGGAGGTCTTGGAGCCCCAGCACGAAGGCATTCTTGTCATTCCTCCAGACTTCATCACGAAATGTTGACTAATGCTGACCCACTACCAAAAGGGGAAAGGGGGCAAATAGGAGGGCAAAAATCTAAGGGCAACAGACTCGGGGCCAAAACATCCAGGAGGGCCAAAAAATCCAGAGGGGAAACGTAAATAATGACAGAAGAATGGGAAAAAAACATGCAGAGCTGGAAAATAAATGAGACAAAACGGGAAAATGGTAAAACAGGAAAAATGAGAAAACCAGAGAATCAAAAGAAACAGGCAAACATAGGACAAATGGGGGCAATGGGGACAAACAGTAAAAAAGGGAAGAAACAAAGAGACCGAGAAAAACAGGGAAATGAAGAGAAAATGGGGACAGGGGGTGTAAATCAGGAAAACATCGAGGGAAAAAGAAAATTAAAAGACACCCCCCCCAAAACCCTAAAAATGAAAAAAATAACCCCAGCACTCTCCCAAAAAGCTCCGAAAAAAAACCCTGAGAAGAAAACTGAGAAAAAAAAAAGAGAAAGAGAAAAGAACAGAACAGAAGACTCGAAGAACAGAGAACAAAGGTAGAAAATGAGCAGGGAGAAACACTGGAGAGGGGAAGAGAAGAAGAGTAAAGCAGAAAATAGAAATAAATAAAAGAGGGGAAATCCATAGAAAAGAGGAATTCCCCCCCCTCCCCAAAAAAGGGGGGGAAATGGGACAAATGGGGTTAAAGCAAGGAAATAAGGGGGGGGGAACATAGAGAAAACATCAATAAAATATCAAATAAAGAAGAAAAATGTAAGAAAAGCAAAAAAAAAAAAAAAAAAACCCACAAGACGTGAGGAAAAAGAAAATACACATGTACCATGAGATTAAAAATAGGGGGCAGGGAATGAGCAAGGGAAAAAAGCAGTGTGGGGGAGGGCAGGAAGCACCGCGAGGGAGGGTGGAAAAAAAAGGAAAAAGGACATTTGGGAAAAATGGAGAAAAAGCAAGACATTGACAGATATTACTCAAGTATATGAATCTCTCTTTGCTTTTTTATCTTAGAGTTCACACAACAACACAATGGCAGAGCTTCAAAGGGACCTCTGAGATCAGCTAGTCCAACCCCGGCTCAAGCAGGGGCACTTAGCACATGTTGCCCAGGAACCCGTCCAGATGGCTCTGAGTATCCCAAGGAAGGAGACTCCACAACCTCTCGGGGAAACCTGTTCCACTGCTCAGTCACCCTCACAGCAAAGAGGGTTTCCCTTTTGTTCAGGTGGAACGTCCTGTATTTTATTTTGTGCCCGTTGCCTCTTGGCCTATCGCTGGGCACCACCGAAAAGAGCCTGGCCCCACCCTCTCTACAACCTCCCTTCAGATCCTTACACACATTGAGAAGATCCCCCACCAGCCTCCTCTTCTCCATGCTGAAGAGTGCCAGCCTGCTCAGCCTTACCCTACATGAGACATGCTCCAGACCCGTCAGCATCTTAGAAGGCTTTGGCTACACTTGCTCCAGTAGCTCTCTGTCTCTCTTGGACCAGGCAGCCCACAACTGCACACACTACTCCAGATGTGGCCTCGAATAACAGGGCAGCAGGATCTGCACGGAGCACCCAGGAGGGGAGAACAGCAATATCATTCTGGCATGCAGGAGTAACCACAAGAATTTCTGCTCTAAACCCGAGTTCGGGTAATGTGGAAGTTGCCGCAAATTCTTATCTGCATACACAACTGAGTGCCTCAGCCAATTACACATTAATGAGCCACAATTAAAACCATGAAGAAAGGAGTATTTTCCCAGCAGGTATGGAAGGATTCCTACTGGCTCCTACTGGCACTTGAGGGGCACCATAGGAACTTCTGTGGGTAATTCTGTAGTCTTATTTAAAAAAAAGGGAAGTGAGATTCCAACAAAAAGCAACAAAGGCAGGCTATGAAGATGCTCCAGAAAGGAAGTACCAATCATTCCAAAGGGCACTAGGGGAATTTAATTGGACATAGCCAAACTAAGACAGAGGAAACAGGACTGTTACTATCAAAGTCGCTCTAGGGACACAGAACCAGTTACCCTCACAAGCAAGGCTGCCACAAGGACAAATACCCATCAAGTGGCCATCAGGAAATGCCCTTTGGACTTGAGAAGGCCTCAGATCCTTGAAAAGGAAATTCTAGAATTCAGTCAAGGAAATATTTCACAAGGGAACTTAAGTGCATTTATAAAATCAATGCTGGCATACATTTGCCTGGAACAGGTGACTAAACTACAGGACCCAGGAGATTCTTTGGGAGGGCATGAGGTGTCAAGGAAAAACAGGCCAATAGGAACTCAAACCTGAGGCACAAGGACAGGCACGGGAAGCGAAGCAGTGTCCTCTTAGCCTGCAGGCTCACCCCACTGCCCAAGCACACATCCTTCTTTTGTGCAGGAGGAATGAGACAACTTAGCACCTGAGGAGCAAATCAGAGCAGACTAAAAGCGGCTTGTGCCTCTGCGATGGAAGGCATCAGGCAATCTTCTTGCCTCTTTCAACCCCAGCCATCATTTGGATAAGTTCCAGACTGAAAACCCAAGTCCCTGAATAGCTGTTCCTAAACAGTGCCCATTCCAAAACCCCACAACAAAGCAATGCAGAGAATGCAGCACAAGGTGCATATACCAACTTCTCACTGTTATTTCACATGCTCTGAGGAAGGAGGTGGGTCCTCCCTGATTAGAGGATACTTCCAGTATGGTCATACTTATCAACTTGTAAGTTACAACAAGACA
This sequence comes from Rhea pennata, assembly GCF_028389875.1. Classification (NCBI taxonomy): domain Eukaryota; kingdom Metazoa; phylum Chordata; class Aves; order Rheiformes; family Rheidae; genus Rhea; species Rhea pennata. The sequence goes on from NW_026907677.1 coordinate 1,372,969, forward strand.
GGAAAAATAAAAGTTCTCTCAGGCTATGACACTCTTTGGAAGAAGCCATTGCCATGAAACTAGCACTAGTATTTCTCATAGAAAAATCCATTACTCACACATGTCATTACTCTTCATGTCATGTGCTGGTCTGGAGTTTGCACTTAGAGAGGTTCCTAAAAGCTCAGGGGGGAGGGGGGAAAAAAATAACAGAGAGAGCAAGCGAGAGAAGCAGCAAATGTTCCCTTTTGACAGATAATTAGAAACAAGCGTTTGAGAATTTGCAATTACACACTACACTTAGGTTCCTTCTTCCCTCCTGCTAAAGCAGTGAAAAAGTCAACAAACAATTTGAAAAGAAAACTCACGTACAGCAACAACGCGTATGAGAATACCACTGCACTGCAGCAAGTGTCACCTCATCCTTCAATTAGCAAAGGCTCCTTGGCGTGTGGACGTCCTCAGGGGTGGCAGTGAGGTTCAAAGCACAGCTCATGATCTCCCCTGGCCTGCCTTCCTCCAGTGCAGCACTGAACCCTCTCACCATGGCCTGAGGAGGAAAAAAAAGAGTTATAGTAGAAAGGATTTACAAGGGAGGGTACTGAGCACACGAACCTGGGTGCAGCAGTCAGCTGAAACAAGGCCCACTAAAAAGCCTGTCAGGTTAAAGACTGCAAACTGTCAGAGTGTTTCAGAGCAAAAGACCATGGGCTTCCTCAGCTTGCTGCTCAGGTAGCAACAGCAGCCTGGTTCTTTGCCTCACTCTCCTAACCTGGAAGGGTATGGTTGCTTTCAATTGTACTTCCTTCCGCAGTAACAGGGGAAAGAGAGGAAGTGGACAGAAAACACGAGGACTAGCAAACACAAGAAAGCAGCTCAGGAATGAACACAGGAACAGCAAAGGCCTCTTGTGCCACATGATGCTGCAGCCCTCCCAACACTGAGGCTTCAGCCAACCACAGCAGGCATTCCCCACACCAAGGCACCAAAGACACGAGCCTGGAAGAACTTGAGGCTGGTGAGTTTTATAAGAGAGCTGAGCTGACAACACAAGGGGGAACAGACGACAACGCTTGAGTCAGGCAAGCGGAACACCATGGTGGGCATTTGACCGGCTGCAATATGGCTGAGGGCATCCAAGTGTGCTTAAGGCAGGCACACAATGCATGGGCCTGTTGGGATAAAATGCTCCGATCTGCAATAGCATCTCCTTCTTGGTTCTTGCTTGCAGCTGGGCTCACAAAATGCAAAAAGAAATCCCCTTTTCCTCAGGCTGCAGCATGACTCTGCAGGCTTTGGTGAACCCTGGATGTGCTAACCCTTTGCACGGCAAGTGCTAGCAAGCTGTTTGACTAGCAGACAATGCAAAAAGCCTTCCGCCTGCATAACAGTGCTAGAAGGATATTTTGTGCACACAACCAACCAGCCAGCACACTCCTCTCTTTCCAAGTTTCCAAGGTCCTTTTTCAGGGAGAGCCACTTTCAAACTGGGGCCCCAGCTACTACTGTTTCCACAGTTAAACAGCAGCCAGAGAGCACCAACGTTGAATGGTTTTGACTTTAAGAATGTTAAGAAAGCTCTGCAAAGCCTCCCTACATTGGTATTAAGCTGAGACTGAGATCCCTGTTTCTCACTTCCAGGGGTAAGTTTCTAGTTTGAATGTCATCCTCATCAGAGATCAAAGTCCAAGACATGTACCTCACAACAAAAGTCAGAGAAGACAAAACACATGTTGCAGGCTTGTACAGTCAGTCAACTGAGCCCGTGCACTGCGGGCTTTGAAGGATAACCCAACAGGTAAGAGGGAAAGAATTGAAACAGCAGAGTACAGAGTGCTCAGACCGGCACAGAAACAAAACAAGCAGCAACAGGCCACCTCTGGGAAAGTGCTGCTTGCTGAAGAATGCTCCCCCTTCCCCTAGGGAAAAACTACTGGCAGCAGAGCATTTCTTCACTCTACAACATACAAGGAAGAGTGCAAATATTTATGGCTTAATATACTTCATCATCATTCTCTAAAAATGAACTGATAAACACAAGGTTACCTCCGCACTATCTTGTTTCACTGGTTTGCCCTGGTCACACACATTTGCTGCTGGTCTGTAATGCCTGAGAGAAGCAGAAAAAGACAGAAATGAATTATTTCAGTGTCCGTACTCATCTGGAGTACTGCATCCAGTTCTGGGCTCCCAATACAAGAGAGACATGGAGCTACTGGAGAGAGTCCAGCGGAAGGCTATGAAGATGATCGGAAGACTGCAGCATCTGCCTCATGAGGAATGGCTGCAAGAGCTGGGCCTGTTTAGCCTGGGGAGGAGAAGACTGAGGGGGGATCTTATCAATGTGTGCAAGTATCTGAAGGGAGGGTGTCAAAGGGACGAGAACAAACTCTTCTCAGTAGTGCCATGCAGCAGGTAAAAACTGAACCACAGGAAGTTGTGCCTGAATATGAGGAGGAATTTCTTTCCTGTGAGAGTGACAGAGCACTGGCACAGGTTACCCAGGGAGGTTGTGGAGTCTCCTTCTCTGGAGAGATTCAAAGCCCACCTGGATGCAACCCTGGATAACATGCTCTAGGTGACCCTGCTGGAGCAGGGAGGTTGGCCTACATGATCTCCAGAGGTCCCTTCCAACCTTATTCATTCTGTGATTTGGTGTAATGAACCAGCAAACTAGCAAATTAAGCAACTAGAAAATTATTACATTGGGCTAGGCTGCAGGGAGAGGATTACCTGCTTCTTGGCTTCTTTGATTTTTTTTTTTAACACCTAAGGAGCTCCTACAAATACCCTTACTTTCACAAAGAAGCTCCGCCATCATCAAAGAAACAACAACAACAAAATACACACACCCACCAAACAGTTACAAAGGGATTGTCGAAGAGTCTTCTCTAAACTCTACACTGATTGCAGTAAAGGGCTCCTAAGGGGGCACAAGGAATTTATCATCCACCAGCACTGCAAACAGCCAGACGCTGCAGAGGTCAACACTATGACAACATGAGTCAGTCTACACCTAGAAATTTCACTACCACTCTCAGGCCTCTCTCATGCACTTTTAACATGCATCCTCCCTTTCACAAAATCCTGACAAAGCCACTTCTGCCAATAAAGAGCCAGAAGGGATTTTTCTCTCCCATTTTTTCTTTCCCCTCCCTTTTTTCAGACAGAGCTTGTGCTATTCCATAGCTTCCAACAGAAGCTATAGGACCACAAATGCTCTGGCTGATTTAGACTTCTGACCACGGGATTTGAACACTTTCAGGTGAAATGCTCTTGCTGCTGCTCATGAGGAGAGGCACACAACCAGAAAACAGTGCAGTCCAGGTCACTCGACTGATTTTGGATCCATCCTGCTGGCACTAGAAATAGCGGGTCCTCACTCAGCACAGACAGTATCATGCCTAGGGCTAGCCCCCACGACACCTCCACAGCCCGCTGGCCACACACGCAGTCACAAAGAGACAAGAATGGATGAAAGTCCACACAGCTGCAATAACACTGGTTTAGCAGTAGAACCAGAGATTTCCAAGGCACATGCCACCTAAGAACACTAAGGCATATCATCTAACTGAATAATGTGCAACTCCTGAGCTTTACTTCTTTCCCAAAGTCTGGTCAGGGTCATGAATACATGCTTGCACACTGAGGATAAAACAGGCAAAACAGGGTTTGGCAGCATCAGCAAAGCCTCTCAGAAACCCAGTGCCCTGCACTCCCAACATTGTATTTCCAGTCCCTAAGTTCCTCCCTCCACGCACCTCATGCATCATCTCCAAACACGGGAAGATCTCTCCAGCAGCAGCTACTGCCACCACTGCAGCATGTCAGCAACACCTCACACCTCCCCCAGGCAACACACTGCTCACACACAGCTACTTCTCCCTTCACAGCAAATTCAGCCTCTCCATCACAGGCCACCCAGTAGAGGCCCCATCGAGCACCGAAGGTTTCTGCTGTTACTAACAACAGACCACCCCAGCCTAGATGTAAAGCTTGCCTCCTTCCTCAAGGAAAGCAACACCCTAAACATTACTAAGCCAGCTCAGGTCAGGAGGAAACATGCAAATCTCTACCTTCTGTAACATCCAGAAAAAGAGAAGCAACTCACAGGTACCCACTTAACATCCTGCCAAAGGAGGCCTCAGGAGCCAGGTCTTTCAGTAAGTCTCAGCTGCACATTTCTCACCTGGCAGTGAGGAAGGCAATGCTCAGCTGAAGCATTTGGTCAGCAGATACAAAGATGGAGGCTTGCAAGTAGCTCTGCTTCAGGAACAGAGCCTGAAAGCTGTTGCCAAGGTTTCTTCTGCTTGCTTGCCAAAAGACTAGGCAACACTGTATGGATTCTTCAAATCTTCTTCAACAAAAGCACTTCTCTTCAACACTTTTGCTCCCAAACCCTGCTGGTACCATCACTACAGGACCATCTCCCTTTTGTGTCAGGTGCACAGAAACTTCCTACAACAGAACTGAGATCCTTAGCTGCAGCTTTCATATATCTGCTGTCAACAAGCTACTCAAGCCAAACAGAAATCATTGGGGGCTAGGTGGTAAACATATATCTATGCTTATAAGAATACACTCTCATTCAGCAGGATCTATTTCAAAAGTAAAACTCAAGCAGGCAGAACATGTGTGTGACCTCCAGGCCAACCTTTGACAAGACACAGGTTTCTGCCAAGCTCTCTTCAGTCACAGCTGGCCAGCATCTGCCTGCCAGCAGACAGAAAGAACACTACAACTTTCTCAAGGTGACATTCAGGGATGACAACAGTTTAAATACCTGGCTGCAGTAGTAATACCTGCTCCTGAACAGAAGCACCTCTTTCTCCAGTTTCAGGAGAGCACTCACCATCAAGGAGACCCTTGTCCTGTCCTTATCAAACACTCTGGGGGCCAGAAGTAGACTGACCATACAGGAAAAGACATTTTCTCTTCAGATTCAAGAATGAATGGAGATAGCTTGGATTTTCTGAAGCAGCCACAGCCAGGGAACACGAATGGCTGCAACACAGAAGCAAGAAAAAAAGGTATCTCTGCTTAGATACCTCTGCCTCCCACAGCAATGCACACCTTCTACTCTGGCTTTAAAAGCAAGGACAGTGCCTGTTTGTGGCCATCCTTTTACTTTCCTCCCAAGCAACTGTAAGAAGAGAGGAAGCTTCCAAAAAAGCACTGGAGCTCTACATATACCTACCTCAGGGCTCAGGCCCTGCTCTTTTCACAGCCCTCTTCTTTCCTCATTACTGCAGAGGACAGACTGCTAAGGTTTGTAATCTAAAGCTGAAAATAAATCAAAATTTCACACGCTAATCACAAAACCTGCTGCACTGTCCCAGCGCTCTACAGCAGCAGCTCCTGCCTATCTACTTTCCCCACCAGCTTCCCCACCCACACCCAGGACGTTTCAGCTCCCACCAGGGGAGAACATCCCGGGGCAGAAGCAGCACAGGAAGCAGCTGCCCTGTTCCTCTCCCTCCTCCCTTGATTCCTGGGGGGGTCACTAGTGCTGCAGCTCTCATACCTCAGGGCTTCTCAGCACCGGCCAGGCCGCAGCATGCGCTGAAAACCCCCGCTGTGTCCCCGGGATGCTCACAGGCAGCAGCTGCCCCCAGCACAGTGCAGAGGTTTCTCTCTCTCCCCTCCCATCCCCTCCCCTCCCGCAGACTCTCCCAGGGCCCTGGGGCAGCAGCATTTCCCCACACACCAGCACCAGCAGCCATGCCCACACAGGCCCCACCCCCACACCCGGAAATGACGCCCCTCCCACCAAGGCCCCTCCCACTCCGCACTCCCCCATTGGCTCCCGTTGGACATGGCCTCCCGGGGCGGGACACCAGGGAGGGGCGGGAGGGAGGCGGCAGTGCGCATGCGCTGTGCAGGGGCTGGGTGGGGAGGGGCGGGCAGGGAGCCGAGGGGAGGGGCCCCGAGGAGAGGGGCGGGGCTGGGCAGAGAGGGAGGGGCGGGGCCGGGCAGGGCAGAGCATGCGCAGTGGCCCAGAGGAGGGCAGTGAGGGGCGGGGCGGGGGCGGGGCTGCCCGGGCCCTGCGGGCGGGGAGGGGGCGAGAGGCGGCTGCTGCCGCGGGGCAGCGTCTCCCGGCCCGGGGCCACCCGGAGCCTTTAGCTGCAGCGCCGGGAGCTGCCGCACCGGGGCCGAGGGCCGCGGGCTGGGCAGAGCGAGCGGCCGTGCGCACGGGGGCAGCCAGAGCCGCCACGGCCCGGCTGTTTGGCAGCAGCGGCTGGGGAAGGCCCGGCCCAGCCTGGGCCACCTCCAGCCCCTGGGAGGCCCCAGCTCTTGCGCCCCTTCTCCTGGTGGCCCCACGGCTCGGTGCCGGCTGCAGTCACCGTTTCTTAGCACCGTCCCAGCTGTGAGGAGACGCCGCGGGTGCAGCAGGGCTTGTGGGGGCTCCAGGCTGGAGGCAGGAGGTAGCCAGCATCCCGGTGCCCCTGCTGACAGCCCCGCTTTCCCTGGGCAGGTCCCCAGCTGCACTCTGAGCCCAGCCCGGCTGTGGGCACCAGGAGGAGCAGGATGTGCAGAGCCTCCTGACGACCATGGCCAGAGCCAGGCTCTCGGGTATTGCAGCAAAGCAGCTGTGGGAGAGCTGTGCTCTGCTGGAGGGCACTTGAGCCCCTCAGGACACCTCCCCAGAGGCAGTCGAGGGTCTGAAGGTGACGTGTCCTCAGGAGAGTGTTAACCCACAGCCCCATCGCAGCCCTGTGCATTCAGTTCTGCTCCAGAGATGCCTCCTGGCAGTGGGGCAGTGTCGCGGGGCATCTGCGTCTTGGCAGGTGCCTGGGGCGGTGGAGAACAGACCCCGTTGCTGCTGGTGCTGTGGGTGGGCAGGGAGTTGGGGAAGGCACTTTCTGAGCTCCCTTGCAAGCCTGCTGCTCTCTCCATCAGCTTTGGAGTCTCGGGCTCTTGTGCAGGCTTTTGGCTCCTTTCCCTTCCACCCACCCCAGCAGCAAGGACCCCAGCTTGCTCCCACCAGAGGCACAGGCTGCCTTGGCTGCCCGATGCATAGGGCTCATGAGCTCCTGCACATGCCCTGGCAAAGGTGCAGAGCTGAGCTATGACGGTGGCCTTGAACACCTCTGCCTGGCTCCTGGAGCTGCTGAGAAGCAGGTGGGAAGTGCTGGCAAAGAGCAGGAGGTTTCTGCCTGCCAGCAGGCTGGCTGCATGCTCGGCCTGGCAGCCTGCAAGCACATGCCTGGAGGTGCCCAAGGCAGCTGCCACTGCCCATCTCTTGCCCCACACCGACAAAGCCTCTGCCCAGCCAGCCTGGCTAGCAGAAGAAGCAGAGCATCATCAAGACACCTGCCTTGCTCTCTTCTGCTTCTGCAAAGGTTCAGCTCCAGCCGAGGCTGCCTCTTGCAACGCTTGGCCCTCTCCCAAGTGCTTCTTGCAGCCAGGTGTCCCTGGCAACATGCAGAACCAGAGGTACCAAATTCCACAAGCGTTCAGAATTGCTTCACTTGGTAGATCATTTTCACTTTGCAGATTTGGAAGGACACAAGTTGTTCTGTGTCTCTTACACGGTTTGCAAACATTTTCATATACCACCTGCTTTGCCATCCCGCTGCTGTTCATGCTTGCATCTTGTTATTTTATTTTATTTTTTCCATCCCCACTTAGTCTTTCTCAGTCTTAGCATGCTGCTGGAGGAAAGGAGAGGAACTGGGGTGTGTGTGAGGATATAGACAGGGAAGACAGAGGGTGTGGAAAAGGTGCAGAAAGCAGGCATGTAGAAGTAGGGAACCCTGCTGGAAGAGCAAGATTTTCTGCTGTCTCACTATGGGAAAAAAGCAGGAAATGGAGAATAAGAAGGGAAAAGAAACTTTTGTCTTCCATGCAGGACATTAGGTTCCCTATTACTGCAAAGAATTCATGGAATTACATCAATTCTCTGAGCCTTCCACCTCAAGGGCTTCATTTCCTTCTGGTGTGCCAGGATCAGGATGGCAAAAGGCAGTGAAGGTGCTAGAGTCTGCCTCTGGAGTGCAGCACCAAGATTCAGGGCTCAGGGAGAGGAAATGTGTATGGTGATAAGCTAGCCCAGCTCCTGAAGCACAGCACTGGAGCTCTTTTTCTTTCTTTCTTTCTTTTTTTTTTCCTCTTGTCATGGTGGCAGGTTGGGGGCTGTTGACACATGGAGCTGAGGGGCTCAGGCTATAAAAAACTCCGTTGAAATTACCAGATTTATTCCTCTAGGCAAAGATACACATCTGTCTACTAAGTCGGTGTGTGCAGGAGGTGGGGGAAGGCTGCCTCCAAGTGAGTGTCTTGACTCAGCCACCATAAATGTTTTCAGTTCTACAGAAGCAGCTCTTCAGAGATTCAGGTGTTGTGTCCTTGTGATACTAGTATCCAGTTTGTTGGGGAAAGCACAGCAGTCGGGTGCTTGAAGGGCACAGAAGTGAAAGGGAACCTGGAAAGGGCAAATGAAATAAAACTTAATAATATATGTCCTCACTCATCTGAATGCACAAGCCAAAAACCTGGTGCATGTGCTGGACTATCTGTAAGACTGTTGTAAATGGAGCTCCCAGGGAGTCTCCAGCAGCCTCCCAGCATACCTGGCCATGTGGAACCTGAGTGATAGCTGGTGCTGTCCTCTGGGCTTGCCGGGTGCTGGTGAAAAGGAAGTTTGGAAGAGAATACAGAGCCAGGTGGAATAGGCTGCCATGTAACTAATAACTATGTATCCATGCAGACAGACATGTATGAACACATGCAAACACGCTTTAAACTGAAAACTGTGTCGACCAGATCGTACACAGAAACAAAGTGTCAGAGCACACCTACTGCATGGGAAAATGCAGCAGATTTTGAGGAGGTAGGGGATGGAAGCGAGCCATACTGTTCCGTGGGAAAAGGAGCACAGACAGGACATGTTGACCCAGAGGCATGGTGGCTTGTTTGGGGCTGTATCAGTGTTGTCCCAAATTGGGTTCTTTTACCGAGTGTGCAACTAACCAATAGACGCGCAGGATCGAAATACTTGTTCATTTCTGCACAGGGATGGGTGCTTGGTGGTAGATCCACAAAGCTAGCACACCTTTTCCCTTTCTCATTCTTTATCTATAAACACTTTTCAGGAAGTACTTTATACAGATTTTTCTGTTGGTTACAGTTTTATCACATCACATTCTTGCTCTGTGCTTGTGCTTTAACATCCGTGTTAATTAGCATAGGAAGCAGAGAAGAAGGTGGTAACATCATTATCATGTCATTACCATCTCATTATTTATTTTGGGGAGTGCACTTTAATAGTTTAATAAGCCCTAATGAACTTGTAGGTTCCTCTGGGTTATTCTGCTGTTTTTGTCCTCTCTGTTCCTCACGTTCTTCAAAGTGTTGTGGTTTCCTCATGGTAATTCGGCTGGAGCCAGTTGTCTTTTGCAATACTGTTTCCCAAGATCCTCTCTCCCTTTTCCTTGAGTCTTGTTGGCTCTTGGAGGGTTTCCACAGCATCATTCCAACAGAATGCCAGTGTTCCCATGGGGGTCCAATTCTGATTTCCTGACAGGCAGTGCAGGGGTATTACAAGGGAAGGCCATTATACTGTAATTCCATTTGGAATCAAATCAGCAACCCCAGGCTCCATTCCCTGCTCAGCCTCCCAGGAAAAGGTTTCTGTTTTAAACCCATTCCTGCTCCTCTGGTCCCTCGTCCTCTTGGGCCTCATCCTCTCACATTTATTCCCCTTCCTTGCATCTTTCGAATTCCTCTTAATGCTGTGACCAACATACTCGCTTCCTCCTGCTGTAGTTTTCCCTTCTCTTTCTGACCTTCCACTGTATAGGAAAGTTGCTAACGATTGTACCTTCTGTAGATTCTCTCCCTGCCACCATAGAACATGCTTTCCAAAATACTCCTGGATTCCTGGGGCTGCTGGCAGGACAAATGCACTCACTGCCAGCCTTCCATTAATATTTCCCACAGACATTCCTCCAGAGCTTAATGGGGTTTGACGCAAGCTACTCCAAAAATTGCTCGGGTGTTCCTCACGCTTTTGCTAATGAAAGTACCTCTCCTGAGTTAATGGCCATTAGTCCTGCAGTTCTTACTGCTAAGACTGGATTTTGACACTCAGTTTCACATGCTACCCAATCATTTGTAGTATTAGAATCTCGATGTGGATCTACTCCTGGTCAAGGTTGACGGTTTCCATCTCAGTCTGCCAATTCCTTATCCCTCTCCCAATGTTCATTCCCTATCCTCTGGCTGAAAGATCTCTTGTAACAAGACTTGAACATCCCCCTTCCCCAAAAGTGAGCTGTCCCTCTACTCTTGTAGAAAGCAGTCAAGCTGCCTTCTGTAGGTCTTCCTGCACCTGGGGCATTTGCTGGGCCCTTTGAATTAGATCTCCCAGAGCCCATGGCCAATAAACATAGACACAAAGGACCAGTGTGGGCGGCTGCTGGACTGGTGTCACTGGCCTGCCCACACCTGGCTTAGGAATCACAGCTCCAGTCATAGGCGCTTGCAAAGTGGCATACTATTTTGCCATGGGAAGTGACAAATATAGGTTAGAAGCTTGAGCAGAAGCAGGTTCAGAGGGAGGAGAAGCAGGAGCAGAGCTATTCCTCATGTCTCGCAGCATTTGCTGCACAGGCCTGCGTCTTCCCTGACTTCAATCTCTGAATCCTCCAGGATGCATAAATGCCCAGTTATCCGAAATATACTATTAGACCAATTCCCAGCCTCCAAATGAACCACCCAGAGGCCATACTCAGAGGTTGTCCCCTTCTCAAGTCTGCAGTGGCCATTCTTCCTGATGGAGGGTGATTACTCTACCCTTACTGACATTTGAAGTATGTTTATTTTATACCAGTCTTCCAGAATTTCCACTAGCGGTGAACCCATTTTACATTTCCTAACAAAGCTCCCCTGACTCATGCTGCCCTGGTTTTAGTACCTCCCTGGTGAGCATCACCGGCAAAACCTCACACCTGATGCTCATCGACACAGCCCACAATTGAAAACAAGAAAACAGAAAATATTATCAATGTCCTGAGACAGAACTGAGCTCAGAAAGACAACACGCACAATGTTCCTGTGCCTGGAGTATCAGCTACTGAGAAAACGTGATCTCCAGGTCAGCTTAAAAGTCATGTGCCTGCTCATGGCCTATCAGGCATTGAGGCAGAAGTAATCTCCCATCTGCATAGAAAACCTGTGCTTGCTACTGACCTATCAGGCACTGAGGCACAAGGAACCTACCACCCACAAATATAAGTCATGTGACCAGGGCCAGCCTACCCAGCACTGAGGCTCAAGTGACCTCACAGCCACAAACAGCAGTCACATGACTACCACTGGCCTGTCAGGGCCTCAGGCAGAGGTGACTTCAGAACCACAAACAGCAGCCAGAGAACCACAAACAGCAGCTGTGTGCCTGGCACTGGCCTGTCACGCACTAAGGCACAAGGGATCTCACTGTACTGGCTACCAGTCATTGGGGCAAGAGTGACCTCAGAACCACAAACAGCACCCGCATGACCAGCAATGGCCCATCAGGCACTGAGGAAGAAGAGACCTCACAAACACAAACGTATCCATGGGCCTCTGGTGGAAGCGATGTCGCAGCCACAAGCACCAGCCCCATGACCAGCACGGCCTTATCACGGCCTCAGGCAGAAATGATCTCACAGCAACAAGCAGCAACCATGGGCCTAGTACTGGCCTATTAGGCACCGAGGCACAAGTGACCTTGTCACCGCAAACACCATCCAAGGGCCTCGGTATGGCCAATCAGGGCCTCAGGCAGAAGCGATCTAACAGCACAAGCAGCAAGCACATGACCACCACTGGCCAATCAGGCCAGAGGCACCAGTGACCTCCCAAGAACCATGAGGAGCAATGGGCCCAGCACCAGCAAATCAGATGCTGAGGCAGAACTGACCTCACAAGCACAGTGACCAGGATGTGCCTATGAGGGCTCAGGAGAAGTGACCTCACAAGCAGAAACAAGAGCTCTGTGCGTGGCACTGTCTTATTGGGCACTGGTGCACAAGTGACCTCATAAACACAAACTGCAGACATAGGTCTACAACTGGCCCATCAGGTCATCAGGCAGAACTGACATCATAACCACAAACAGTAGCCATGTGACCAGCACTGGTCTATTAGGTACTGAGGAACAAGTGACTTCACAACTATAAAGAGCTAGCACATGACCAGCAGTGGCCTATGAGGCACTGGTGCACAAGTGACCTCACAGCCACAAACACCAGCCATGTGACCAGTGCTGGCCTATCAGGCACTGAGGCACAAGTGACCTCACAATCAAACCAGGCAGCAAGGGCCACAGCCCTGGCCATTAACGGCCTCAGGAGAAGTGACCTCACAAGCAGAAACCTCAACTGTGTGACCAGCCCTGTGCTCTCAGGCAAAGGAGCACAAGTGACCTCACAGCCAAAACCAGCAGCCAAGAACCTAGTAGTGGCCTGTCAGGAACCAAGGCACAAGGGATCTCACTGCCACACAAAACAGCTAGATGACCAGCGCTGCCCTGTCAGGCCCTGGGGCACAAGAGAACGCATAGCCATAAAAGGCAGCCAAAGGCCTACACCCTCAGAGATGTTACTGCTGCACAAGTGACCTCACAACCAGAAACGTCGGCCATGGGCCTCGCACAGTCCTATCAGACACTGAGGCAGAGGTGACCTCCCAGTCACAAACAGCAGCCACATGCCTAGCACCAGCCTGTTAGGTCCTGAGCCATAAGGTTCATCACATCTGAAACAGCAGCTCTGAACCTACCGCTGGTCTATCAGGCACTGAGGAACAGCCACAGATAACATCCAGGGGCCTAACACTGGCCTGTCAGTCACTGCAGCACAATGACCTCACACCACAAACACCAGCCATGGGCCTAGCACTGACCTATCAGGTCCTCAGGCAGAAGTGACCTTAGAAGCACAAACAACAGCTGTGTGCCTGGCGCTGACCTATCATGCACCAAGGCACAAGTGACCTCACGACCACTGACAGCAGCAATGCCCATGGCACTGGCAATTAAGGCTCAGGCAGAAGTGATCTCACAAGCAAAACATCAATCACATCACCAGCACTGGCCTCTGAGCCACTGGTGAACCAACAACAGCAGCAGGCCTATAAGGCAATGAGGCACAAGTGATGTCACGGCTCCTAACATCAGCCATGGGCCTAGCACTGGTCTATCAGGGCCTCAGGAGAAGCGACCTCACAAGCACTAATAGCAGCTAGGATCCTCGCATTGCCCTGTCAGCAACTGAGGCAGAAATGACCTCACAACAACAAAGAGGAGCCATGTGACCAGCACTGGCCAATCAGGCCCTGGTGCACAAGTGACTTCACAATCACTAATATCAGCCATGGGCCTAACGCTGGCCTATCAGGCACTGGTGAACAGGTGACCAAACAGCCACTAACCTCAGCCATGGGCCCAGTCAGGCCTGTAAGGCCCTGAGGCCAAAGTGATCTCCCAATCCCAAGCATCAGCCATGGGCCTGACACTGGCCTATCAGGGCCTCAGGCAGAAGTGACCTCACAACCAGAAATAGCAGCCAGTGTCCGAGCGTTGCCCTATCAGGCACTGCGGCACAAGTGACTCTGCCACCACGAACAGCAGCCATGGGCCTGGCACTGGCCTAGCAGGCGCTGGCGCACAAGTGACTTTACAGCCACGAACGGCAGCCATGAGCCTGGCACTGGCTTCGGAGCGGTTCAGGCAGAAGTGACCTCACCAGCACTAACATCAGGCAGGGGCTTAGCACTGCCCTGTCAGGCACTGAGGCACCGGGGACCTCATGACCACAAACAGCAGTGACGTGTCTGCCTCGTCCTTGCCATTTACGGGTGCACAAGCAGCCTAACAACGTGTATTCACGTGCATTCAAAGGAGTTTGCTTGCCGCTTGCCTATCCCGTTCTCAGGAAGCGGTGACCTCACAGTCTTCACCAAAGCCACGTGCCATCTGCTGCCCGATCAGATAGTAAGGCAAGTGTGACCGCACAAGCAAGAACAGAAGCCACATGCCCCTCACTGGCCTCTCACATGCTGAAACGGAAGTGACCTCAGAGCCTGCATTGAAGCCATGTGCTTGCTGCTGGCCTATGAGGCACAGAGGCACAAGGGACCTCACAAGCACAAAAGCAGAAAGGTGCTTGATGCTCTTCCTTGAAGCAAAATCACCTGTCCAGGACAAAAGGGAGCAATATGGCTGCTGGTGGCCTAGCAGATCCTGACGCCCAGTGACTTCAAAAACACAACCATCAGCAATATGGATCGAGCTGAACTGCCAGCTACTGAGGCTGAGGTGACCTCACTCACAGTCAGCCATGAAGCCATAGATCTGCTCCTGGCCTGTTGGGGACTCGAGCACAATTGACCTAACCAAGCACAAACAGCAGCAATGTGCGTGCTGGTTGCCAATCACATACTGATGCACAACTGACCGCAAAAGCACAAGCAGCAGCAATGGGCCTGCTCCCTGTTTATGAGGCGCTGAGACACACGGGACCTCACCGTCATCACCAAAGCTAGGGGCATGCTGTTGGCCTGCCAGGTTCAGAGGCACAATTCGCCTCACAAGTGCAAACGGCATCGACGTACCTGCTACTGCCCTATCTGTTGCCAAGTCACAAGAGACTGGGAAGTGCAAAACCTCCCAGAGCAGAAGCTCACCTGGGCCACTCCCATGTCCCTTGATTATGCTGTTATCTCTCCAAACATAACAGTCTTCTACAAACAGCTTTCATCTCCTGCCAAGACTCTCTCTAGGTCCTTGGACATCTCCACTCTGTCACTCTAGGCACAAATCAGAAAAGGGGAAATTGGTCTTGCCTTTCCTGCAATCTGAGCTGTGAGCCTTTGCCCTGGAGCACCTACATGAGGACAACAGGATGCCATTTCCCTTTCTTGGTACTGACAGTCATCCAGGGAGCACAGAGACCTGGGCCCTGGCCTTGATGATGACTTGCCATTTGCTACTGATCATCCTCTGAGAATTCAGGGAGTGATGCCAGAGGAGAAAGCGTGGCACTGAGCCATCACCAGAGCAGTACGTGCCATGACACAGCTCTTGAATTTAGGCCTTCCCAAATGGAGCCGGTGGTAAAATGCTTCAAGAAGAGAGGGGGCATGCATGCCAAACAGCTGGGAGGCTAGTGGTAGGATGGATGTGCTCACCACCACTGCCTTGACTCCAGCTACTCCGAGCAATGCAGCTACAGCTATGTGGGGCTCCTCACACCCCCAGAAAGTGCAGGCAAAATCCGGCACCTTGCCACCTTGCCAGGGTCAGCAGTGTCAGTACCTAAACACACCACATCAAGCACAATTTGTCTACACATGGGGTGCTTTCTTATTTCCCCAGTGCATCAGAGGCAGGTCACACTACAGCAGGATAGTGTGGGTAACCTGCAGAGACTGCACATGGAAGGAAGAGAGACCTGGGCTGCGCATCCCTTGCAGGGCAATTTTGCCTTGCTGCTCCCATTCCAAGGGACTCCTCCAAACAGATCTGCTATGGGAAGGACTCAGTCCCTTGACAGTCAACTCCTAAGAACTCACCTGCCCTTCTCTAGAGACCACCAGACCACAAGTATTCACTCCTTCAAAGAGCTTCCAGCAGGCTAATGCCCAGCCAGCAAAGGGCATCTCCGACAGCCTCTTACTCCCACCCCAGTAAACACTGCTACAGACCAAAGCTCTCATGAGAAACAGCAAATGAGAGCAAAGGAGGGAAAATGCAGGCTTGGTTTGCATCTCGGAGCAAGGAGGAAAAATCCTAGGCAGCATGTATGCTGCAGATCCTGGCAAGCTCTTAGCAAGCTCAAGGCCTGAACCTCAGTGCATCAAAGGCAGCAGGCTGCCAGCAGCTGTGGCCCATGACACCACAGCAACCTAGGCCCAGCCAGCAAATTCCCCCTCACCTTGCAGTGCTCCCCAGGTCCTCAGTCTGCAAGCACTCCCCACACACAGCACTGCCCTCTCCAGCTACCTCCTCCCATGCTGAGCACCAAAACACTTGGAACAGCAGCCAGGCCCACCACAGGGCACCCCTGCACTGTGACACCCCGCACCCACTGCCACTCGCCTCACAGAGAGATGGCAGCAAACATGCACCAAACATGCACCTCCGCGTCAGCAACACACAGGGCACATTCCTACACATGGTAGTAGACAGGGCACCCCTAGGTGCCCAACAACACAGAAAGCCCACCCCTCCAGCCCTTCCCTTCCCTTCTAGTCCTCTAAGGCTCTACAGCAGGCACTGGCACTGCCTCCCAACATCTACCGCCTAGGGCCTGGCCACTTCCCACCTCCAGGAAGCAGAGGAGTCCTCTCATGGGGGCTGATCATGCCACCTCTTGCCATTCGCTTGTGCCTCAACTTCCTGGAAAATGCAATCTCTTTGAGAATGTGGCTCATAGCTGTTTGAGGGGGGGACACTCCTCCTATCTCCTCCAACAGCCTTTGCAACCATTCTCCAATGGCTGCATACTCGGCAGAAAATAACCAACCTCTAAGGTGTTACAGTTCCAAAGGTGTCGTAAAAGCAGGTGGACACCTGAAAGACAGGCACAGCATTCAGACCGTGCAGGAACATCCACAAGCTCCCTCCTGTTTGGACAGAGAGAAGTGCTAAAGCACACACAACCCCTGGGAAGAAGAGATTACTAACACCACTGCCTACACCAGCACTAGATTAATTTAGCAGCCTCAGTGGATCTGGACTCCCTAGCTGACTGCGAGCCGGCTGCAAGCTTCCACTTAGCAGCAAGTAGAAGGACAAATTCCATGTGCATGTTCACGAGAGAACATCATCCACAATTTAAACGTGGCAGGACTAACTCAGGGCGATGGGGTGGACTAGAGCTGGTGTCAGATGATGGGGAACATCTGCTTCTGCTTGATTAATTAGTTGCCTTTCTGTGTTGCTGTCGAGCTCTTCAGGGGTCAATCCCTCCTCTGGGCACACGCAACAAACCCAGGAGTTCCCCTCACCTCCAGCATCCAGGCCATGTGTCCTCTCTGGACCTGTCAGCTGCTCAGGTAGTGGTGACCTCCCAAGGGCACATACCCCTACCACACACCTGCTGCTGGCCTATTGGCTTCAGGGAAGCATGTTGCAATAAAAATAAATACAAAAAACATTTTAAGGATCCTCTCCTGGGGACCTGCTACTCTGGCCCCAAGGGCAGCTGCTGCCTCCTCATGGGGTGGCTCTCCTCAGAGTGAGGACCCCAGGGGCTCTGGTCACGGCAGGGACACAGTCCCCATGCAGAATGTCCCATCACAATGGCCTTGTAGGCACCATGCCACTACCGTCACACAGCCCTGCTGCTCCCCACATCATGGGGAACAGCGTGTTGGCGTCATAGCAAAGAGAAGTTCCACAGGGAAATGTGCAGGCCACCATTGCGGTGGCTTTGTGCCTTTGCAGAAGAGGTGCTTCCCAAATGTGAGGCAGACCTCGGAGAAAGCATGACCATGCTGCTTTGTAAACTCAACGTGCTGGTGACAGAGACTGGAATCGGTACTAGGCCGAAGATTGCATGCTGTAGGTAGCCAGGGGCGGCCACGAGTCGAGGTCAAAGCCAATCAAGAGCAGGAAGACTAGCTCCATTCCTCCTAATCACTGTCTTAAGGCAGAAGAAAAAAGGAGTCCTGGAACTTTGTAGGTACTCCTCAAGTCCTGCCTGGCTCTCCAGCAGTTCAAATGGGGTAGATCTGGTCAGAAGTTGCAAAGTTTTCCAGTGGAAATGGCCATTTTCTTTGCTCTTTAGTTGGACGTATAGCCAATCAAGAGAGCATTAGATAGTAATGCTAGCAAGCAAAGAAATGTGTAGCAGGCATTTACTCATGTTAATCAGGGACGCCTCTGCCTGACGCGTGCATCGGGCGGACGTGCTTCCCCTACAGCTGCCCGTGCATGTGTGAGAGAACAAAGTCTCTCTCTGAGCTAGATTCCTACAAGTAGAGTTTTCGTAGGACAAGTGTGGTCTGTGTGGGAGGAGGCCACGAGCTGCCTTGGGCCAGGGACAACTGTTCCCAGCCAGCTTTGAAAGACACGTGAGCAACCCTTCCCAGACAAAGTCCTCAGCTAGTCCGAGGAGCCCATGGTGCCCTAGCTGAGGCATCTTTAAGAGAGACGGGCAGGTATTAGGAGCCAGAGGTGTGAGGAGAAGCTGCTGAGGAGACATGGAAGGAGAGACTGCTGAGGAGATATGCAGGTGGAAGTATGCTCTTGGGAAGAGGTGCTCCATGCCCAAAGGTTGCACCCCTGAGGGCCTGCAACCATTGGTTGTAGGCGACCAGTGCCGATGCAGGGAAAGCCCAAGGGACTGTGACGTGCAGAGCCGCTGGCTGCCCCCACAGCCGATGTGGGAGGCAGAGTAGCCAAGGCCTGACCGGCACCGCACCTTGGATTGCCTTGGGCTTTTGTCATTGACAGTGGGGCTGCCTCTGCGCTTGAGGAGCCACCCAGGGGCCTGCTGCCCGCTGGAGCCTGGGGCTCTGCAGGGACTTTTGCTTGAGAGCTGCCAGAGGGACCTGCTGGGAAGAGGCAATACTTGCAGCAACTCGGAGAGGGCCGGCTTGCGTCTGTCCTAGGACCCTGCTGCTGAGCCCAGGCTGGGGCCCGGGAGCAGGTTGCACAGCTGGGGCCAGAGTGTTGGTGGCCATGGAATACCTGGGCTCGGTCACATCCCCTCCATCCAGAGCACTCAAGAGGCTAACCCTGTGCCCTCCCTCACACAGGCAGTGGCAGAATAAGGGATTTACCACCAAGGCAGAATCCCATCCTCCCACAAGGCCAGCATCCCCCTGCCCCGCATCCCGGTCCCTCTGCCTCTTTTTGGAAGGGGCAAGACCTCGTGGTCACTGTCTCTTCTGGGGTGTGGAGACTGAGGCCAGATGGAGGAAGAGCCTCCTGCATCTTCTAATAGAATGGGGCACTCCGGAAGAGTAACTGAAGCCTCCCACTCCACCTCGGAGGACTACCCACCATGTTCTGCCCTCGGGTCCCTCAGTGGCAGGGCAGAGCTCTTGAGACAAAAGGTGGCAAACTGCAGGGCTGAATTTGAAGCCGATTATTATAGAAACGGTCCAGAGCTTCACACCATCCCCTGCCACCCCCATCCACATGATACCTGAGCCCTGTGGAGAGTTTGGGATGTTTAAGGAGAGCTTCCTCTGTGTTTGGTGGCCCAGCAGAGCACTGCCATGGGCTGCTGGGAAGAGTGGACATTGTAGCACTCGCATGACGAGAGCCCAGCTCTTGTAGGGGCTGAGTTTTCTCCCTTGCTTCTGTCTCCCCAAAGAAAAGACACACACGGTGAAGAAACAGGGCTGCTTCTTTGGTGACAACGCAACAGAGGGGTGAACTGATGGAGCAGCACTGGGCAGGGGATGGGCCTGAGCACGGTAGCTGCCCTGCAGGCAAGGGGAGGTGCCCGGGACGAGCCCGGCTGCCCGGCACACAAAGCTGTGGGTCCTCAGGGAGCAGAGCAGCCTGGGGTGAAATCTGCTGCTCTAGCTCTGCTCAGAGCAACATCCCAGAAGCAGGTTCCACCTGCCCCAGCTGCTGCGCAGCCGGTAGCTCAGGCCTTGTAGGTGAAATCCTGATGGGGACCTTTCCAGTAGAGGCCTCAGCAGCAGGCTGGTCTGTGTCGCCAGGGCACTGACGGAGCGATGGCTGTCATTCTGCAAAGGCTGAAGGGCTGGCAAAGGAAAGAGCGGAGATCCAGCCCCTGTGTCTGCAGAAACCCCAGGCGTTCTCCCCAGGCAGCACCAGCCCACCAGCCTTCCCATGACCACGAGGCAGCTGGGGGACCAACGGGGCAGCTAAGAGTTGCCTTGAATGATTCCTCGCCTCTTCTCCCCTCACCTCTGCCACCTCCCCCGCACATACCCTTCCCCTCCGCAGAGGGACATAGGGCCCTCTTTGCCTGGTGCTGCACAAGGGAGTGGAGCACACTTCTCGGGCACCTTCCCCCACCCCCAGCAGCCCACAGAACACCACGCTGCCCACACTCACCCTTGCAGATAGCCAGCAGCTTATCCTCGCTCTGGGGCCTCACATGCTGCGCGGCGAGCCCTAGGTACACAAAGCCCATCACTCCTCGTGCTCCCCAGCATGCTCCCAGCAGCACAGCTCCCCTCCACCCCGCCAGCCTGGCCACATGCCCTCCTCCCTTTGGGCAGGTCTGACCCTGTGCAGCACAGTGCAACCACCGAGGAGGGTGTGTGGCACCAGAGAGAGCTCCCATCAGCCTGTCCACGTGGGCAAGGATGGGAGAGGGAGACACGGAGCCCCTGGGTGCTCAGGCCAGCACCCAGCAGTCGGGGCTGCAGGCACCCAAGGGTTCAGAGGGCGGCCCCAAGGGTTGTGGCTCACCGATGAACCTCACGGCCACCTCTCGCAAGGATGCCTGAGGGTCCTGCAGGTATGGCAGGCTCTGGCTCACGTACTCCTCTGCTCTGCTCCTGTACCGTGCCAGCTGGAGAGAGCACAAGGGTACAGGGATGACACAGACCCTCCCCAGTAGGTTCGGCCCAGCCCTCCTCCCAGGGATACCCTCCCCATCCCTCCCGTGCCAGGACAGTCACAGCTCCCAGCCAGGAGCCCCGTGCTGATGAGGTGCGAAGGCAGCACAGGACCGGAGCGTGGTCGGGAGGCGCTGAGAGCCCCCTGTGCTGCTGCCAGCCCCAGCGTGAGCAGGTTGCCCATCAGCCTGCAAGAGTCAGTGAGGGCAGAGGGGCCTGGAGAAGAGCACGTCAGGGCTGTGCGCTCAAGGAGCAGCTCCAGGCTGCAGCTCTGGGCTGCAGCAGTGGGCGAGGGGCAGAGCTGTGTGCCACGGTGCCCCATACCCTGTGCGTGAGGACAAGGCCTCAGCTGGCCCGGGCCCTTGGGGACTTTGGGGCTTTGCTTACCATGCACTCGCTGATCTTCCACGTCTGCCCTGTTTTTGTCAGATACCTGAGCCGCTCCCAGTGCAGGAGTTGGGCTGCTTCAAGGAGGGTCTCCTGAGAGGCCTGCCAAATAGCAGAGACGGGGAGATGCCACCACAGCCCAGCCCCTTTGGGGAAGGTGTAGCCAGGGAAAGGAACAACCCCCAGCTGAAGGCTGTGGTGGGTCTGAGGCAGAGAGGGCAGCTCTGCACTGTCCTCTGGGATGCAGGAGGCCAGCGACACACATTCAGAGGTGTGGAGGCCCACCCGTGGGGCGTCAGCATCCACCCCCTGAATCACTGCTGCTGTCAGAAGTCCCACCTGGGCCACTCGCCGTGCCTCATCACTCAAATGAAAGAAGAGAGGCAGCAGGCTCCTCTGCACATCCTTCTTCATCCTCCATTTGTCACTCCACACCAGAGTCTCCATGATGTCTTTGAAGAGGAGCATGGAGAGCTCTCGCACCCGGCTGGCCTCCTGGACAGAGAGAAGAGGGCAGAGGAGACCTCGGCAATGGTCGTGGCAGCCGGCCATGAGCAGGGGTGCCCCAGCAAGGCGCCTCCTCCTCTCTGTGCGGAGCTGTCCCCGAGCCCAGCAGAAGGGCAGAGCTGGGGCTCTGCTGAGCAGGCTGCTGCTGAGGAAGCTGGGGCAGAGGGCTGTCCTGCAGAGGCAGCACACGCTCTCCCAGGCCCTCGGTGCCTCTCCCTCCACATGGGACGTTCTTTCTCCCGCCCTGGGGTTGCTCAGGTCCTCCCAGCAGAACTGCATGGACAGGGGCAGCCTGTGCCTGGGCTCAGCTCTGCTCCTGGCTCTTGGTTTACCTCCGCCCTAAGCCGCAGCAAGAGCAGCAAGGGCTCAGCACGGTACGGAGCGGCTGGGAGTGCAGAGGACAGTGGCCTGAGCACAGCACTTGCTGACAGTTCCCAGGACTCGTGGCGGGAGGTACACATTCCCCCACCAGTGGGCACAGCGGAGAGGGACACATCACACCTGCGGCCATGTACAAATGTGCGGCAGAGCCCTGGGCTCTCCTGCCGGCCTTACATCATCAAAGAGGGGCAGGAGCATCTCCATCAGCTGCAGGGTACTGGGGTGGGCTCTCTGCCTCTCCATGTAGCGGAAGATGTTCCTCAGCACCATCAGCACTTTCACCCTGCTGTCCCTGTCGGCATCCTGCAGGCACTTCATGAAGTCTGGCAGCAGCGAGTGCATTTTTCTTGCCTGCAAGAAGCACAGAACACCCTTTTTGTGGGGCAACGATGGCCTGCCCTGGCAAAAACTCTCTCTGACACAGCCGGGATGTGCCTGTACCAGGAGCCCTTTCAGGCAGGCACTGGTGCCTTTCTCCTGGTGCTGCACAGCCAATGGCCTGGCCTGAAACGTGCCGGACTGAGGAAGAAGGCATCTGGAGGAGCTGGGACCAGCTAGCACACCTCTCATTGCCCACAAAGTCCAAGACACTGCCTTACTCCTTGCCTTCTGCCCACCCCCACGCTGTCACACAAGTGTGTGTGTATGTCCCCTACTCACCATCGTGGGTCTCTCAGACGCTGTGATGAGGCCTCTGAGCACCAGCCAACGCATCACTGGGGAGCGATGTGGCAGATACCTCTGCAAGAGGTTGAGGACACGGTCCCCCTCCTTGGCGAAGTCAGTGCAGACCAGCAGCTGGAACACACGTCATGAGAGAGGGACAGAGCCTACAGCGCTCCCTTGCAGCACGAGGCCACGCTCGGTCCCACCGACAGCCCTGAGCAGGGTGCTCCATGGCCCTCCAAAGCCTGTCCTGCGGGAAGCTGTGACCACAGGCAGCCTGCGTGGCCCCTCAACCCAAGCCCTGGGCCCCAGGGTACACCATGCAGATTGCCCGCCTGCTCTTCCGCCCTCTGAACCCTCTGCAGCCTCTTGTGCTCCTGCCTTTGAGGAGCAATTGAACAGCGAGAGCTGGCACCAGGGAGGCACAAAACGCAGAGAGTTACAGGGGTTACCCCCCAGCAGCCACGGACCACAGCCAGGGGGGCTAACACCAGCGCAGGACAGGCACTGCGTATCGTCAGGTCTACCTCAGTGAAGAAGGCCATGGCCGGGATCTCCTGAAACTGGTCCTCCCTGTGGAGCAGCACTGCCAGCTGGTTGAAGATCCAGCACTGGTCAAGCGTTGGAATCTTCCTGATCTCTCTAGCAGGGGGAAGGAGGCTCTGTCAGTATGCAGCTGATCCCGCAGACCTCTTCTGCGATTGCACCGCTAAAGTCTAGCTGCTGCCCCACAGGCCAGGACGTGCAGGGCAAGGCCACAGTGGCATTCCACTGGCGCAGCCAGTGGCAGCTGCTCACCCAGTGGCCGTCTCTCCCCACCGCACACCACCTCTGCAGAGCCAGTGTGGCATCCTCAGGCTCCCTTTGGTGGCAGAGCACAAAGACACCCTTCCCACCACCAAGTCAGGGCCTGTCCACACATCCCATTTCCTGCCCATGCGGGAGGCTTGTCCCCATGGGCTCCTCCCGTGCACATGGCCCTTTGCATCTTGCCCCTTTCCTGGTTAACCCTCTCCAGTAGAGCTGCATACAGACAGAGCCATGGCACTCTGCGTGGCCTGAGCCCAGTCGCTAAGGGAGGAGACTCCAGGTCCCCGGGAGGTGACTGGTCCCACCAGGCACCCTCTCTCACCCTTGCTAACACCAGCTGCTGCCCCAGCAGGCGGTCCTGGCACGCCTGGGGACTCCCTGGCACCTCAGAGGAAGGGGACTGTGTTGTGTAGAGCTGGGCAAAGAGGACTCTCACCTGGCCAGTAAAATGACTCCCAAGTGGAGAGTGTCAGGGCTGAGAAGCATGTCCCAGCCTCCCTTCGTCCTGAGGACCAGGGCTTGGTGTTCGTAGCCAGCGCAGCAGAACAAAGCTGCCATGGTCTGCACTGCTGAGCTGTGTGCAGAGCAAAGGCTGGCTCATACCGGCAGCCTGGCCCTGGCTCCAGGTCCAAGGGAGGGACGAGGGGACGGGGATGGAGCACCTGACAGGGCTGGTGGGAGCGGATGGGTCCCATCGGTGGCATTCCCTCCGGAAGATCGCAATGTCCTGCGGCGTGAGCTCTGCTGTGAAGCCAATTTGGAAGAGCAGCGCCAGGCAGAGGTGGGAGAAAAATGTCTTCACCACCTGCGAGCAGCTGCACTGCTGGAGGAGCTCATAGAGTGCCCTGGTTGCCTACAGAAAACACGCAGAAATGGTTCTCACTGCAGAGACGTCCCTGTTGCGCTGCCAGAGCCTGTCCTGCTGGCAGTGGCCCCAGGGTGCTGTGTGCACGTACTACGAGGCGCTCATGGATCATGGGCAGATGGAGAGGGCACAGAGGGCTCTGCCGCTTGCCCCAGACAGGTGAGCAGAGCCCTGGGGGTGAGGGAGGTCTCATCCAGTAACTCACGGCCAGGGGAAGGATGCGGGTTCTGTCCCTGACGCTGGTGAGCGGTTTGCGCAGTGGCCGCTCCACCAGCATCTTGAGGAGCTCCCACAGCACCTTCTTCGACGTGCTGGGCTTGGAGACCATTGCCCTCCACGTGGCCACAGTGACGCTGCAAACCTCGGCAGTTCTGTCATCAGGGCTGCCCCGGCCACAGCTCTGTGGCCTGGCCAAGCGGCTGAGGGTGCAGACAGAGGCCACAAACTTCAGCTGCTGAGCTTCTTCCTGACAGCGGGGAGGAGAGAGACAAAACAGAGAGCATGAGACGGCAGGAGGCTCGGCCAGTGGTAGCAGAGTGCAGCCCGAGTGGCAATGTCTGTAGTTACCCTTCCTCTGCCTGTGAGAAAGGCCTGGATGCACGCCAGGGCTTCCTGCTCCTCTCTCCGCACGTCGGAGCAGCTGGTGGCAGAAGCCCCTTGCCCTGAGAAAGAAAGAGCAGGCAGAGCTGTGGGGGCTGGCAGGAGGCAGCAGAGGTGGGTGGCAGAGCTGTGCCCTCTGTGCAGCCACGCTGCCTGCTGCACGGACTCCAGCTCCCCTGCGCTTGTCGGGGCTGAGAGGTGCCCGACAGCTCGTGCGTGATTCTGGAGCACAGTGACCTGGGGAAACAGCCCAGGGGTGCCGGGATCAGGAACTCGCTGCGAGACGGGCAGGCAAGGTCCCTGCCCCGCAGCATCGCTGCCCCTCCCAGCCTGTGCCGCAGAGCGGGAGCCGGGTCCCCTCTGCTCCTCTCCTTCCTGGAAGGATGCTGTGCCAGGCCGGCCCCCGAGCACACAGCAGGCCCAGGCATGCCGGCACCACGGTGCCCCCAGGGCTCTGGGGACACCCCCCCCCAGCCTGCCATGGAGGGGAGAGCGTGCGGCAGAGTGGGGTGGTCTTGCAGCCCCCATCCCTGCCCGGCTCCATGGTGCCACTCACTCACCCATCTGCAGAGGCTGAGGCACGCACACGCCGGGGAGCTGTGTCTGGGAGCCGATCTCCTGGGGAGCTCCATCTTCCCTGTCCTTCTCCCAGGCCACCCTGGGGTTGCTGGGGGGTCTCTCAGCCATCCTGTGGGAAGGAGAGGAGGTGCTGAGCGTTGGGGAAGGGGGAGCCTGCGCTCAGGCCTGGCCGCATCTCTGTGTCACCACAGTGGGCAGACAGTGGTCCTAAAGGAGGCTGTGCAGGCACACGGGGCAACAGTTTTTCAGCAAGCAGCAAATGCCCTGGAAAAGGCCTCTTGGGGGCCCTCCAGAAACACCGGCATCACCTGGCTGCAGTGGGCAAGGGACCAACATCAGAAATCAGGCACGTGGCTGTGCCTTTCCCAGACGAAGGGCTTCGCTGGGCAGATGCCAACACATTTTGCCAAGGCACCGCTTCCAGGAGTGCCTCTTACAAGCAAAGCCAGTGGGGGTGATGCCAGCAATCCCGGAGTGTCCTTGCCTTCCCCTGGCTGTGCTGGGCCATGGAGCCCAAGCCAGGCCCAACCATGGGGCCAGGCTGCTCCCAGGCAGCCCCTCCCAGAGCCAGAGCAGGTGATGCTGGTGTCTCCCCGGTGCTCCTGGTGGCGGGTCCCAGCCCTTCCTGGGACACCTTGACCCTGCAGGGCTAGTGGTGGCTGTGGACACCATTGTCCCAGCCCCGCATCATCACCTCCCCCCACCCGCTCGGCCACCCTGGACCCCAGGCAAATGGCACCCCTCATGGCTTACACAGGGTGGGAACTGGGGAGGCCTCAGGAAAACGCCTCGGTCCCGTGGGGCTGCCCGAGGGCTGCAGGGAAAGGCGTGGGCTGCGCTCAGGGTCCTCCTCCACGAGTCCTGCGCACTGCTGCCCTGTCCTGTCCCCCTGCACACTGCGGGACTGAGGCCGTGCCAGCGCCTGACTGTGACACGTGGAGATGTCACAGGAGCACAGTCACCAAGGGCTCTGCCATCCCTGGGCAGCCTCCGCCTGCCCCCTGCTCCCCACAGACCCTTCTCATGCACCAGTTCACTTGTCGGGGCTCAGGTCCCCTAAACCCCTCCGTCTGCCCCACGAGCATGCACTTAGGGCTCTGCTGCTCAACAGAGCCCTTGACTGCTTTCTTGGGTGCCCCCAGGCCCCATAGAGTGGACACTGTCAACCCAAAGTGAGCACCTGGGGACAAAGTGCTCTAGGCTCACCCTAAGAGAGCACAAAGCCAGTGTGACACCAGTTCACCAGTTGACTCGGTGCTACTTCTTTACTTGGGCAAGTTTTCTTTCAACTCCCACCACCGACGCTGTCTCTGCAAAAGGGAAGGTGCATGCTTTTCTTCCTGACTTAGACGGACCATTCCAAAATGCCCAACGGGGGTTGAGCCTGGGGTTAGTTGTAACACGAAAGGTGAGCACTGCAGAGGCTCTTGCCTTTGCGTAGACCCCCATCATTCCCAAAGGCTATGTTGTCCAGGCGCTTCACCAGAAGATTTCTTTAAGGCACGTGAAAGCATGCGGTTGTGTTGTGGAGCTTTCAATGTACCCTAGGTCAGCTTTCAAACCTACTGCTTTTCGAGAATGAAGCATGGGGCTTTCACAGCCCAATGAAGGGCTGGCTCACTGCCCATGTCTGATCTACAGCAGGACAACGACTTTTG
This sequence comes from Rhea pennata, assembly GCF_028389875.1. NCBI lineage: Eukaryota > Metazoa > Chordata > Aves > Rheiformes > Rheidae > Rhea > Rhea pennata. Next base: position 1,399,939 of record NW_026907677.1, read on the forward strand.
CCAAGATATTGTGACCTTGCTCCTCATCTCATCCACAGAGTGTTCTTCTGTGGAGCAGTCTCAAATGCCTTAAGGAAGAAGGCTGACTAGAGAGGTGCTTCTGTGTGCCACTTTCCCTCTAAATACCATCTCACAGCAGCAGTAGCTAGCTGACAAGAATGGTGGGTTTTCACGTGAGACCATCAATTTTTTGGCAAAGCAACAGACCTCTACCAGCCCTTTGGCAACAGTGGGACAGCTTGCACAACTTACTCTTGCACTCCTCCTTGCTCTGGCCCAGAGAAGCCCCAGCCAGCACCAGCAGTCTGGCCATGGCAAAGGCAGGAGAGTTGCCCCTCCTGGGCTCTCCGGCCCACATTTGAGATCCACCCCGCCAGCTCCTCCAGTGAGGAAGTGGCATCTGTCCCGATGGCTTAGGATCCCTCCCACATTTCCTAACCAAAACTCTGCTGTTCCTTGCACAAAACTAACTGACAGGCATCTCCATGGTTATAAAAGCCAGAGAAATACCAGGCCACTGCTGCCTTTACTAACTGGAACACTAATTATGGATATGCAACCGTAAATCCTAACTGTCCCTACCTGATCCCATGGCTGCTTCCCTGCCTGGCCAAAAGCTTGCTCTCAAGAACACAAGGGAGAAGCGCACCTGCAGAACCTGCGGTTGCTACAGGGCCAACAGCAAAGGGAGAAAGGGGCAAAACAGGCACGAGATGGTTGGAGGAAAGGCTGCGGAGGCACCCAGCCACCTGCTGAGAATGGAGCACTTCTCTACCTAGCTTTCCAGTATTTACCACTCCTTGCAGATCTGCATATGGGCATCAGGTTGAACTAAAACAAGCCCTTGGGAAAAGTCTCTTCCAGCTGACTTGTGTGGCAGCAGGGGAAGCCCAGAGGCTGTAACGACACATGGCTCAGAGACCCAGGCCCCGTCCCTGCATGGCATCAGTCTCCACAGAACCGCAGAGGGGCCCTGGCCAAGGCCTCCCTTAGCACCATAGCAAAGGGGTGGAGATGGAGGAGAAAAGTCCTTCCTGGAGATGCTGGGGATTGAACCCAGGACCTCCTGCATGCGAAGCAGGCGCTCTTCCACTGAGCTACATCCCCTTACACATGGCATACGTAGATGGGGGGTGTGCTCTGGGGTGCCCTCTCCTCCCATGCCATGTCCCTGACAAGCACAGCCCCCTTGTGCCCTGCTGCCCTCAGACCCTCCCCAGAAAACTCCATTCAGACCCTCCTGCCTGGCCGTGGGGGAATCTGGCCTTGCCTCTGCCCTGGGACTGCTCCTGCACAGGGCCACGCCACGGAGCGCTGCCCCTTCAGCATCTCTGCAGCTAATTGGGTCAGGGGGAGAGTGTCGCTGCAGGTGCTGCTGCCAGGCTCTGGTCCTGCCAGGGGAGGCTCGATGGAGAGGGGCAAGCCCCTTCCCTGAGTCACCTCTGCCAGCGCAGGCAGCACTCCTGTGTGCATCACCTGTGTCCACGAGGGCAGCAGCAGGAGGGAGTGGTGTGAGGGAAATGCCCTCCCCAGGGGGATGTGCCCACAGCTCTGATTGCCCCCAGGGTGTGGGGTGGAGGGAGCAGGGGAGCAGGCAGAGCTGGTGCTGGGCAGGGAGCTGCCCAGAGCCCCTCAGCCAGGCTCCAGGCCTCCCCCTGCACCATGCTGCCCACCAGCACCCGGCCATGGGCAAAGGGCAGCGTCCCCCTGCCTGGGGCTGGGTACGGGGTTGCGCTCAGGGACATTCCCATTCTTGCAGCACCAGGACAGTGCTGACAGTGGAGCCCCCGGCACAGCCCCAGGTGGGGGGTTTCTGTGGGCCAACCGGCAGCACGTTCGGCTGTAAACAGAAAGGTTGTTGGCTGGAGCCGACCCAGGGACGGTGCCCCCGTGGTGGGGTGCCTGGGGGACTGTGCTGCTCGGCACCCTGGCTTTTGCTCACAGTCCCCAGGAAGGATCCCAGACAAAGCGGTGGGAACCTCAGGGGTCTGACGGAGGCTGGGGAAGGCCCAGGGCCCAGGGAAGGACCTGTGTCCCGAGGCAGGGCTGCTGTGAGCAGGGGGGTCACGGCTGCTGGGCTGGTGCCACTGACCTTCCCCTTCACCCCTGTGTGTGTGTGCAGAGGTAGGTCTTGCTGGGGGTGGGGGTTGGGGAGGCTCACCGGGAGGGAATGGGGAGAGGAATCAGAAGTGTTTAGGATCAGCACCAAGCAGAAGGCACACCCTTTGCTAGGGCTATAAGAGAGTAAATCAGGGTTTAGTGAATGCTATCCATTCTGCCCTCTGTCCTCCGCAAAGAAGAGCAGAAAGGCAATCTTCAGCAGACACAAATGGAACCTGAGAGCATCTCATGGCCCCGTCTTCACCAGCCCCTTCATGTGATGCAACCTTCATACACCTCCCTGCTCCTTCATGAGCGGCAACCTCCCTGCACCTCCCCTGCTCACAGGGAATGCTCTTTTCCACTCCCAGGAACTGACGTGGGAAACCCAGAGGGAAAAGGCAAAATTCCCCTCCCCACTTCTCCAGAGGTCCAGCCCTGGCCAGGTTTCTGTGGGACAGCGCATCTGTTGGAGGCTAGCACATGCACGCTCCTGGGGGATGTCCCTCTGGACCAAATGGGATGGCCAGGGGACCAGGAGAGCAGCACGGAGGATGCATGTGTGTGCTGCTGAAGCTGAGCTGAGCTGAGCTGTGCCATGCCCATCCCTGGTAGGAAGGACAGGAGAGGGACCAGCGTGTGCCCATGCTGGGTGGTCATGTCTGTACCTCTGCTTCCTGAATGGGGAGAAGGGAGGGAGCAGTGCCATGGGGCAGCCAAAGGGGCCAGCTGAGTCCCTGCTGCCGTGACCATGCAGGGATGTGGGAGCACTTCAGAGCTCTGCTTGCTGTGCAGGCGGCTCTGCCAGAGACCCCTGTAGCCGGGACAGTGCTTCATCTGCCCCGAGCACAACGTGGGTGGAGAGGACAGCGCTCACCACCCAGCCTGTGCTTGATCCTTGGCCTGAGTTGTTGGCTGGAGAGAGGCTGAGACTGGAGACGCAGCGGCATGCAGTGGGTGGTAGACACAGCTGAGCTCCAGCTGGGAGAGCAGGGTTCAGCAGCAGCAAGAGCTGCTGTGGGGCGGCAGGAGCAGGGCTTCTCCCTCTGTGCAGGGATGTGGGGCTGGAGCTGGGCTGGGCAGGGCTGGACAGCCAGATGGGGGAGTAGGTTTGGGTGAGGGAAGTGGGGAGGATGGATGGAGGCATTGGTGCCATGAGCTGGTCGTGAGGGGACAAAGAACACAGAGGTCAAGTCTCTGTGCAATGTTCAGGAAAAGTTTTATTACGAAATAAATACACTCCCACCATAAAAAGGAAATTTGGAGAGGTCAATGAAAGCAGAAGCCCCCTTCCTGATGGTCCTTGCCTCTTACAGATGCTTCTGGAAAAAAGCTCTGGAGGAAATGCTGGTCTTTCTCCAGAGGAGTTCTCCCAAAGCACTCTTCTCTCTTCTGTTGCCTGCTTGGGTCTCCAGCCAAGGACTCCAGAAGGGGAAATCTTCACAGGGCTTCAGATGGGAGGAAAGACAAGAACGCCCTCGCCCATTATCTGGAAGTGATATTCCACCTGGAGGGCCACAGAAAAGAAACGGCAAAGAGGACTGATGGCATCTGTGCTTTCCCAGGGCGCAAAGGGCATTTCTCATCCTCTCTCCTGCCGCTTGGCTTGAGCCTTCCCGGCAGCGCTCTTACGCCCCGAAGCTCATAGGGGCAGGTCTCAAAATCCCAGTTTGGATCTCACCAATGAGCTCAATAATCACAGAACTAAAGGGAAACTGCCCATGCCCTCTCCCTGAAAGGCCCAGCAGGTACCTTCCCACGGGAAACAGGGCCAAAGAGGGGCTTCTGAGGTGCTTCCTGAGAATGCCAGAGGGACAAATGACCTCCAGAACTAGCGGGTGACCTGCACCTTTTCAAGCAAGGCCCAGACGTCGTTGGTCACTGGCCAAGTGAACACACAGGCAGGGATCTCTCCTACCCACTGCCCATAGGACTGCGCTTTTCCACACGTCCCCGTGGCACAAGCAGGACCTCAGGCTGTAGCACGCACCTGTCCTGGCCACCTCTGGATTTTCTTCACCAGTTTCTCCGGTGGGGGCATGGCTTCAGCACTGCCCTTTCTCCTGCCTTGCACCACCTTCCTGGAGCAGCTGCCTGCGATGGCCAGGAGCCCCCTGAAAAGACACCTTGTGGGCAGGTGCTGGGAGCACAGGGGCACTTGGGTCTCCGTCCTGCACTCACCAGCTGGGCACCTGCCTCTGCGGCACAAGGCCCTTCTGCCAGAGAAGGAGATGGGTTCCGCTGACTGTGTTCACACCCACAGGGACAGAGACCACCCCCAGCTGAAACGCCCGGGGCTGCAGGATGTGCCCTCAGGAACGCTCAGCGTGCCCAGACATGGGCTCTCTCTGGATGCAGCCCGGAGAGGAGCAGCCTCCTTTACCAAGACAGGCTCCAAGAGACACCCTTACCCCGTCCTGCCAAATGTATTACAAATGGCCTGGTGGTCCCCAATGCCCTGTGCTTAGGCATGGAGAGCGGATTGTTCCTGGAGACGCAGGGTCAGAGAAGGAGAAAGTGGTCAGGGCTGTCTAGGCATTCCTGCCATCGAGGGCTCAGGAGTCACTGGGGCATGTGATAAAGGACATTAGAGCTGCTGTGAACCTTGTGTGCAGAGGAAACATCTCCCCCAGACATGCACTACGCTACAGGCTCACCCTCACCCACTCCTCCACGGCTCTCACCTGCCAGCAGGCGCGTTGTCCTCTGCTTTCTTCCCTTTCCCCTTCTGCTTCTTGGGAGCTGTTACTTTGGCCGGAGGATGCCTCGCTCTGAGGGGGAGGTGCTTGGCGGAAAGATTTCCTGTAAGCAGGAGAGAAGAAAACACTTCAGGACAGCATTGAGGAGGCCTTTGGAACGGGAAGGCTCTTCAGATGTGCTCCAGCCTGTTATAAAAGTGTGAGGCCTCAAGGTGACTCCTTCTAGGCCTTCTTTCCTGCGTGGTCTTTGGCCCTTCCGCACACTGGCTTCTCTCCGCCTTGTTGTTTTTCCCCATCTACTCTCGAGGGCTTTTCTCATTCAATGACAACACACTGGTCCCATGAAATAGCTCAGCCTCTCCATGACCTGCAGCTCCCGGCACAATTTAGGATTCACATTGCACAAGGACAGTGCTCACGTTTGCCTCCCTTCTGCACCAACACCTCCAGTGCAAGAGCACTTTGCAGTGCACCCCAGGGTGCCACTGAGTGCCGTGGCAATGGGGGAAAGTTTATCTGGGAGGCATCAGCTGCAGCTGGGAGTGTTGGGCTGCCGGGAGGTCGTGTTCCCTCAGGAATCACTCCAGATGTCCCGTACTGGGAACGCAGCGTCACCTCCGGTGCCTGATGCTACCTGAGCCATGACACTGTCACCTTGCCTCCACTGCCTGGCCAAAGAGGACGGAAGCAGAAGGCACAAACCCCTGCCAGGACCCAGCTTTCCCATTACCTTTCTTGGCCCTGGTGTCCTCTTTTGCCTTCTCCTCTTCCTGCGGGGGCTTTGCAGGTGCCACAGGGGGCTTTCTAGATGGACTGTCAGCATTGTACCTGGAAAGAGGAAAAAGCTGCCAGTCTAAAGGGAGGGCACCACACTTCCTTTGCACCTTGTGTCCATAATGGGGACAGAGGGGCATTAGGGAGCTCCCAAGAAGCCCCTCTTTGTCCAAAGCACAATAGGCAGAACATGCCAGATGCTGGAGGAATGTATCAGCAAGCTGAGGGACTTTGTGAACACCTCCAGCACCTGGAGGGGCAGAAGCTCCCTCATCCGCTTCTTCCAGAGCATCCCTAGCCTTCCTGTGAGAAAGCTCAAATGACCAGCACGAGTTCCAATTCCCCTCTCTCCCACCACATCACTTGCAGGCCCTCCAAAACTCATCTCCATACAGCTGTAGAAAGGCAACACCATCTCCCAGACAACTAATGGGACAAAACACTGAGCAGGATGGGAGCCAGCACAAAGCTCTCCACAACCCCACTGCGCACAGGCTTCACCTTAGACTAGACATGCCCTCCCACAGAAGACATTTGACCCAAGGTAACATGTTCAGGGCCCATTTGATTCATGCATGTCTCACAGAAGACATGAAAACATCCTGAGCCAGTGACCAGCAGGAACCTGCACTTTGATCCACATTGGAAAGACTTCCTCTCCAATGACTTCCTGAACAACCTTCACAAGCACTGGCAACACAGGGCTACCAAACAAGTCGTGGGAAGCTGCTGGCTTGGCCAGCCGGGGCTAAGGAGCAAATGTACTCACTCAGGAAGGACGACAACACAACCAGAGCGGGTCTGCAAAGCAGCAGTTTCGGAGCCTGAGAGGACTGAATCCCTCATCTCTGGCATCTGCAAAGGGGAGAGACACACGAGAGATGATGCCAAGACAGTTGTCTCAGGGTGCACAAGGGCAGCACACTTTCCCACTGCTCAGAGAAGCAGCTGCCTCTGAAACACGGAATTTTTCTGCGCCTCTCCGTGGCCCCTCAGTTGTGCAGCAGAGTAGCTGGCGGGAAATGGAGGAGAAAGGGTGAGAAGACTGCCAGGCTTTTTGCAAGGCTGAGAATCGAGAGATGCAGTCAGGAGACCAGGTCCTGCCTAGTGCAGAGGTCTGGCCTGCAGCCGGCTTGCATCTCTGCCTTAACCCATGAGAGGAGGCTCAGCTCAGCCTCCTTTCACATCTCAGCCTTCCTGCTGCACCTGAAGGACCACGCTGAAGGACGGGGCTGCACTAGAAACCTGGCCAAGGCCACTGGGCTCCAACGACTCTCTCTGCGACATGCTGCAGCCATCACTAGCAGCGTGCAAATGCTCACATTTGGACAGAAAGACGCCCTTCATGGTGGCGAGACTCCAGGGCCCTGGCAAGAGCTGCTCAGCACAACTAGACCAGCACAGCAAGAGCAGCAAGAGGGCTCTGGTCGCACAGGGGCCTTGGTCTGCCTAAGCCTCTGCTTCGTGTCCAGAGAGTGGGGCGAGCAATGATTCCTGCAAAAACAAACCTACTCAGAGACAGAGGTAGAAATGCCAAAGAGCAAGAGGACCAGGGGGATCCAATATTCTGAGCAGCTGCCCCATGGGAGAGATGAAAGACACTCAGGCCCTCCAGCTGCAAAGGGAGAGCACTGAGGTCAGCAGAGGTTTCACGGAGCTGCTTCACATGCCCGCTGGCCCAGGCAAGGGGAGGAGGGATCACTCCCTTGCCCTCACTCCACCCTAGGGCAAGAATATCCCATGGAGGCATCAGGCCGAGCTCCCAAGGGGACACGCAGAAATAGTGTTACCCAGCATCAGGGGAAAGTGCTGAACTCACTGCCTTACTGTCCCAGACACAGTCCAGGGAGACATGGGTTCAGATGTGGTCCTGACACAAAGGAGTACTAAACCATGGCTTTCTGTCAGGAGGGAAGTCTCCTGGGAAAAAGCACACAGGACCGGCCCTTTTCTGGGACTTTTCCCTTGAGCACATGAAAATGAGCTCTGGGCCTGGATGAATTTTTGGGGCAGAGCCAGCACAGCTATTCCCAGGGCCGTCCTTGTTACCAAGTCCTCTGGACGCTCAGGACCAGCTGTCCCGGGAGCTGGCATTACTCTCAGCTGGGACTCTCCATGCACCTGGACAGGTCACAGCAGGCTGACAGCATTGCATTCACTGGTGCTTTCCAGAGGACGACAGGTAGTGCTGGAGGAATGGGGAACTCACTGCGATAAGAGCTTCCAGCAGCTGCTCTGTCCCATTGAGCCTCTTCAGAAAGTCCCTGCAAAACCTCATTTTCACAGCTGCTCCTTGAATTACAAGCGTGCCAAGGCCCTTCAGCACAAGGGCCACGTTCTTCCTGCTCTGCAGGCAGCGGGAGAAAAGCTGCATGGTCTCTTCTATGCACGCCTCCACTGTCTTCCGAGGAACAGAGAGGGCCGAGGCTATGTGAGCGTACTTGAGGGGCTCGGAGAGCTTATGACCTGGGAAGCAGCAGAAGGGGAACGCAGTCACTAGCAGAGAAGCAGCAGCCCCAAGACATCTGGCTTGTGGCCAGTTGTGAAAGCAAGTCTGGGAGAGAGGGAGTGTGATTGTAATGTGCATGATGTTGTCCTGGTGCTTTAAAACCCCCTGAAGCTGTTCTCCACAGCTGCTGAAGGAATTCTAGCTTCCTAACAGTCACTGCTGCCCAGCAGTTAGGCACACCCCAAGGATGTCCCCAGGGGAAGCAAGCGGTTCAGCCTCTCCTCTTACCAGGAGCATAGGCCAGGTCATAGGCGAGGCCGGGAAGCTCTGCAATACTCCGCGACAGATGGAACACGGGCCTGCGAACAGTGAGAAGAGCACGCTTCCCACCACCGACTTGTTCGGTTACTACGTCAAATGTGCCAAGGCGAGTAACTCGGACTCCCTGCAAACAGGAAGGAAGAGAAGAACGATGAGACTGGCAGCTGGACAGGCCGGGCACTTGTCAGGGCGTGGGGATGGTGCTCGGTGCCCTGCTCCATCCTGCTGTACAAAGGGGACAGACAAAGCGCTGGACAAAGCTTTGGAGAAACCTTGGGGCCCTTCTTTGGAAGACCTTTCCAGACGTTTTCATCCCCCTCCTCTTCACCCTCTCAACTCTACCAGTCAAAGCAGAGAAGTCATCCCACAGACACACAAGCTCCAGGAGAAGGCTTCCCGGGGCAGGCCCCGCAAGACACACCCACCTGGTTCCGCATCATCTGCCGCACAGTGTAGTCAGACACCCCTTCCCAGACAGCAAGCTGCTCTGGAAGAGAAGGGAAAGACCCGTCATGCTCTGGGGGCAGCTCTCAGCTGCTCCGTACCTGCCTCAGCCGGAGGATGAGCAGTGCGAGCGTCCTCCAAGAGCACCCCCTCCCCAAACAGGCCCCATTCCCTACAGGGGCTGAGGTGGGCACTGCCTCCAGGCAATACCCTGCCAGACCTGGGGAGGATCCCTGCTAGACCTGAGGAGGATCTCCGGAAGGCCTTACCCCAGCTGGGGAGTGCTGGCACCCCCTGTCCACGCCGTGTCCCGTGGCCAGCGTCCCAGAGCTCCATCCTGGTCCTGCGTGCTCTGGGTCACCCCTGCAGCGGCAGGTGATGAGGAGGCAGCTCCTCTCCTCTTCCTCCTCCTCCTGCACACAGCAGGATGGGGCTGAATGGGGCACTCGGGGTGTTTGCTTTGGAGTCCTCCTTTGCTTCAAAAGGTTTCCGTCGCAGCCCTGCGCTGTGCCGCAGCAGCACCTGGCACCCAGGAGCACCCACAGCCCTCCCAGCTGTCACTGCCCACAGCCAGGACCACAGCTTGGGTGGCTCCTCCCTGTCCCCTCTGCACCAGGACCTCCTCTAGTACAGTGCCAATCTGCCCCACTTGCTCACCACTCTCTGGGTCCTCCTAAAATATCTATTGATCTTACAAAATGAAAGCCAGGAAGAGAAAGGGCCAGGAGGGGTGGACTGAGATGAGAAGGGGCCGCAAAGACCTGGACCAAACCCTGCTGGTACTGCACTGGCCAGGGACCCAAAGAGGGTCGCAGGCATCTGTGACTGCCCCACTCCATCATTACATCTGCCCTACCAGAACTTATGGTTCTGGCAGGTTGTCCAGAGCCAGACTTAGGGGGTGGGGGGCACTGAGACAATCAGAAAATTGCAGATTCAGAGAAAGTTGGGGGAAACTCCACAATCTCTCTGGGCAGCTTCTTCCAGTGCTCGTTACTCAAAAAAGAAGTTTTCCCTCACACACAGGTGGAACTTCCTGTGTTTCAGCTGGTGCGCACCGCCTCTTGTCCTGCTGCTTGGCACCACTGAAAAGAGTGTGACCCTCATCCTCTTGACACCCTCCCTTCAGGTACTTGTACACGTTGATAAGATCCCCTCTCAATCGTCCCTTCTGCAGGCTGCCACTGCCCTTCTTGGCCACAAGAGCACATTGCTGGCTCATGGTCAACTTAGTGTCCACCAGCACTCCCAGGTCCTTCTCTGCAGAGCTGCCCTCCAGCAGCTCAGCCCCCAGCCTGCACTGGTGCATGGGGTTATACCTCCCCACATGCAGGACCGTGCACTTGCCCTTGTTGAACTTCATGAGGTTCCACTCCCCCCACCTCTCCAGCCTCTCCAGGTCTCTCAAATGGCAGCACAGTCTTCCGATGTATCAGCTGCTCTTCCCAGTTTATTACTGTTGGCACACTTGCTGAGGAGGCACTCTGTACCTTCGTCCAGGTCACTGGCGACTAAGTTGAAGAAGACTGGCCCCAGTACGGAGCCCTGGGGGACATCACGGGCCTCCAACTAGACTCTGCACTGCTGATGACAACCCCCTGAGCTCTGCCTTTCAGCCACTTCTCAAGCCACCTCACTGACCACTCATCTAGCCCACACTTCTTGCCTATGAGGATGCTATGGGAGACAGTGTTTAAAAGCTTACTGAAGTCAAGGGAGACAACCTCCACTGCTCTCCCCCTATCTCCCCAGCCACTCATTCCATCATGGAAGGCTAGGGGTGGATGAACAGTGAGTCCAGAGCTTATGGGTGAAGATGACTAGGCAGGCTAACACGGCAGACACTGCTGTAGGTGTTTACAACAAGCCACCAGCTCAGGAAGAGGAAGTTGATGAGGCTTTTGATGGACGGCAGGAAGCCGCCTCCGGATCACAGACCCAGGCTCACCCAGGGGACTTCCACCACCCTTATATCTGCTGGGAAGACAACACAGCGAGGCACAAAAGTCCTTGCTGGAGATGCTGGGGACTGAACCCAGGACCTCCTGCATGCGAAGCAGGCGCTCTTCCACTGAGCTACATCCCCTTACACATGGCATACGTAGATGGGGGGTGTGCTCTGGGGTGCCCTCTCCTCCCATGCCATGTCCCTGACAAGCACAGCCCCCTTGTGCCCTGCTGCCCTCAGACCCTCCCCAGAAAACTCCATTCAGACCCTCCTGCCTGGCCGTGGGGGAAGCTGGCCTTGCCTCTGCCCTGGGACTGCTCCTGCACAGGGCCACCCCACAGAGCGCTGCCCCTGCAGCATCTCTGCAGCTAACTGGGTCAGGAGGAGAGTGTCGCTGCAGGCGCTGCTGCCAGGCTCTGGCCCTGCCAGGGGAGGCTCGATGGAGAGGGGCAAGCCCCTTCCCTGAGTCACCTCTGCCAGCGCAGGCAGCACTCCTGTGTGCGTCACCTGTGTCCACGAGGGCAGCAGCAGGAGGGAGTGGTGTGAGGGAAATGCCCTCCCCAGCGGGATGTGCCCACAGCTCTGATTGCCCCCAGGGTGTGGGGTGGAGGGAGCAGGGGAGCAGGCAGAGCTGGTGCTGGGCAGGGAGCTGCCCAGAGCCCCTCAGCCAGGCTCCAGGCCTCCCCCTGCACCACGCTGCCCACCAGCACCCAGCCATGGGCAGAGGGCAGCGTCCCCCTGCCTGGGGCTGGGTACGGGGTTGCGCTCAGGGACGTTCCCATTCTTGCAGCACCAGGACAGTGCTGACACTGGAGCCCCCGGCACAGCCCCAGGTGGGGAGGTCTCTGTGGCGCAACACGCAGAGCGTTCGGATGTTAACTGAAAGGCTGTTGGTGGAACCCACCCAGGGACAGTGGAACAGGGAATGGAGCCTGGGGTTGCTGATTTGATTCCAAATGGAATTACAGTATAATGGCCTTCCCCTTGTAATACCCCATTTTCCCATGCAGTAGGTGTGCTCTGAAGAGCTGCTTCTGTAGAACTGAAAACATTTATGGCTGCTGAGTCAAGACACTCACCTGGAGGCAGCCTCCCCCCACCTCCTGCACACACCGACTTAGTAGACAGATGTATGGCTTTGCCTAGGAGGATAAATCCAGTGATTTATTTATAGCCCGAGTCTGGTGCATGCCAGGTTTGGCAGGTAAAAGGAATACAAGATCCGTTCACTAAAAGCATACCTTCTTACAGGGTGCCATTGCAATATATCCTTGTTACAGTGTTCATCATAGAAAGTGATGTAGCATTTCAATGCCTCCTCTCAAAGGACAGCTCTTTCTTCATACGGGCCAAAGCTTGTCCAGTTGGCAGCTACATTCCATCTTGTGTCTCAGTAACTCTGAGAAGACAACTCCACCAATTTCCATCGGCAGGCTTCAGCAGGAGTACAGCCTTCACCTCCTCAACTTCTGAGAGCTGCCATTAAAGGAAGGAGGTTAAACCTGGAAACAGTTTACTCTCCAGCTGATGGGGTTTCCTGGAAGATGGAAATCCAGAACTCAGCTAGATGTGTTTATCCCCAAATACCATGACTTAGAGAATATTGGAAAATTTATCCTGAAGTAACTACTGAAATTATGGCTTGTCAACAGTTTCAGGCATCAAGGCAGGTCCCTCTTCTGACAGAAGGCTCCCGTAGTCGAGGGCTAAGCCCCCAGGTCAGGGGTCAGTGCTGGCCCTGGGAACAGCCCTCCATTTCCTCCGGATGAGAGATGTCATCTCACTCGCTGATGGAATAGTCCAGTAGCCAGGCTGTTAGCTTTCCACGTCCCCTTTCCCAAGAAGATGAGACAAAAATGGATTTAGGATAGAATTGTTACTATAGGCCTCATCAAAGAGTTTGACCAAGCCCTTCAGTTCAAGTAAGGGCACCTCAAACATGGAGGTCTTGGAGCCCCAGCACGAAGGCATTCTTGCTGTTCCTCCAGACTTCATCACGAAACGTTGACTAATGCTGACCCACTACCAAAAGGGGAAAGGGGGCAAATAGGAGGGCAAAAATCTAAGGGCAACAGACTCGGGGCCAAAACATCCAGGAGGGCCAAAAAATCCAGAGGGGAAACGTAAATAATGACAGAAGAATGGGGAAAAAAAATGCAGAGCTGGAAAATAAATGAGACAAAACGGGAAAATGGTAAAACAGGAAAAATGAGAAAACCAGAGAATCAAAAGAAACGGGCAAACATAGGACAAATGGGGGCAATGGGGACAAACAGTAAAAAAGGGAAGAAACAAAGAGACCGAGAAAAACAGGGAAATGAAGAGAAAATGGGGACAGGGGGTGTAAATCAGGAAAACATCAAGGGAAAAAGAAAATTAAAAAAAACACCCCCCCCCAAAACCCTAAAAATGAAAAAAATAACCCCAGCACTCTCCCAAAAAGCTCCGAAAAAAAACCCTGAGAAGAAAACTGAGAAAAAAAAAAGAGAGAGAAAAGAACAGAACAGAAGACTCGAAGAACAGAGAACAAAGGTAGAAAATGAGCAGGGAGAAACACTGGAGAGGGGAAGAGAAGAAGAGTAAAGCAGAAAATAGAAATAAATAAAAGAGGGGAAATCCATAGAAAAGAGGAATTCCCCCCCCTCCCCAAAAAAGGGGGGGAAATGGGACAAATGGGGTTAAAGCAAGGAAATAAGGGGGGGGAACATAGAGAAAACATCAATAAAATATCAAATAAAGAAGAAAAATGTAAGAAAAGCAAAAAAAAAAAAACCCACAAGACGTGAGAAAAAAGAAAATACACATGTACCATGAGATTAAAAAAAAAGGGGGCAGGGAATGAGCAAGGGAAAAAAGCAGTGTGGGGGAGGGCAGGAAGCACCGCGAGGGAGGGTGGAAAAAAAAGGAAAAAGGACATTTGGGAAAAATGGAGAAAAAGCAAGACATTGACAGATATTACTCAAGTATATGAATCTCTCTTTGCTTTTTTATCTTAGAGTTCACACAATAACACAATGGCAGAGCTTCAAAGGGACCTCTGAGATCAGCTAGTCCAACCCCGGCTCAAGCAGGGGCACTTAGCACATGTTGCCCAGGAACCCGTCCAGATGGCTCTGAGTATCCCCAAGGAAGGAGACTCCACAACCTCTCGGGGAAACCTGTTCCACTGCTCAGTCACCCTCACAGCAAAGAGGGTTTCCCTTTTGTTCAGGTGGAACGTCCTGTATTTTATTTTGTGCCCGTTGCCTCTTGGCCTATCGCTGGGCACCACCGAAAAGAGCCTGGCCCCACCCTCTCTAGAACCTCCCTTCAGATCCTTACACACATTGAGAAGATCCCCCACCAGCCTCCTCTTCTCCACACTGAAGAGTGCCAGCCTGCTCAGCCTTACCCTACATGAGACATGCTCCAGACCCGTCAGCATCTTAGAAGGCTTTGGCTACACTTGCTCCAGTAGCTCTCTGTCTCTCTTGGACCAGGCAGCCCACAACTGCACACACTACTCCAGATGTGGCCTCGAATAACAGGGCAGCAGGATCTGCACGGAGCACCCAGGAGGGGAGAACAGCAATATCATTCTGGCATGCAGGAGTAACCACAAGAATTTCTGCTCTAAACCCGAGTTCGGGTAATGTGGAAGTTGCCGCAAATTCTTATCTGCATACACAACTGAGTGCCTCAGCCAATTACACATTAATGAGCCACAATTAAAACCATGAAGAAAGGAGTATTTTCCCAGCAGGTATGGAAGGATTCCTACTGGCTCCTACTGGCACTTGAGGGGCACCATAGGAAGTTCTGTGGGTAATTTTCTAGTCTTATTTAAAAAAAAGGGAAGTGAGATTCCAACAAAAAGCAACAAAGGCAGGCTATGAAGATGCTCCAGAAAGGAAGTGCCAATCATTCCAAAGGGCACTAGGGGAATTTAATTGGACATAGCCAAACTAAGACAGAGGAAACAGGACTGTTACTATCAAAGTCGCTCTAGGGACACAGAACCAGTTACCCTCACAAGCAAGGCTGCCACAAGGACAAATACCCATCAAGTTGCCATCAGGAAATGCCCTTTGGACTTGAGAAGGCCTCAGATCCTTGAAAAGGAAATTCTTGAATTCAGTCAAGGAAATATTTCACAAGGGAACTTAAGTGCATTTATAAAATCAATGCTGGCATACATTTGCCTGGAACAGGTGACTAAACTACAGGACCCAGGAGATTTTTTGGGAGGGCATGAGGTGTCAAGGAAAAACAGGCCAATAGGAACTCAAACCTGAGGCACAAGGACAGGCACGGGAAGCGAAGCAGTGCCCTCTTAGTCTGCAGGCTCACCCCACTGCCCAAGCACACATCCTTCTTTTGTGCAGGAGGAATGAGACAACTTAGCACCTGAGGAGCAAATCAGAGCAGACTAAAAGCGGCTTGTGCCTCTGCGATGGAAGGCATCAGGCAATCTTCTTGCCTCTTTCAACCCCAGCCATCATTTGGATAAGTTCCAGACTGAAAACCCAAGTCCCCAAATAGCTGTTCCTAAACAGTGCCCATTCCAAAACCCCACAACAAGGCAATGCAGAGAATGCAGCACAAGGTGCATATACCAACTTCTCACTGTTATTTCACATGTTCTGAGGAAGGAGGTGGGTCCTCCCTGATTAGAGGATACTTCCAGTATGGTCATACTTATCAACTTGTAAGTTACAACAAGACAGGAAAAATAAAAGTTCTCTCAGGCTATGACACTCTTTGGAAGAAGCCATTGCCATGAAACTAGCACTAGTATTTCTCATAGAAAAATCCATTACTCACACATGTCATTACTCTTCATGTCATGTGCTGGTCTGGAGTTTGCACTTAGAGAGGTTCCTAAAAGCTCAGGGGGGAGGGGGAAAAAAAATAACAGAGAGAGCAAGCGAGAGAAGCAGCAAATGTTCCCTTTTGACAGATAATTAGAAACAAGCGTTTGAGAATTTGCAATTACACACTACACTTAGGTTCCTTCTTCCCTCCTGCTAAAGCAGTGAAAAAGTCAACAAACAATTTGAAAAGAAAACTCACGTACAGCAACAACGCGTATGAGAATACCACTGCACTGCAGCAAGTGTCACCTCATCCTTCAATTAGCAAAGGCTCCTTGGCGTGTGGACGTCCTCAGGGGTGGCAGTGAGGTTCAAAGCACAGCTCATGATCTCCCCTGGCCTGCCTTCCTCCAGTGCAGCACTGAACCCTCTCACCATGGCCTGAGGAGGAAAAAAAAGAGTTATAGTAGAAAGGATTTACAAGGGAGGGTACTGAGCACATGAACCTGGGTGCAGCAGTCAGCTGAAACAAGGCCCACTAAAAAGCCTGTCAGGTTAAAGGCTGGAAACTGTCAGAGTGTTTCAGAGCAAAAGACCATGGGCTTCCTCAGCCTGCTGCTCAGGTAGCAACAGCAGCCTGGTTCTTTGCCTCACTCTCCTAACCTGGAAGGGTATGGTTGCTTTCAATTGTACTTCCTTCCGCAGTAACAGGGGAAAGAGAGGAAGTGGACAGAAAACACGAGGACCAGCAAACACAAGAAAGCAGCTCAGGAATGAACACAGGAACAGCAAAGGCCTCTTGTGCCACATGATGCTGCAGCCCTCCCAACACTGAGGCTTCAGCCAACCACAGCAGGCATTCCCCACACCAAGGCACCAAAGACACGAGCCTGGAAGAACTGGAGGATAGTGAGTTTTATAGAGAGCTGAGCTGACAACACAAGGGGGAACAGACGACAACGCTTGAGTCAGGCAAGCGGAACACCATGGTGGGCATTTGACCGGCTGCAATATGGCTGAGGGCATCCAAGTGTGCTTAAGGCAGGCACACAACGCATGGGCCTATTGGGATAAAATGCTCCGATCTGCAATAGCATCTCCTTCTTGGTTGCAGCTGGGCTCACAAAATGCAAAAAGAAATCCCCTTTTCCTCAGGCTGCAGCATGACTCTGCAGGCTTTGGTGAACCCTGGATGTGCTAACCCTTTGCACGGCAAGTGCTAGCAAGCTGTTTGACTAGCAGACAATGCAAAAAGCCTTCCGCCTGCATAACAGTGCTACAAGGATATTTTGTGCACACAACCAACCAGCCAGCACACTCCTCTCTTTCCAAGTTTACAAGGTCCTTTTTCAGGGAGAGCCACTTTCAAACTGGGGCCCCAGCTACTACTGTTTCCACAGTTAAACAGCGGCCAGAGAGCCCCAACGTTGAATGGTTTTGACTTTAAGAACGTTAAGAAAGCTCTGCAAAGCCTCCCTACATTGGTATTAAGCTGAGACTGAGATCCCTGTTTCTCACTTCCAGGGGTAAGTTTCTAGTTTGGATGTCATCCTCATCAGAGATCAAAGTCCAAGACATGTACCTCACAACAAAAGTCAGAGAAGACAAAACACGTGTTGCAGGCTTGTACAGTCAGTCAACTGAGCCCGTGCACTGCGGGCTTTGAAGGATAACCCAACAGGTAAGAGGGAAAGAATTGAAACAGCAGAGTACAGAGTGCTCAGAACGGCACAGAAACAAAACAAGCAGCAGCAGGCCACCCCTGGGAAAGTGCCACTTGCTGAAGAATGCTCCCCCTTCCCCTAGGGAAAAACTACTGGCAGCAGAGCATTTCTTCACTCTACAACATACAAGGAAGAGTGCAAACATTTATGACTGAATATGCTTCATCATCATTCTCTAAAAATGAACTGATAAACACAAAGTTACCTCCGCACTATCTTGTTTCACTGGTTTGTCCTGGTCACACACATTTGCTGCTGGTCTGTAATGCCCGAGAGAAGCAGAGAAAGACAGAAATGAGCTATTTCTGTGTCCGTACTCATCTGGAGTACTGCATCCAGTTCTGGGCTCCCAATACAAGAGAGACATGGAGCTACTGGAGAGAGTCCAGCAGAAGGCTACAAAGATGATCACAGGACTGCAGCATCTGCCTTATGAGGAATGGTTGCAAGAGCTGGGCCTGTTTAGCCTGGGGAGGAGAAGACTGAGGGGGGATCTTATCAATGTGTACAAGTATCTGAAGGGAGGGTGTCAAAGGGACGGGGACAAACTCTTCTCAGTAGTGCCATGCAGCAGGTAAAAACTGAACCACAGGAAGTTGCGCCTGAATATGAGGAGGAATTTCTTTCCTGTGAGAGTGACAGAGCACTGGAACAGGTTACCCAGAGAGGTTGTGGAGTCTTCTTCTCTGGAGAGATTCAAAGCCCACCTGGATGCAACCCTGGCTAACATGCTCTAGGTGACCCTGCTGGAGCAGGGAGGTTGGCCTACATGATCTCCAGAGGTCCCTTCCAACCTTATTCATTCTGTGATTTGGTGTAATGAACCAGCAAACTAGCAAATTAAGCAACTAGAAAATTATTACTTTGGGCTAGTCTCCAGGGAGAGGATTACCTGCTTCTTGGCTTTGATTTTTTTTTAACACCTAAGGAGCTCCTATAAATACCCTTACCTTCACAAAGAAGCTCCGCCATCATCAAAGAAACAACAACAACAAAATTCACACACCCACCGAACAGTCACAAAGGGATTATCGAAGAGTCTTCTCTAAACTCTACACTGATTGCAGTAAAGGGCTCCTAAGGGGGCACAAGGAATTTATCATCCACCAGCACTGCAAACAGCTAGACACTGCAGAGGTCACCACTATGACAACAGAGTCGGTCTACACCTAGAAATTTCACTAGCACTCTCAGGCCTCTCTCATGCACTTTAACATGCATCCTCCCTTTCACAAAATCCTGACAAAGCCACTTCTGCCAATAAATAGCCAGAAGGGATTTTTCTCTCCCATGTTTTTCTTTCCCCTCCCTTTTTTCAGGCAGAGCTTGTGCTTTTCCATAGCTTCCAACAGAAGCTATAGTATCACAACTGCTCTGGCTGGTTTAGACTTATGACCAAGGGATTTGAACACTTTCAGGTGAAATGCTCTTGCTGCTGCCCATGGGGAGAGGCACAAAACCAGAAAACAGTGCAATCCAGGTCACTCGACTGATTTTGGATCCATCCTGCTTGCACTGGAAATAGCGGGTCCTCCCATACTCACTCACCACAGACAGTATCATGCCTAGGGCTAGACCCCACGACACCTCCACAGGCCCCTGGCCGCACACACAGTCACAAAGAGACAAGAACGGATGAAAGTCCACACAGCTGCAGTAACACTGGTTTAGCAATAGAACCAGAGATTTCCAAGGCACACGCCACCTAAGAACACTCAGGCGTATCATCTAACTGAACAATGTGCAACTCCTGATCTTTACTTCTTTCCCCGAGTTTGGCCAGGGGCATGGATACACGCCTCCATGCTGAGCAGAAAACAGGCAAAACAGGATTTGGCAGCATCAGGGAAGCCTCTCAGAGACCCAGTGCCCTGCACTCCCAACATTATATTTCCAGCCTCAAACTTCCTCCCTCCACGCACCTGATGCATCATCTCCAAAAACGGGAAGATCTCTCCAGCAGCAGCTACTGCCACCACTGCAGCATGTCAGGAACACCTCACACCTCCCCCAGGCAACACACCGCCCACACTCAGATACCTCTCCCTCCACATCAACTTCAGTCTCTCTCCCACAGGCCACCCAGTAGAGGCCCCATCGAGCACCCAAGGTTTCTGCTGTTACTAACAACAGACCACCCCAGCCTAGATGTAAAGCTTGCCTCCTTCCTCAAGGAAAGCAACACCCTAAAGATTATCAAGCCAGCTCAGGTAAGGAGGAAACTTGCAAATCTCTACCTTCTGTAACCTCCAGAAAAAGAGAAGCAACTCACAGGCACCCACTTAACATCCTGCCAAAGGAGGCCTCAGGAGCCAGGTCTTTCAGTAAGTCTCAGCTGCACATTTCTCACCTGGCAGTGAGGAAGGCAATGCTCAGCTGAAGCATTTGGTCAGCAGATACAAAGATGGAGGCTTGCAAGTAGCTCTGCTTCAGGAACAGAGCCTGAAAGCTGTTGCCAAGGTTTCTTCTGCTTGCTTGCCAGAAGACTAGGCAACGCTGTATGGATTTGTCAAACCTTCTTCAACAAAAGCACTTCTCTTCAACACTTTTGCTCCCAAACCCTGCTGGTACCATCACTACAGGACCATCTCCCTTTTGTGTCAGGTGCACAGAAACTTCCTACAACAGAACTGAGATCCTTAGCTGCAGCTTCCATATATCTGCTGTCAACAGGCTACTCAAGCCAAACAGAAATCATTGGGGGCTTGGTGGTAAACATAAATCTATGCCTATAAAAATACATTCTCATTCAGCAGGGTCTATTTCAAAAGTAAAACTCAAGCAGGCAGAACATGTGTGTGTCCTCCAGGCCAACCTTTGACAAGACACATGTTTCTGCCTAGCTCTCTTCAGTCACAGCTGGCCAGCATCTGCCTGCCAGCAGACAGAAAGAACACTACAACTTTCTCAAGGTGACATTCAGGGATGACAACAGTTTAAATACCTGGCTGCAGTAGTAATACCCGCTCTTGAACAGAAGCACCTCTTTCTCCAGTTTCAGGAGAGCACCCTCCATCAAGGAGACCCTTGTCCTGTCCTTATCAAACACTCTGGGGGCCAGAAGTAGACTGACCATACAGGAAGAGCCATTTTCTCTTCAGATTCAAGAATGAATGGAGATAGCTTGGATTTTCTGAAGCAGCCACAGCCAGGGAACACGAATGGCTGCAACACAGAAGCAAGAAAAAAAGGTATCTCTTCTTAGGTATCTCTGCCTCCCACAGCAATGCACACCTTCTACTCCGGCTTTAAAAGCAAGGACAGTGCCTGTTTGTGGCCATCCTTTTACTTTCATCCCAAGCAACTGTAACAAGAGAGGAAGCTACCAAAAAAGCACTGGAGCTCTACATATACCTACCTCAGGGCTCAGGCCCTGCTCTTTTCACAGCCCTCTTCTTTCCTCATTACTGCAGAGGACAGACTGCTAAGGTTTGTAATCTAAAGCTGAAAATAAATCAAAATTTCACACGCTAATCACAAAACCTGCTGCACTGCCCCAGCGCTCTACAGCAGCAGCTCCTGCCTATCTACTTTCCCCACCAGCTTCCCCACCCACACCCAGGGTGTGTCAGCTTTCCACCAGGGGAGAACATCCCGGGGCAGAAGCAGCACAGGAAGCAGCTGCCCTGTTCCTCTCCCTCCTCCCTTGATGCCTGGGGGATCACTAGTGCTGCAGCTCTCATACCTCAGGGCTTCTCAGCACCTGCCAGGCTGCAGCATGCGCTGAAAACCCCCGCTGTGTCCCCGGGATGCTCACAGGCAGCAGCTGCCCCCAGCACAGTGCAGAGGTTTCTCTCTCTCCCCTCCCATCCCCTCCCCTCCCGCAGACTCTCCCAAGGCCCTGGGGCAGCAGCATTTCCCCACACACCAGCACCAGCAGCCACTGCCACACAAGACCTGCCCCCACACCCGGAAGTGACGCCTCTCACACCAAGGCCCCTCCCACCCCACGCTCCCCCATTTGCTCCCATTGGACGTGGCCTCCCGGGGCGGGACACCAGGGAGGGGCGGGAGGGAGGCGGCAGTGCGCGTGCGCTGTGCAGGGGCTGGGAGGGGAGGGGCGGGCAGGGGAGCCGAGGGGAGGGGCCCCGAGAGGAGGGGTGTGGCGTGGCAGAGAGGGAGGGGCGGGGCCGGGCAGGGCGGAGCATGCGCAGTGGCCCAGAGGAGGGCGGTGAGGGGCGGGGCGGGGGCGGGGCTGCCCGGGCCCTGCGGGCGGGGAGGGGGCGAGAGGCTGCTGCTGCCGCGGGGCAGCGTCTCCTGGCCCGGGGCCGCCCGGAGCCTTTAGCCGCAGCGCCGGGAGCTGCCGTGCGGGGGCCGAGGGCTGCGGGCTGGGCAGAGCGAGCGGCCGTGCACACGGGGGCAGCCAGAGCCGCCACGGCCCGGCTGTGTGGCAGCAGCGGCTGGGGAAGGCCCGGCCCAGCCTGGGCCACCTCTGGCCCCTGGGAGGCCCCAGCTCTTGCGCCCCTTCTCCTGGTGGCCCCACGGCTCGGTGCCAGCTGCAGTCACCGTTTCTTAGCACCGTCCCAGCTGTGAGGAGACGCCGCGGGTGCAGCAGGGCTTGTGGGGCTCCAGGCTGAAGGCAGGAGGCAGCCAGCGTCCCGGTGCCCCTGCCGACAGCCCTGCTTTCCCCCGGGCAGGTCCCCAGCTGCACTCTGAGCCCAGCCCGGCTGTGGGCACCAGGAGGAGCAGGATGTGCAGAGCCTCCTGACGACCGTGGCCAGAGCCAGGCTCTCGGGTATTGCAGCAAAGCAGCTGTGGGAGAGCTGTGCTCTGCTGGAGGGCACTTGAGCCCCTCAGGACACCTCCCCAGAGGCAGTCGAGGGTCTGAAGGTGACGTGTCCTCAGGAGAGTGTTAACCCACAGCCCCACCGCAGCCCTGTGCATTCAGTTCTGCTCCAGAGATGCCTCGCAGCAGTGGGGCAGTGTCGTGGGGCATCTGCGTCTTGGCAGGTGCCTGGGGCAGTGGAGAACAGATCCCCTTGCTGCTGGTGCTGTGGGTGGGCAGGAAGTTGGGGAAGGCACTTTCTGAGCTCCCTTGCAGGCCTGCTGCTCTCTCCATCAGCTTTGCAGTCTCGGGCTCTTGTGCAGGCTGGCGGCTCCTTTCCCTTCCACCCACCCCAGCAGCAAGGACCCCAGCTTGCTCCCACCAGAGGCACAGGCTGCCTTGGCTGCCCGATGCATAGGGCTCATGAGCTTCTGCACATGCCCTGGCAAAGGTGCAGAGCTGAGCTATGACGGTGGCCTTGAATACCTCTGCCTGGCTCCTGGAGCTGCTGAGAAGCAGGTGGGAAGTGCTGGCAAAGAGCAGGAGGTTTCTGCCTGCCAGCAGGCTGGCTGCATGCTCGGCCTGGCAGCCTGCAGGCACATGCCTGGAGGTGCCCAAGGCAGCTGCCACTGCCCATCTCTTGCCCCACACCGACAAAGCCTCTGCCCAGCCAACCTGGCTAGCAGAAGAAGCAGAGCATCAAGACACCTGCCTTGCTCTCTCCTGCTTCTGCAAAGGTTCAGCTCCAGCCGAGGCTGCCTCTTGCAACGCTTGGCCCTCTCCCAAGTGCTTCTTGCAGCCAGGTGTCCCTGGCAACATGCAGAACCAGAGGTACCAAATTCCACAAGCGTTCAGAATTGCTTCACTTGGTAGATCATTTTCACTTTGCAGATTTGGAAGGACACAAGTTGTTCTGGGTGTCTGACATGGTTTGCAAACATTTTCATATACCACCTGCTTTGCCATCCCGCTGCTGTTCATGCTTGCATCTTGTTATTTTATTTTATTTTTTCCATCCCCACTTAGTCTTTCTCAGTCTTAGCATGCTGCTGGAGGAAAGGAGAGGAACTGGGGTGTGTGTGAGGATGTAGACAGGGAAGACAGAGGGTGTGGAAAAGGTGCAGAAAGCAGGCATGTAGAAGTAGGGAACCCTGCTGGAAGAGCAAGATTTTCTGCTGTCTCACTATGGGAAAAATGCAGGAAATGGAGAATAAGAAGGGAAAAGAAACTTTTGTCTTCCATGCAGGACATTAGGTTCCCTCTTACTGCAAAGAATTCATGGAATTACATCAATTCTCTGAGCCTTCCACCTCAAGGGCTTCATTTCCTTCTGGTGTGCCAGGATCAGGATGGCAAAAGGCAGTTAAGGTGCTAGAGTCTGCCTCTGGAGTGCAGCACCAAGATTCAGGGCTCAGGGAGAGGAAATGTGTGTGGTGATAAGCTAGCCCAGCTCCTGAAGCACAGCACTGGAGCTCTTTTTCTTTCTTTCTTTCTTTTTTTTTTTTTCCTCTTGTCATGGTGGCAGGTTGGGGGCTGTTGACACATGGAGCTGAGGGGCTCAGGCTATAAAAAACTCTGTTGAAATTACCGGATTTATTCCTCTAGGCAAAGATACACATCTGTCTACTAAGTCGGTGTGTGCAGGAGGTGGGGGAAGGCTGCCTCCAAGTGAGTGTCTTGACTCAGCAGCCATAAATGTTTTCAGTTCTACAGAAGCAGCTCTTCAGAGATTCAGGTGTTGTGTCCTTGTGATACTAGTATCCAGTTTGTTGGGGAAAGCACAGCAGTCGGGTGCTTGAAGGGCACAGAAGTGCAAAGGAACCTGGAAAGGGCAAATGAAATGAAACTGAATAATATATGTCCTCACTCATCTGAATGCACAAGCCAAAAACCTGGTGCATGTGCTGGACTATCTGTAAGACTGTTGTAAATGGAGCTCCCAGGGAGTCTCCAGCAGCCTCCCAGCATACCTGGCAATGTGGAACCTAAATGATAGCTGGTGCTGTCCTCTGGGCTTGCCGGGTGCTGGTGAAAAGGAAGTTTGGAAGAGAATACAGAGCCAGGTGGAATAGGCTGCCATGTAACTAATAACTATGTATCCATGCAGACAGACATGTATGAACACATGCAAACAGGCTTTAAACTGAAAACTGTGTCGACCAGATCGTACACAGAAACGAAATGTCAGAGCATACCTACTACATGGGAAAATGCAGCAGATTTTGAGGAGGTAGGGGATGGAAGCGAGCCAGACTGCTCCATGGGAAAAGGAGCATGGACAGGGCATGTTGACCCAGAGGCATGGTGGCTTGTTTGGGGCTGTATCAGTGTTGTCCCAAATTGGGTTCTTTACCGAGTGTGCAACTAACAATAGACACGCAGGATCGAAATACTTGTTCATTTCTGCACAGGGATGGGTGCTTGGTGGTAGATCCACAAAGCTAGCACACCTTCTCCCTTTCTCATTCTTTATCTATAAACACTTTTCAGGAAGTACTTTATACAGGTTTTTCTGTTGGTTACAGTTTTATCACATCACATTCTTGCTCTGTGCTTTTGCTTTAACATCCGTGTTAATTAGCATAGGAAGCAGAGAAGAAGGTGGTAACATCATTATCATGTCATTACCATCTCATTATTCATTTTGAGGGGTGCACTATACTAGGTTAATAGGCCCTAATGAACTTGTAGGTTCCTCTGGGTTATTCTGCTGTTTTTGTCCTCTCTGTTCCTGACGTTCTTCAAAGTGTTGTGGTTTCCTCACGGTTATTTGGCTGGAGCCGGTTGTCCTTTGCAATACTGTTTTCCAAGATCCTCTCTCCCTTGTCCTTGAGTCTTGTTAGCTCTTGGAGGGTTTCCACAGCATCATTCCAACAGAGCGCCAGTGTTCCCGTGGGGGTCCAATTTTGCTTTCCTGCAGAGGTATTACAAGAGGTATTGCAAGGACATTATACTGTAATTCCATTTGGAATCAAATCAGTAACCCCAGGCTCGGTTCCCTGTTCCACTGTCCCTGGGTGGGTTCCACCAACAACCTTTCTGTTAACAGCCAAATGCACTGCCAGTTGGCCCACAGAAACCCCCCACCTGGGGCTGTGCCGGGGACTCCAGTGTCAGCACTGTCCTGGTGCTGCAAGAATGGGAATGTCCCTGAGCCCAACCTCGTACCCAGCCCCAGGCAGGGGGACGCTGCCCTTTGCCCATGGCCGGGTGCTGGTGGGCAGCGTGGTGCAGGGGGAGGCCTGGAGCCTGGCTGAGGGGCTCTGGGCAGCTCCCTGCCCAGCACCAGCTCTGCCTGCTCCCCTGCTCCCTCCACCCCACACCCTGGGGGCAATCGGAGCTGTGGGCACATCCCCCTGGGGAGGGCATTTCCCTCACACCACTCCCTCCTGCTGCTGCCCTCGCGGACACAGGTGACGCACACAGGAGTGCTGCCTGCGCTGGCAGAGGTGACTCAGGGAAGGGGCTTGCCCCTCTCCATCGAGCCTCCCCTGGCAGGACCAGAGCCTGGCAGCAGCGCCTGCAGCGACAGTCTCCCCCTGACCCAATTAGCTGCAGAGATGCTGAAGGGGCAGCACTCTGTGGGGTGGCCCTGTGCAGGAGCAGTCCCAGGGCAGAGGCAAGGCCAGCTTCCCCCACGGCCTGGCACGAGGGTCTGAATGGAGTTTTCTGGGGAGGGTCTGAGGGCAGCAGGGCACAAGGGGGCTGTGCTTGTCAGGGACATGGCATGGGAGGAGAGGGCACCCTAAAGATCAGCCCCCAACGACATATGCCATGTGTAAGGGGATGTAGCTCAGTGGAAGAGCACCTGCTTTGCATGCAGGAGGTCCTGGGTTCAGTCCCCAGCATCTCCAGCAAGGACTTTTGTGCCTCGCTGTGTTGTCTTCCCAGCAGATATAAGGGTGGTGGAAGTCCCCTGGGTGAGCCTGGGTCTCTGATTGGGAGGCTGCTTCCTGCCGTCCATCAAAAGCCTCATCAACTTCCTCTTCCTGAGCTGGTGGCTTGTTGTAAACACCTACAGCAGTGTCTGCCATGTTAGCCTGCCTAGTCATCCTCACCCATAAGCTCTGGACTCACTGTTCATCCACCCCTAGCCTTCCATGATGGAACAAGTGGCTGGGGAGAGAGCGGGAGAGCAGTGGAGGTTGTCTCCCTTGACTTCAGTAAGCTTTTAAACACTGTCTCCCATAGCATCCTCATAGGCAAGAAGTGTGGGCTAGATGAGTGGTCAGTGAGGTGGCTTGAGAAGTGACTGAATGGCAGAGCTCAGGGGGTTGTCATCAGCAGCGCAGAGTCTAGTTGGAGGCCCGTGATGTCCCCCCAGGGCTCCGTACTGGGGCCACTCTTCTTCAACTTAGTCGCCAGTGACCTGGACGAAGGTACAAAGTGCCTCCTCAGCAAGTGTGCCGACGATAATAAACTGGGAGGAGCAGCTGATGCATCAGAAGACTGTGCTGCCATTTGAGAGACCTGGAGAGGCTGGAGAGGTGGGGGGAGTGGAACCTCATGAAGTTCAACAAGGGCAAGTGCACGGTCCTGCATGTGGGGAGGTATAACCCCATGCACCAGTGCAAGCTGGAGGCTGAGCTGCTGGAGAGCAGCTCTGCGGAGAAGGACCTGGGAGTGCTGGTGGACACTAAGTTGACCATGAGCCAGCAATGTGCTCTTGTGGCCAAGAAGGGCAGTGGCAGCCTGCAGAAGGGACGATTGAGAGGGGATCTTATCAACGTGTACAAGTACCAGAAGGGAGGGTGTCAAGAGGATGAGGGTCACACTCTTTTCAGTGGTGCCAAGCAGCAGGACAAGAGGCGGTGCGCACCAGCTGAAACACAGGAAGTTCCACGTGTGTGTGAGGGAAAACTTCTTTCTTGAGTGACCAAGCACTGGAAGAAGATGCCCAGGGAGGTTGTGGAGTCTCCCCTAACATTCTCTGATTCTGCGATTTTCTGATTGCCTCAGTGCCCCCCACCCCTGAGTCTGGTCCTGGACAACCTACCAGAACCATAAGTTCTGGTAGGGCAGATGTAATGATGGAGTGGGGCAGCCATAGATGCCTGCGACCCTCTTTGGGTCCCTGGCCAGTGCAGTACCAGCAGGGTTTGGTCCAGGTCTTTGCGGCCCCTTCTCGTCTCAGTCCACCCCTCCTGGCCCTTTCTCTTCCTGGCTTTCATTTTGCAAGATCAATAGATGTTTTAGGAGGACCCAGAGAGTGGGGGGCAAGTGGGGCAGATGATTGGCACTGTACTAGAGGAGGTCCTGGTGCAGAGGGGACAGGGAGGAGCCACCCAAGCTGTGGTCCTGGCTGTGGGCAGTGACAGCTGGGAGGGCTGTGGGTGCTCCTGGGTGCCAGGTGCTGCTGCGGCACAGCGCAGGGCTGCGACGGAAACCTTTTGAAGCAAAGGAGGACTCCAAAGCAAACACCCTGAGTGCCCCGTTCAGCCCGATCCTGCTGCAGGGCCAGCCCTGGCCAGGGCCCTGGGGGTGATGGGGGCCGTGCCTCTCTGTGACACGGGCTGTGGTCACAGGAGACATCCTGTGTCACAGCCACAGTTGCCGTCCCCCACCCAGACCCGGCCTCTCCCCACATGTCCCAGTGAGGCTGGTCTAGCGCAGGCGCTGGGGCTGCTCTCGGCACCTCTCTGCTGCCAAGAGCTGCCGAGCCTGAGCAGGAGCCAGCGAGCGGAGGTCAGGGCAGTGTGGGGTTGTACAGAAGTGTGCAGGAGGAGGAGGAAGAGGAGAGGAGCTGCTTCCTCATCACCTGCCACTGCAGGGGTGACCCAGAGCACGCAGGACCAGGATGGAGCTCTGGGACGCTGGCCACGGGACACGGCGTGGACAGGGGGTGCCAGCACTCCCCAGCTGGGGTAAGGCCTTCCGGAGATCCTCCTCAGGTCTAGCAGGGATCCTCCCCAGGTCTGGCAGGGTATTGCCTGGAGGCAGTGCCCACCTCAGCCCCTGTAGGGAATGGGGCCTGTTTGGGGAGGGGGTGCTCTTGGAGGACGCTCGCACTGCTCATCCTCCGGCTGAGGCAGGTACGGAGCAGCTGAGAGCTGCCCCCAGAGCATGACGGGTCTTTCCCTTCTCTTCCAGAGCAGCTTGCTGTCTGGGAAGAGGTGTCTGACTACATTGTGCGGCAGCTGATGCTGAACCAGGTGGGTGTGCCTTGCGGGGCCTGCCCCGGGAAGCCTTCTCCTGGAGCTTGTGTGTCTGTGGGATGACTTCTCTGCTTTGACTGGTAGAGTTGAGAGGGTGAAGAGGAGGGGGATAAAAGCATCTGGAAAGGTCTTCCAAAGAAGGGCCCCAAGGTTTCTCCAAAGCTTTGTCCAGCGCTTTGTCTGTCCCCTTTGTACAGCAGGATGGAGCAGGGCACCGAGCACCATCCCCACGCCCTGACAAGTGCCCGGCCTGTCCAGCTGCCAGTCTCATCGTTCTTCTCTTCCTTCCTGTTTGCAGGGAGTCCGAGTTATTCGCCTTGGCACATTTGACGTAGTAACCGAACAAGTCGGTGGTGGGAAGCGTGCTCTTCTCACTGTTCGCAGGCCCGTGTTCCATCTGTCGCGGAGTATTGCAGAGCTTCCCGGCCTCGCCTATGACCTGGCCTATGCTCCTGGTAAGAGGAGAGGCTGAACCGCTTGCTTCCCCTGGGGACATCCCTGGGGTGTGCCTAACTGCTGGGCAGCAGTGACTGTTAGGAAGCTAGAATTCCTTCAGCAGCTGTGGAGAACAGCTTCAGGGGATTTTAAAGCACCAGGACAACATCATGCACATTACAGTCGCACTCCCTCTCTCCCAGACTTGCTTTCACAACTGGCCACAAGCCAGATGTCTTGGGGCTGCTGCTTCTCTGCTACTGACTGCGTTCCCCTTCTGCTGCTTTCCAGGTCATAAGCTCTCCGAGCCCCTCAAGTACGCTCACATAGCCTCGGCCCTCTCTGTTCCTCGGAAGACAGTGGAGGCGTGCATAGAAGAGACCATGCGGCTTTTCTCCCGCTGCCTGCAGAGCGGGAAGAACGTGGCCCTTGTGCTGAAGGGCCTTGGCACGCTTGTAATTCAAGGAGCAGCTGTGAAAATGAGGTTTTGCAGGGACTTTCTGAAGAGGCTCAATGGGACAGAGCAGCTGCTGGAAGCTCTTCTCACGGTGAGTTCCCCATTCTTCCAGCACTACCTGTCGTCCTCTGGAAAGCACCAGTGAATGCAATGCTGTCAGCCTGCTGTGACCTGTCCAGGTGCATGGAGAGTCCCAGCTGAGAGTAATGCCAGCTCCCAGGACAGCTGGTCCTGAGCGTCCAGAGGACTTGGTAACAAGGACGGCCCTGGGAATAGCTGTGCTGGCTCTGCCCCAAAAATTCATCCAGGCCCAGAGCTCATTTTCATGTGCACGAGGGAAAAGTCCCAGGTCCAGTCCTGTGTGCTTTTTTCCAGGAGACTTCCCTCCTGACAGAAAGCCATGGTTTAGTGCTGCTTTGTGTCAGGACCACATCTGAACCCATGTCTCCCTGGACTGTTTCTGGGACAGTAAGGCAGCGAGTTCAGCACTTTCCCCTGATGCTGGGTAACACTATTTCTGCGTGTCCCTTTGGGAGCTCGGCCTGATGCCTCCATGGGACATTTTTGCCCTAGGGTGGAGTGAGGGCAAGGGAGTGATCCCTCCTCCCCTTGCCTGGGCCAGCGGGCATGTGAAGCAGCTCTGTGAAACCTCTGCTGACCTCAGTGCTCTCCCTTTGCAGCTGGAGGGCCTGAGTGTCTTTCATCTCTCCCATGGGGCAGCTGCTCAGAATATTGGATCCCCCTGGTCCTCTTGCTCTTTGGCATTTCTACCTCTGTCTCTGAGTAGGTTTGTTTTTGCAGGAATCATTGCTCGCCCCACTCTCTGGACACGAAGCGGAGGCTTAGGCAGACCAAGGCCCCTGTGCGACCAGAGCCCTCTTGCTGCTCTTGCTGTGCTGGTCTAGTTGTGTTGAGCAGCTCTTGCCAGGGCCCTGGCATCTCGCCACCATGAAGGGCGTCTTTCTGTCCAAATGTGAGCATTTGCACGCTGCTAGTGATGGCTGCAGCATGTCGCAGAGAGAGTCGTTGGAGCCCAGTGGCCTTGGCCAGGTTTCTAGTGCAGCCCCGTCCTTCAGCATGGTCCTTCAGGTGCAGCGGGAAGGCTGAGATGTGAAAGGAGGCTGAGCTGAGCCTCCTCTCATGGGTTAAGGCAGAGATGCAAGCCGGCTGCAGGCCAGACCTCTGCACTAGGCAGGACCTGGTCTCCTGACTGCATCTCTCGATTCTCAGCCTTGCAAAAAGCCTGGCAGTCTTCTCACCCTTTCTCCTCCATTTCCTGTAAGCTGCTCTGCTGCACAACTGAGGGGCCATGGAGAGGCGCAGAGAAATTCCACATTTCAGAGGCAGCTGCTTCTCTGAGCAGTGGGAAAGTGTGCTGCCCTTGTGCACCCTGAGACAACTGTCTTGGCATCATCTCTCGTGTGTCTCTCCCCTTTGCAGATGCCAGAGATGAGGGATTCAGTCCTCTCAGGCTCCGAAACTGCTGCTTTGCAGACCCGTTCTGGTCGTGTCATTGTCTTTCCTGAGTGAGTACATTCACTTCTTAGCCCCGGCTCGCCAAGCCAGCAGCTTCTCAGGACTCGTCTGGTAGCCCTGTGTTGCCAGTGCTTGTGAAAGCTGCTCAGGAAGTCATTGGAGAGGAATACTTTCCAGTGTGGATCAAAGTGCAGGTTCCTGCTGGTCACTGGCTCAGGATGTTTTCTTGTCTTCTGTGAGACATGCATGAATCAAATGTGTGCTGAACATGTTGTCTTGGGTCAAATGTCTTCTGTGGGGAGGCCTGTCTAGGGCAAAGCGAAGCCTGTGCGCAGTGGAGTTGTGGAGAGCTTTGTGCTGGCTCCCATCCTGCTCAGTGTTTTGTCCCATTAGTTGTCTGGGAGATGGTGGTTCCTTTTTGCAGAGGCACGGAGATGAGATTTGGAGAGCCTGCAGGTGATACGGTGGGTGAGAGGGGCATTAGAACTGGTGCTGCCAAGCACCCCTTCTCACAGGAAGGCTAGGGAAGCTCTGCAAGAGGCAGAGAAGGAAGCTCCTGCCCCTGCAGATGCTGGAGGTCTTCAGCATGTCTCTCAGCTTGCTGATACACTCCTCCAGCATCTGGCATGTTCTGCCTATTGTGCTTTGGACAAAGAGGGGCTTCTTGGTAGCTCCCTAATGCCCCTCTGTCCCCATTATGGACACAAGGTGCAAAGGAAGTGTGGTGCCCTCCCTTTAGAGTGGCAGCTTTTTCCTCTTTCCAGGTACAATGCTGACAGTCCATCTAGAAAGCCCCCTGTGGCACCTGCAAAGCCCCCGCAGGAAGAGGAGAAGGCAAAAGAGGACACCAGGGCCAAGAAAGGTAATGGGAACGCTGGATCCTGGCAGGGGTTTGTGCCTTCTGCTTCCTTCTTCTTTGGCCAGGCAGTGGAGGCAAGGCGACAGTGCCATGGCTCAGGTAGCATCAGGCACCGGAGGTGACGCGTACCCAGTACGGGACATCTGGAGTGATTCCTGAGGGAACATGACCTCGTGGCAGCCCAACACTCCCAGCTGCAGCTGATGCCTCCCAGATAAACTTTCCCCCATTGCCACGGCACACAGTGGCACCCTGGGGTGCACTGCAAAGTGCTCTTGCACTGGAGGTGTTGGTGCAGAAGGGAGGCAAACGTGAGCACTGTCCTTGTGCAATGTGAATCCTAAATTGTGCCGGCAGCTGCAGGTCATGGAGAGGCAGAGCTAGTTCATGGGACCAGTGAGTTGTCATTGAATGAGAAAAGCCCCCGAGAGTAGATGGGGAAAAACAACAAGGCAGAGAGAAGCCAGTGTGCGGAAGGGCCAAAGACCACCCAGGAAAGAAGGCCTAGAAGGAGTCACCTTGAGGCCTCACACTGTTATCACAGGCTGGAGCACATCTGAAGAGCCTTCCCGTTCCAAAGGCCTCCTCAATGCTGTCCTGAAGTGTTTTCTTCTCTCCTGCTTACAGGAAATCTTCCCGCCAAGCACCTCCCCCTCAGAGCGAGGCATCCTCCAGCCAAAATAACAGCTCCCACGAAGCAGAAGGGGAAAGGGAAGAAAGCAGAGGACAAAGCGCCTGCTGGCAGGTGAGAGCCGTGGAGGAGTGGGTGAGGGTGAGCCTGTAGCCTAGTGCGTGTCTGGGGGAGATGTTTCCTCTGCACACAAGGTTCACAGCAGCTCTGAATGTCCTTTATCACATGCCCCAGGGACTCCTGAGCCCTTGATGGTGAGAATGCCTTGACAGCCCTGACCACTTTCTCCTTCTTTGACCCTGCGTCTCCAGGAACAATCTGTTCTCCATGCCTAAGCACAGGGCACTGGGGACCGCCAGGCCACTTGTAATACATTTGGCAGGACAGGGTAAGGGTGTCTCTTGGAGCCTGTCTTGGTAGAGAAGGCTGCTCCTCTCCGGGCTGCATCCAGAGCGAGCCCGTGTCTGGGCACGCTGAGCGTTCCTGAGGGCACATCCTGCAGCCCCGGGCATTTCAGCTGGGGGTGGTCTCTGTCCCTGTGGGTGTGAACACAGTCAGCGGAACCCATCTCCTTCTCTGGCAGAAGGGCCTTGTGCCGCAGAGGCAGGTGCCCAGCCGGTGAGTGCAGGACGGAGACTCAAGTGCCCCTGTGCTCCCAGCACCTGCCCACAAGGTGTCTTTTCAGGGGGCTCCCGGCCATCGCAGGCAGCTGCTCCAGGAAGGTGGTGCAAGGCAGGAGAAAGGGCAGTGCTGAAGCCATGCCCCCACCGGAGAAACTGGTGAAGAAAATCCAGAGGTGGCCAGGACAGGTGCGTGCTACAGCCTGAGGTCCTGCTTGTGCCACGGGGACGTGTGGAAAAGCGCAGTCCTATGGGCAGTGGGTAGGAGAGATCCCTGCCTGCGTGTTCACTTGGCCAGTGACCAACCACATCTGGGCCTTGCTTGAAAAGGTGCAGGTCACCCGCTAGTTCTGGAGGGCATTTGTCCCTCCGGCATTCTCAGGAAGCACCTCAGAAGCCCCTCTTTGGCCCTTTTTCCCGTGGGAAGGTACCTGCTGGGCCTTTCAGGGAGAGGCCATGGGCAGTTTCCCTTTAGTTCTGTGATTATTGAGCTCATTGGTGAGATCCAAACTGGGATTTTGAGACCTGCCCCTATGAGCTTCAGGGCGTAAGAGCGCTGCCGGGAAGGCTCAAGCCAAGCGGCAGGAGAGAGGATGAGAAATGCCCTTTGCACCCTGGGAAAGCACAGATGCCAGCAGTCCTCTTTGCCGTTTCTTTTCTGTGGCCCTCCAGGTGGAATATCACTTCCAGATAATGGGCGAGGGCGTTCTTGTCTTTCCTCCCATCTGAAGCCCTGTGAAGATTTCCCCTTCTGGAGTCCTTGGCTGGAGACCCAAGCAGGCAACAGAAGAGAGAAGAGTGCTTTGGGAGAACTCCCCTGGAGAAAGGCTGGCATTTCCTCCAGAGCTTTTTTCCAGAAGCATCTGTAAGAGGCAAGGACCCATCAGGAAGGGGGCTTCTGCTTCCATTGACAAGCAGTTAGTCTTCTCCAAATTTCCTTTTTTTGGGGGGAGGGGGGGGTTATTTATTTCTTAATAAAACTTTTCCTGAACATTGCACAGAGATTTGACTTTTGCGTTTTCTGTCCCCTCACGACCAGCTCACGGCACCAATGCCTCCATCCATCCTCCCCACTTCCCTCACCCAAGCCTACTCCCCCATCTGGTTGCCCAGCCCTGCCCAGCCCAGCTCCAGCTCCCCGTCCCTGCACAGAGGGAGAAGCCCTGCTCCTGCCACCCCACAGCAGCTCTTGCTGCTGCTGAACCCTGCTCTCCCAGCTGGAGCTCAGCTGTGTCTACCACCCACTGCATGCCGCTGCATCTCCAGTCTCAGCCTCTCTCCAGCCAACAACTCAGGCCAAGGATCAAGCACAGGCTGGGTGGAGAGCGCTGTCCTCTCCACCCACGTTGTGCTCGGGGCAGATGAAGCACTGTCCCGGCTACAGGGGTCTCTGGCAGAGCCGCCTGCACAGCAGGCAGAGCTCTGAAGTGCTCCCACATCCCCGCACGGTCACGGCAGCAGGGACTCAGCCGGCCCCTTTGGCTGCCCCATGGCACTGCTCCCTCCCTTCTCCCCATTCAGGAAGCAGAGGTACAGACATGACCACCCAGCACGGGCACACGCTGGTCCCTCTCCTGTCCTTCCTACCAGGGATGGGCATGGCACAGCACAGCTCAGCTCAGCTTCAGCAAGACATACATGCATCCTCCGTGCTGCTCTCCTGGTCCCCTGCCCATCCCATTTGGTCCAGAGGGACATCCCCCAGGAGCGTGCATGTGCTACCCTCCAGCAGATGTGCTGTCCCAGAGCCACCTGGCCAGGGCTGGACCTCTGGAGAAGTGAGGAGGGAATTTTGCCTTTTCCCTCTGGGTTTCCCACGTCAGTTCCTGGGAGTGGAAAAGAGCATTCCCTGAGAGCAGGGGAGGTGCAGGGAGTTTGCCGCTCATGAAAGAGCAGGGAGGTGTATGGAGGTGGCATCACATGAAGGGGCTGGTGAAGACGGGGCCATGAGATGCTTTGGGAACACTCTTGGGTTCCATTTGTGTCTGCTGAGGATTGCCTTTCTGCTCTTCTTTGAGGAGGACAGAGGGCAGAATGGATAGTATTCACTAAACCCTGATTTACTCTCTTTTAGCCCTAGCAAAGGGTGTGCCTTCTGCTTGGTGCTGATCCTAAACACTTCTGATTCCTCTCCCCATTCCCTCCCGGTGAGCCTCCCCATCCCCCCACCCCCAGCAAGACCTACCTCTGCACACACCCACAGGGGTGAAGGGGAAGGTCAGTGGCACCACCCAGCAGCCGTGACCCCCCTGCTCACAGCAGCCCTGCCTTGGGACACAGGTCCTTCCCTGGGCCCTGGGCCTTCCCCAGCCTCCGTCAGACCCCTGAGGTTCCCACCGCTTTGTCTGGGATCCTTCCTGGGGACTGTGAGCAAAAGCCAGGGTGCCGAGCAGCACAGTCCCCCAGGCACCCCTCTACGGGGGCACCGTCCCTGGGTGGGCTCCAACCAACAACCTTTCTGTTTACAGCCGAACGTGCTGCGTGCTGTGCCACAGAAACCCCCCACCTGGGGTTGTGCCGGGGGCTCCAGTGTCAGCACTGTCCTGGTGGTGTGGGCATGGGAACATCCCTGAGCCCAGCCCCATGCCCAGCCCCAGGCAGGGGGATGCTGCCCTTTGCCCATGGCCGAGTGCTGGTGGGCAGCGTGGTGCAGGGGGAGGCCTGGAGCCTGGCTGAGGGGCTCTGGGCAGCTCCCTGCCCAGCACCAGCTCTGCCTGCTCCCATGGTCCTTCCACCACACAGTCCAGTTCATTGTGAAGGGGGTGCTCTTGGAGTACGCTTGCACTGCTCATCTCTTTGGTTAGGCATCTGCACTTTGGAGTGTGTATGCACACTGTGGGGTGTGTGTATACTACGGTGCATGTGCACACTTTGGAGTAGGTGAGCACTTTGCACGGTGTGTGCACACTCTAGTGTGTATACACATGCTGGGTTCCTTCTGCATTTTAGGTGCTGTCAACCCCCTCTTTGCCCTGAGGCTGCTCTCTCCTGCCCAGCCATGGCCTCCGAACACACGTCCTGGTGAGGTCGGGGGTGGCCAGGCACTGCGGCTGCCCTCAGTACCACTCCGCTGCCAGGAGCTGCCAGGCCTGTGCAGGAGCTGTATAGAGGAGGCTGGGGCAGTGTGGGGCTGTGGAGAAGTGTGCAGGAGGTGGAGGAGGAGGAGAACAGCTGTTTCCTCATCACCTGCTGCTGCAGGGGTGCAGGTCCTTCCCTGAGCCATTCACTGGCCTGTGTCAGACTCCTGAGGTTACCACCGCTTTGGGATCAGACATTCCTGTGCTGGTCATTTTGCACCAAAGGATTGGGAGAGGCAGAAGGCAGCAGGCTATTGCTGAGGCCTGGTGAGTGCCTTGCCCCCAGCAGCTCAGCGGGCTCCCATGGGACAAACCCTGTCTGAAAGGGGCTTTCAGAGCTGCCCTGGGATAGCTCTTTCCCTCCTCCCCTGCCCCAGGGGAGAAGATGTGCCCAGCTCCAGAGTGATCCCCAGCCCCAGCATGCCAGAGGGAAGCTTCCCTCTCCCAACCCACCCTGCTGGTGCCAGTCCAACCTCCAAGGCTTCAGCACAGACCTCCAGGAAGCTGCAGCTGCCTTGGGCCTCAAGGCAGTCTGGTGGCAGGAGGGATAGGCATGGGCACAGCAGCAGCAGTGCCAGGAGCTAGGGGAGGAGCAGGGCAATTGGGGTGGAGAACCCTGCCTTGGCTACATAGCTGGGACACTGCATGGCTGATGCCTCTGTGGCCAGCCAGGCTCCAGGTTCGGGGTGGATGGCAGCTTGAGGATCATAGCACTGGGATTTTAATGGACTTCCAG
The DNA here is from genome assembly GCF_028389875.1 of Rhea pennata. Lineage (NCBI taxonomy): Eukaryota > Metazoa > Chordata > Aves > Rheiformes > Rheidae > Rhea > Rhea pennata. The sequence continues at coordinate 1,436,402 of NW_026907677.1, forward strand.
TGCAAGCATGGCTGTGGTGAAGGCAAGTGGGTAGAGCCAGGTACATGCAACTGCAAAGGATGGGGGTGGAATCGGCAGTGCGGAGCTGGTGGAGGCCCTCCCTCTTCTCCCTGTGAGAAAGAGAGTCCTGGAGAGATGGGAGAGGAGCACAGGGCAGGGTGAAAGAGGCAGACGGAGCCACTTGGGGTGCATCAGGGAGTTTTCCAAAGCCCCGGGCTCTGCCAGAGACCTATGAATCTTCCCCCGACACTCTCCCAGCAGCGCTTGTTCTGTCCTGCCCTAGTGGCTCTTGGCCCCACACCAGCCGAACTGGAGCAGAGGCTCATGAGCTGGAGGTGCCTCAGGGCAAGCTGTGCCAGCCCCAGGCAGCTGGCCCTGAGCATGGGGCAGCCCAAGCCCCTACTCATATGTCCCATCCTGCTTGGAGGGCAGCATGCGAACATGGGAGCAGCCTGTTCCTGCCCTTTCGCAAGGGAGGCAACTGGACAGCCATCGCACTGCAGCAGCACCCACTGTGGCCCCTGCCGCAGCCCTGCCACCCCGGCCCCTGCCTGGCCTCCTGCCTCCCTCACTTCTGGCTCCCAGCCCCTCTCTTTGCACTGCACGGACCAGCTCTGCAGGCAGCAGCTCAATGAACTCTGCCCCTCCCCACACCGAGGATCTAGCCCCAGACAGGCAGCAGGATGCCAGCCTCCCCTCAGCCCACCGATAGGCTCCCCCATGCCCCTTCTCCCTCATGAGGTTGGTGGAGCTGAGCTGGCCCGGGGTGGCCAGCCAGCACCAGAGCAAGGACAGGGCAGGGCGGGGAGCACTGGGGCAGGGTGAGCAGCCCAACTTGGGGCCCAGCAGCTGGACGGGGGAGGACGGAGGCCACTGAGGCCTGAGGATGCTGCTCTGGCAGCAGCTCCATGCTGGGAGTGTTGGGGTTTCACCCTTTACAGCGAGCAGCCTGTGGTGGGGCCATGAGCAGAGCACTACCCTGGACCCAGGCTCTGTCCTGCTCAGAGGTAGAGGTGCATGAAGGAGTGTGGGGCCGGCCATGGGCTCTGCCCCTTGCTCATCAGTAGTGCAGCTCACAAGACAGGCGGAGCCTGGCTCTGTGCTCAGGGTCTTTCCATTCATGCAATTGTAGAGGAGTTTTAGTGGGAAGGGTCCTCAGGGCATTTCCAGTCCCAGAAAGCAAAGGAAAGTGCATATGTCCAGTTCCTAGGGTGCCTTTAGAAATGATCCCTTTCATCAGCATATGTGGAAATATGCGATTAGTGAGATTACATCCACAGCAAAACAGGCAGAGCAGTGGTAACACGAGTCAACGGCTGTATTCTTCTCCTGAGACTCATACCCTGCCTGAAAATTTACATTAGTTCCTCATGGGGAACACTGACATTTATATTAAAATCATTCAGTCATCTTAGCTGATGAGTGTGTGTTCTTGTTTGGCAAATGTTGAAAATGGTTCTTCACCTTTTCAGGCAGAGCTCAGGCATCTCACTGCAAGCATCCAGGGGCCCTTGGAGAGGCTCTCGTATATCTGAGGTACCTGCCCGGCCCTGGCAGCCCTCCCAGAGGACCTGCAGAAGATCAGAGACCCTTCGAGCCGCAGATGGAGGCAAGGCAGAGGGGAACAAGGCACCTCCACTGGCACTGACATCCATGACCCTGTGACTGCACCCCACCTCAGTTTCACTTTCCTTTAAAAAGGAAGAAAATCCCCCCCCCCCAAAAGACCAGTATATTTAAAAAAACGACAACAAAGTGAAGGACAATAAGAACACAAAGAATTTTAAAACCTGAAAAGTGTAACAAAACCCCTCTTCACCTGAGATCATTTTCTGAACTTCCTGGCTCCAGCCGCCAGGCTCCTGGTTCCTGTCAGGGAGGGAAGCGCCAGCCCCGCCCGCGCCGCCCCTGTCGCCTGGCAACGGCGCCTCCTGCTGCCCCAGCCCTCTGTGCTGCCTGTCCAATCAGCTAGCGCGGGGAGGCAGAGAGCCAATGAGTGCCTGGGAGGGGCGGGCTGTGCTGTGAGAGACATGCAGAGAATCACAGAATGGGTAAGGTTGGACGGGAGCTCTGGAGATCATCTAGGCCAACGTGCCTGCTCAGCAGGGTCACCCAGAGCAAGTCAGACAGGGTTGCATCCAGGCGGGCCTTGAAGATCTCCAGAGAAGGAGACTCCACAACCCCTCTGGGCAACCTGTTCCAGTGCTCTGTCACTCTCACAGTGAAGACATTCCCCCTCACGTTCAGGCGGAACTTCCTGTGCTTCAATTTCTGCCCATTGCCTCTTTTTCCTGTCACATGGGAGTACTGAAAAGAGTTTGTCCCTGTCGCCTTGACACCCTCCCTTCAGGTACCTGTACACATTGATAAGATCCCCCCTCAGTCTTCTCCTCTCCAGGCTAAAGAGGCCCAGCTCTCACAGCCGTTCCTCGGAGGGCAGGTGCTCCAGTCCTCTGATCATCTTTGTAGCCCTCCGCTGGACTCTCTCCAGTAGCTCCATGTCTCTCTTGTCCTGGGGAGCCCACAACTGGACACAGTACTCGAGATGAGGCCTCCCCAGGGCTGAGTAGAGGGGCAGGATCACCTCCCTCCACCTGCGGGCAACACTCTTCCTAATGCAGCCCTGGAGGCCATTGGCCTTCTTGGCCACAAGGGCACATTGCTGGCTCATGGTCAACTTGTTGTGCACCAGCACTCCCAGGTCTTTTTCTGCAGAGCTGCTCTGCAGCAGGTCAGCTCCCAGCTTGTACTGATGCCTAGGGTTATTTTTCCGTAGTTGCAGGACTCTGCACTTGCCCTTGCTGAACCTCATGAGGTTCTATGAGGTTCTTCTCTGCCCAGCTCTCCAGCCTGTCCAGGTCTCTCTGTATGCAGCACAGCCCTCAGGTGTGTCAGCCACTCCTCTCAGCTTGGTATCATCAGCAAACTTGCTGAGGATGCACTCCATCCCATCATCCAGGTCATTGTTGAAAAAGTTGAACAGGATGAGACCCAGTACTGAGCCCTGGGGGATGTCACTAGCTACAGGCCTCCAACTAGACTCCACGCCACTGATGACAACCCTCTGAGCTCTGCCTTTCAGCCAGTTCTCAATCCACCAAGGAGAGCACCCAATGGCATGCCCCTGTGGGGCTGTCTGTGCTCACCCACCCGGGCCAGCCTGGCCTAGCACCCGCCGCCCACCACGTGAGGCTGGGCCGGAGCTCGCCATCCTTCGGTGGCAGGCATAGGGGTCTGAGCTTTTCCGGAGGGCACCGGGAGGGTGCCGGGGGCACCGGAAAGCACACCGAGGGTGCTGTAGGGGAGACCGGGGCTCACCCCGTGTGTATTTTGTGGTGCGTGCAGAACAGAGTGCCTTTGTGCGGTCAGGCGCAGCCGTGTTGCTCGTCTCCCAGCACATCTCTCTCGCCCAGTGCCGGTTTCAGGCCTCATTTGTGTCCCAGCTCTGCCAGGGCTCAGCTTGGGTTCACAGCCAGTCTGTCTGCAGGTGCTGTGGCCTCTCTGCAGCTCCACATCACCTCAGTGGACATGGGGATGGAGCATCTCAGTGGCGGAGTGGTTTCCTATTGCCCCTGCCTGCACACATGCCGCTGAGGGACAGAGGGATGGAGGTTGTGGTGTAGTACCTGAGGAGCCATCGAGGAAGACCTTGCCCCCTGCCAAGTCCTTCCCTCTCTGGCAGCACTGAGCCCAACCTCTGCTGGAGGAAGAAAGAGCAGTATAACCATCGGAGCCCCCTGAAGTGGCCTCTGGGAAGTGTAAGCCTGGTGCTAAGGTAGAAGGAGCTCTTCCTCCCCCCCCATCCAAGAAAAAAAAAAAAGTTGAAAATTTTTTGAAAATAATAACTATTGCAGCATTTACATTTCCATGTATTTGTTTAAACTGATGAGTATTCACATCATGTAATCGATGGTTATAGCCTTTTCTTAACGTTCAAAGAGGAATATTGAGATGTAGCTTAAGAATGGGGCAGATGAGGACCCCAAGGGAAACAGACCCCGACCAGAAGGCTGGGGGCACAGGAGGCCCCTGCGGCCCAGCCAGTTCCCACTCCTGGCCCACCTGCTGGGCACTCTCCTGCCTGCGTTACCAGTGCATTCCAGCCCAATGGACTGGGAGTGCCCACGGCTGAGCTCTCTGCTTGCAGGAGCCATCCATCTCTCCTGGTGCTCCCTCTCAAGCACACCCTTTCCTCAGCAGCAGCAGGGAGCAGGGTGCAGGAGCCCCCCCACAAGCCGTGTTGTCCTTGGCACGTCTCCTTGCTGCCCCTCCTTGCCGTGGTCTGTTGAAGATCGGCGGTGTAGCAATGTGGGCTCCTGATATCAGCTTGGTCAGGGATTGCCGTGTCCTGCAATCACACGTGCTGGGCTCAGCACTGGGGAAGGCACCCAGAGCGATCCTCCCACATCCCTCTGAGGCCTACTGCCATCACGCAGGTGGCAGCGCAGCCTTGGTACCAGGACCTAGTGGAGCATGGCGCAGGCTGCTGTGTGACATGGTCCTCGGGAGAAGGAACAACCTGGGGCACACCAGTGCCAGGCCTGTCTCGCAACCCCTAGCCACAAGCTGTATGGAGACAAGTCTCTGCCATGGCTGTTGGGGCTGAGCAGGAGCCCCATGTCATCCCTCACTGTCAGCCCCAGTCTGTGCCTGACTGCTGAGTAGTGTTGGGGATTGGCTGGGCTCAGGGAAGGACAAGAGTGGCTGGGAGACTGTCACAGCTCCACGTATGCCTGATAGCTGCTGTATGTAGGCTCTCAGGTTCTTGACATCCTTGATCTGGCAGTGGCCTCTTACTTTTCTCATTTTTCCCCTTGTTTCAGGGAACCAGTCCATTGACCTGACAGGAGCTGAACAAATGGAGGCTGCAAAAACCTAGGAAAAGAGATGCCTTGACTGGGGGCTTCTCGCATCAGAGGTGAGCTGGCTGGCACATGGGCCTGAATACTATGCTGCCAGCATGGCCTCAGTGCTGTGCCTTTCCCAGGAGCATAATGGAGCAGCACATCCAAGCCCCAGCTGCAAAGGCAGCTTGTTCCTCAGGGAAGGGGTGAATGCACCACATGTCTGTCCCAAGGCTGGTCCAAAGCTGGATTCAGAGTGAGGCAATGGAGAATGTAGGAAAGGATGGGTCTCCTTGGCAGGGCCATGAGAGAGGGCAAGATGATCTTCTCTTCTGCCCAGGCTGTGGCTGCTATGATTAAGCCTTTCTGGTGCAGGAGCTGACCATGACATTGAGCTCGCCCAGGAGCCCAGGACCTGTGCCCAGTGGCAGAGCCCAAACAAAGCCCCTCCTGCTGAGGTCTGTGGCCTCAGCTGTCTGCTTAGGTGATACTTGGGCACCGATGCCACTGTTCACCATGTCCTGCTCTATCCGGGTATCTGATGTGGTCCTCTTGGCCCTCTTTGGTGCCTGAAAAAGGAAAGGAGGCATTTGCAGGTAGAGGGATGAAGCCAGCCCTCGTCCTGGGGGAGGGGCTGGCAAGTGGCATCATCGCTGCGCTGCTGAGCAGGCTCCCATCTGTCCCCAGTCCCTTTTCTAGGGGAGAGAAGTGAGGGCAGAGGAGAGGCATCTCTCATCTCTGCTGAGAGTTCAACTGTAGCATCTGTCTCTTCCCTTGGCTCAAGACCAAGTTGGAAGGTTTTTTCCCTGGAGCTTTCCATTGACAGCAGTGTCTTTCCCAGGGTGAAGAGCAGCCTGGCAGGTGGCAGAAAGCTGTCCCCAGCACTGCCACTATCACCCCTGGCCAACAGATCTGGCCCAGCTCCCCGTAAGCCCATCTCCCTGCTCTCGGCATGTGGAGAGAGATGTGCCTATGTCCTGCCTGCCTGCTCCCGACATGGCAGTGATTTCCTCGTGGGCATTGCCAGGGGCTGCTGCCAGTGCCAGGCACCTAGCAGCATTTGCGGGAGGGGCTGCTTGAGCACCAAAGCCAAAGATGCCACAGTGCTGTTAGGGTTCCACCTGGCCTCTTCCTCCACCTAAGACCTGGGGATCAATCACATGTAGAGGTAAAGATGGGGTGGGGGGTGTTGTGCTGAAGGGAGCCGCTTTCTCAGCTCCCAGCCTGTTTCCTCCAGAACAGAAGTCATCCAGCCACACCTGCTGCATTCTGAGCCACCTTCTGCCTAGTGCTGTCTCTTGGTTAACAAGGTCTTCAGGAGTGCCAACCCAGATTTTCACTAGGGAGCTCAAAGGCTCCTTCCTGAAAGACCTCCCTGTGACTGTCCAGGATTCTGCTAGCAGTGCATCCTGGATCCTTCCAGGGAAACTTGAACAGGCATTGTATCGTCCCTTCCCATCCTGTCGCACTGGCATAGACCAGCTGTCCAGGTGCTGTGGGCAGTGGAGAGAGTTTTGCGCCTCAGACACACTGACACAGGCTTCTAGACGTCAGTGCAGATCCTAGGTCAGAGCCCCATGAGGCAGACGATGTGGTGGGACCCACTGTGCCCCCCTTCAGGGCCCTTCATTCAGATACACCAGGAAAAGGGCCTTGGTCCCGTTTCCCAAGCCAGGAGTGGGGCCGAGCTGCCAGCACACTCTGCTGCCCTGTCCCAAGCCCTCACCAGCTCTGCTGTCTCCTATGCAAAAGGCAATCTACATCACTGCTTTGTGTGGAGCCTCTGTGGGGTCTCGCTGGCTGCAGTGGTAGGTTTTGTGGGCAGCACCTGCAAAGCCAGGAAGGGCAGATTGTCACAGGACATCAGCAGTGGAGTGAGGGGGAGGTGCTGGGGCATCCTCAGCAGCACTGGGAGGACAAGACTGGTCCCACAGAGGACATGGGCATTCTGGACACTCAGGTCCTGCTGAGGGTGCATGTGTGTCCCCTCCTCAACTGGGAACGGCTGATCATGGTCATGCTGTGGGGTTCCAGTGTGACACCAAACAGAGCAGCCCTGGTATACTCAGTAGAATGCTGAGCTGTCTGGGTACAGAGGAGGTTTGGGAGGAACTGGCAGAAAACCTCATCTTCCTATATCCGCTCTAACACTCAGCTGTGCAGAGCATGAATTGCTCTTGGTCAAGTTGAGGGCACCCAGTACAAGAGGGTCCTTCTGCCCGCTGCAGCGTTCCAGCCTGACACTGGGAAGGGGTGAGCGCTCATATCAGGAAGGGCCTGGCCGCATCACCCCGAAAGAGAGCTCTTCCCCATGTGCATGGAGCACTCTGCCAGGGCGGGCTGTAGCGTTGACTCTTGCTCGCTGTCGAACAGGGAGACCACCTGCAGAGCCTGGATTTTTCTCACTCTGGCATGGGCTGTGGGATCTTGGCAGCACTCTCGTAAGAGAGACCCTCCAGTCCTCTAATCCTCTTCATGGTCGTGCGCTGGACTCTCTCCAATAGTGCCATGTCTCCCTTGTACAGAGGAGCCCAGAACTGGACACAGTATTCCAGATGTGGCCTCACCAGGGCTGAGTAGAGGGGAGCATTACCTCCTTGGACCTGCTGGCAACATTCTTCCTAATACACCCCAGGATACTGTTGGCCTTCTTGAACATAAGGGCACATTACTGGCTCATAGTCAACTTGTTGTCCACCAGGACCTGCAGGTCCTTCTCCTTTCCAGCAGGTCAGCCCCAGTCTGTACTACTGCCTGGAGTTATTCCTGCCTAGGTGAAGGACCCTGCACATGCCTCTGTTGAACTTCATGAGGTTCCTTTCTGCCCAACTCTCCTGCCTTTCTGGTTCTGCTGAATGGCAGCACAGCCCATTGGTGTATCAGCTGCTCCTCCCAGTCTGGTATCATCAGCACACTTGCTGAGGAGGCACTCTGTCCTTTCATCCAGGTCACTGATGACTAAGCTGAAGAAGACTGGCCCTAGTACGGAGCCCTGGGGGACATCACTAGCTGCAGGCCTCCAACTAGACTCTGTACTGCTGATCACAACCCTCTGAACTCTGCCATTCAGTTGTGAATGCACCTCGCTGTGCACTCATCTAGCGCAGGCTTCCTAAGTTTACCTGGGAGGATGTTATGGGAGAGGATAGTGTCAAAAGCCTTGCTGAAATCAAGGGAGACAATATCTGCTGCTCTCCTATCATCTACCCAGCCAGTCGTTCCATCACAGAAGGCTATCAAGTTGCTTAAGCGTGATTTCCCCATGGTGAATCTATGCTGACTACTCCTGATGAGATACAAGGAACCTCATAATCAGCATCCAAGACATGTGCCTGCTGCTGGTCTATCAGCTGCTAAGGCAGGAGTGACCTCACATGCCCATGCCCCAGCCATGATGCTGCTACTAGCCTATCAGAGGCTGAGACAGAAGTGATCTCATAAGCAAGAAAGGAAACTTGGTCCATGTGAGAAGCTGAAGGGTCATGAGTGTCCACACGAGCTTGGTAGATGATTGTAAGGTCACCTCTGTCTGAGCAGCTCATAGGTCTGCCCTTGGCTCATGCCTCAGGTAACTGTTTGTGTGGTCAGTTCTGTGCGAGGACCTGATCGGCCACCAAGAGGCACAGGGCTAGGGTGTTGATTGTGAGATCATTCAGAACATGCTGAGGTCATTTCCGTAAGGGAAGATGAAAGAGCAGCAGCAGGCCCATTGGCTTGGTAGGTGATTACAAAATCAGTTGTATCTGGTGAGCTAGTAGGCCACCAGGAGGCTGATATTTTTGTGACATTTTAATGAGATTGTGTCTCAGAAGCTCCTTGATGGGAGCAGGCCCTGACCTGGGCCCATGTTCTGAAGGTGACTTTGTGACTTCTGTCTCTGCATGTGGTGGACCAGGAGCAGGAATATGGATGGGAAAGTGGTTGTGAGGTCATTTCTATAGGTGAAGCTGATGGGAGCACTTGACTTCTCTCTGGGATGAGTGGTTGTGAGGTCCTGTCTGCCTGAGTAGCTGATAGGCCACCAAGAGGCATAAGATTGTCTGGGTTTGGGAAGTGAGGAGGAAGGTTGTCCATACATGTCTCCTGTCAAAACTACTGCTTTTCCTCCATGCTCAGACTTCATTCTGGCAGAGACACTCCGGGTTACTATGATCTGGAGAGTGTGGCTATCACTTTCTCTGTAACCTGAAAAGTAAAGAGAGCTTAAAAAGCAGAAGCCCTTTCTTTTTCAGGTGTTTATTGACAGCTTGCTCTTGTAAATACACTCCTGAAACCTCTCCCATGAGCCACCCAAGAACTGAAGAAAATCAGGGGGAGTGAGATGGGTTGCTAGGGCTTTGAGTATTTTAATGACCCGTCAAGTGTATTTGGTGCTGAGTCCATGAGCCTCAGGTACTGAGAGGAGACTGAACAAACCTCTCAAGTAGTTAAAGTCAGCAGCAAATGCCAAAGCTTCTTGGAGCATTAATGAGTCCCACTGAGGGCCATTACTCAGAAAGCCTCCCCACGGGGCAATTACACCCAAAAGTTGGAGGCACTAGTTGCAAGTAGGCAAAGGAAATGTGCAGGTGGCCCCAATGTCATGCAAAGCTGGGTGAGTTTTGTCAATCAAAATGGCCAGGCACTGACACCCTGGCCCTGGGTAGGGTGATGCTTTCCCTCGCACTGTGCTCAGGCCTCTTCCTAGGGCAATGTGAGTGTGGGGGTGCGCCATACTGAGAGCAGGACAATGGTACAGCACCTCCTGGGTTTCCCGGGGACAAGGAGGCAGCAAGGCCTCAGTGCCGTAAGAAAACCTCTTCTCAGAGGCCTTAGTGGCAGAGACAACAGCCATAGCCAAAGGACAAAGACCTCAGTTCTGCTGGGAGCTTTCAGCCTCGGCTTTCACCCTTGGTTGTTTCCACCACAGGCTGTCCTACGCTGTCTCATACCGCCTCCTCTTTCCTTGCAGACTGTAGACACCCAACCTGCTCCCTCACCTCACTACCACTGCAGGATCTCTCTGCCTTTACTGATGTCTCCCTGCCCTCACTTGCTTTTCCTTGAAACACAAAGCCAGTAGCTGATCACAGACTCCCTCAGGGTGACCTGTTGCACTAAAGCACTACACTTCAGGTGACATTTCTTTTCCTGAAGTCACATCTGCACGTTACAAGCTGCAGTTTGTAGTTGTTTCCCCTTCTCATGCTGTTTGCCAAAACCAAGAAAAGCTCCATCCTGTCTGAAACTACCTTTCAAGCAGTCTCTCCTGAAGAGTTTGGACCCTGCCCTCACAGCCCTCTAGCTGTATGAGTGGTCCCACCACATCTCAGTTCCATGAATCCATGCTGACTACTCCTGATCACCTTCTTTTCCTTCTAAGCATGATCATATGCTTAGAGGTGACCTGCAGGGTGAGCTACTCCATCAGCTTTCCAGGGATGGAGGTGAAGCTGACTGGCCTGTAGTTTCCTGGGTCATCCTTCTCACCCTGGCTGAAGACTGGAGTGACACTGGCTTTCTTCCAGGCTGCAGGCATCTCTCTGTTCTCCATAATATTTCAAGGATGATGGAGTGTGGCTTAGCAGTAACATCCACCAGCTCCCTCAGTACTGGTGGGTGCATCCAATTGGAGCCCATGGATTTGTGGATGTTAAGTTTGCCTAAATGTTCTCTAACCTGATCCTCCTCAACCAAGGGAAAGTCTTCCTTTCTCCAGACTTTCTCTCTTGTCTCCAGAGTCTGGAGGGGTGTAGGTCCCATGCTGTGTCTGCTAGAGCGGTGGTTGTGCTGGACACCCCGAGCATCTGACATGGTCCTGCTCATCTATTTTCTGTCACTAAATCAAGTGTCTGCCCTGAATTACATTAACTATCTGCAATGTAGAGATGTGCACGAGTCTCAGCTTCCTAGAGAGCAGAGCTCTAGTCATAGTAGGCATCCAGTGTCATTTCGGGGAGCCAAGAAAATTCCTCACCTGGCTCTCACCTCAGGCTCTAGAAGGACACGGGGCTCACAGCTTCTCTTTCAGAGTAGGTAGACACTGTCACGTATCTTGGATCACTGCTGTCTCTTCATATTTCACAAGGTGCTTTTGTCTGAACAGTTGATTCCCACCCTCCATCTCCATTGATAATAATGGGAGTGTAGACAGGGAGCTTGCATGCAGACATCTGTGTTGTTCACAGTTCAGTGTGGGCAATGAGAATGCCACCACCTGTGTTTTGTGGAGTCCAAAGGAGGGATCTGAATCCCATTCCAGACCAGGGACTTCTAAAGGGCATATGATGCCTGGATTGATTCATCTGAACTGTACCTGAGCCATGGGGAAACAAACTCCCTTCTTGTCCCTCTTGGGGTGTCCTGAGCTGAGAATAGAGTCTTCCAGAGTGGGACATTTCCACCTCTCTTAGAAAACCATCCCCTGATGTGACAAATTACAATGCTGGAATCGGTGTCTCTTCAGTCTCTCCTAGGGAGAGACTAGAGATGATTGTTTCAGTCTGCTTCAGTGAACATTTCCCAGGAGGAGGGAGTCCGAAGGACAGATAAAGTCACACCTTCAGCTGGGCAACTATTCCCAAGCAGGGCCAGGCTCCTGAGATGGAGGGATGAGCTCATGGCAATGTGGCAGCACTGCTGAGAAGCAACTCTGCCCAGGAGCAGCTCCTCTGCATACAGCAGCAGGGCTGCAGGTGTGCACTTGGCAGGTGCGCAGAGGAGACAAGCAAGGTGAGCAAGATGAGTGAGACAGAAGGAAGTTAAAGGCAATCAGGAGTGGGAGGACAGCTGAGAGCTCACTGGGAGATAAATCCTTGCCGCCCTTAACACAGTAAGTCTGTGGCTGCAGGGCAGTGCAGGTGAGGTACCCTGAGGCTTTCTCTGAAGCTAGCACATTCCATGGCCTATAGGACCTTTCACAATGGGTATCCCCATTTTTCTGGTGTGGAGCAGCTGGTGCTTCAGAGCAGGGATTCCTAGGGACCCTGTCAGAGGGACGGGGCATCCTGCTTCCTTCTTCCAGGGATGCTGCAGGGCTGTGAAGCCAGGGAGTGCACTCAGGTCTGCCCAGGGCTGTAATTCAGAGCAGTGTTTCTGCACCACAGGGTGCAGTGTGCCCAGGGCAGTGACTCTGCCACCTGCGAGGGTCAACACTCAGCGTGCCCAGGGAACTCCCCACAGTGCTGTGGGGAGGAGCTCTGGGTGGGAGGATCACACCCCTGCAGGACAGGTTATTCTGCTGTGGAGGGGATGCTGCCTGGGTCAGGGCTGTTCACAGCTCCAGCTCACCCTGCGAACATTCTGGAGGGGGGTTTCCAAAAGGAAGGTCAAGGCAGGGCATACTTGAAAGGGAAGGGACATCCATGAGTCTCTACCTTCAGTCGTATTGTCTGTGGGTGGGATGAAATGTTGCTGGATCTGTCAGATTTAGACAGGCAACTGAGGCTCCAAAACTTGACAGTGAGCGAGCTGCAATTCTGGAGGGAACTCAGCAAATCTCTTCAGCCCACAGCCTACAGACAGAACGAGCATCACCTTTCCAGCCTCATCAGGGTATATCTCACCTGCTCCTTAGCCCCTGTGTCACTGAGATGCCCCTGGGCAGTTGCCTGCCCCTGGGAGGTGTCTGCAGGGCAAGGTTGAGCGCCCCATGAGGGGAATGGGGTTTGTGAGCAGTGACAGGAGAGAGACGTGGGGACAGAGAAACACCTCCCTGCAGGGATAGCTCCAGGCAGCAGTCATGGTCAAAGTGTGGGAGGAAACTGCAGACTTCAACATCTCCTCTTCTCACCCATCAGCTCACCAAATCACAGAATGGGTAAGGTGGGAAGGGACCTCTGGAGATCATCTAGTCCAACCTCCCTGCTCAAGCAGGGTCACCTACAGCATATTAGACAGGATTGCATCCAGGCGGGTTTTAAGTATCTCCAGAAAAGGAGACTCCACAAACACAACCCCTCTGGGCAACCTGTTCCAGCTCTCTGCCCTCAAGCCTGTAGGATCCATGGCATGAGGTTTTTCCTTGGCTGATGGACACCCAGGAGAGGAGAAAACCCTGAGTGTTCCCCTGAGTCTCCATGTTCCTGCCTCCCTCAGAAGAAATGCCACGATACTGCCCTGTATTTCCCTACCTGTCTATGCTGTTCTTGTCCTTCCACTTGGACTCCCTGGGCAGGAACGTTTGAGATGCAATTCAGACACTGACCCTGCAGGTCCTGCCATAGAGATGTATATTTGAGAAAGGTAATCAAGTCCCCCTCCAGCTTCTGGGGCTCTGGGCAGTGCTGGGGCGGGGGGAGGAGCAGGGGAGAGGGGCTAGCAATGAGCCAATTCTCTCTTCAGAACATCCCATCCTTAGGACCTTTAACCATTTGACTGTGGGATATCTGGCTGGGCTGCAAACCAAGGTGGGGACAGGTGATACATGTTTTTGGAGGGGCAGAGTACTAAGAAATAGAAAGTTTGGCCCAGAGAATTCTGTCCTAACTTGTCTATGTCTTGTCTTTTTGGACGATCCCCCATGCGTAGGGGGAGCAAATGTCCAACAGCAGCTCCTTCAACAGGTTCCTCCTCCAGGCATTTGCCAACACGCGGGAGCTGCAGCTCCTGCACTTTGCGTTCTTCTTGGGCATCTACCTGGCTGCCTTCCTGGGCAATGGCCTCATCATCACAACCATAGCCTGCAACCACCGCCTCCACACCCCTATGTACTTCTTCCTCCTCAACCTCTCCATCCTTGACCTTGGCACCATCTCCACCACTGTCCCCAAATCCATGGCCAATTCCCTGTGGGACACCAGAGCCATTTCCTACTCAGGATGTGCTGCCCAGCTCTTTTTTCTTGTCCTTTTCATTTTTGCTGAGTATTTTCTTCTCACTGCCATGGCCTATGACCGCTATATTGCCATCTGCAGACCCTTGCACTATGGGACCCTCATGGGCAGCAGAGCTTGTGTCAAAATGGCAGCAGCTGCCTGGGCCAGTGGTTTTCTCTGTGCTGTCCTGCACACTGCTAACACATTTTCAATACCACTCTGCCAAGGCAACATCCTAGAGCAGTTCTTCTGTGAAATTGCCCAGATCCTCAAGCTCTCCTGCTCAGACACCAGCCTCAGGGAAGTGAGGCTTATTGTGGTTAGTGCCTGTTTAGTCTCTGGGTGTTTTGTTTTCACTGTGCTGTCTTATGTGGAGATCTTCACTGCTGTGCTGAGGATCCCATCTGAGCAGGGCCGACACAAAGCCTTTTCCATGTGCCTCCCTCACCTGGCTGTGGTCTCCCTCTTTGTCAGCACTATTACGTTTGCCCATCTGAAGCCGCCCTCCATCTCCTCCCCATCTCTGGATCTGGTGATGGCAGTTCTGTACTCTGTTGTGCCTCCAACAGTAAACCCGCTCTTCTACAGCATGAGGAACAAGGAGCTGCAAGATGCAGTGAGGAAGCAGATCAGGTGGGTACAATGTCGGGAGCAGTAACTGCCCTATGTGCACCTCCTTCCCATTTCCAGCGTATTTGGCATCAAAGCTATGTGTTATTCAATTTTTTATTATTTACACTCCTGTAAAAAAAAATAAAAGTGCTACTTGTCCTCTGGAAACTCTCATTTGAATCTGACCCAGCGACTGTGCTGAAGGAGGAAGCCAGGCTTCCCCCTTCATCAGCAGGGAGGAGGGAACCTCAAAGGCATACTAGTCTGAGCTCCCTCGGATGCCCCAGTGCAACGAGGAGAGTTTCCCACTGCAGTGTCTCTTTCAGCAGTGATACCAAAGGAGCTCGGGGGGAAGAGTCAGGCTTGCGCAAGTACAGATGGGTTGACAGCATGGGTCCCATGTGCATTAGGAGAGCTCAACTCCCCTGGCCACAGTCAGAGTGTGATCTCACATGCCTCTTCTGCAAGGGTGGCAGGCAGCTATCACAGTGGGTCAGTCCCTTCCCTCTACAGGGCTGCAGTGCACAGAGCAGAAGTGGAGGAGCGTCTGGATGCAGCCTGTGGGGACAGACCCTATGCTCCGCAGGACCATTCTCCCTCTACCACAGCAAGTATTTCCTCCCTGCAGCTGTCACATGGGGGCTGCAGCTTTCCTGGAAACACGTCTGCCCAACAACAGCAGGATTTTCTCTGTTCGGAGCTGTTCTCTTCATTGCCACACTGTGCTGCTGTGCTCTAGTGTGTATATACAACCTAAGAGCTCTCCTAATGTGGTGGTGGTACGGTTATGCTTCCCCGTGCATTCCTGTGAGCACAGGCAGGACGAGGCAATGGGCACCTTTATGTCAGACCTGGGGTCCCAAATAACGTTTTGTAATAAAAGGGGATCTCCTGCGTGCTGTGCCGTGAGTCTTGCCTTTCTTCAGAAAGGAGAGTAAAAAACACACCCAAGGGTTGCAGCACAAAAGGGCCTGCTGTCCTGCTTGTGAACTCCATGGGCCCAGCAGGATGAGCTCAGAGGCCCAGTGTGATCCACCAGGGACCGAGGGCTGGATTTGGGGCTCCTTTCGTGGTGACCAGTGCAAGCAGAGATGGTGAGTGGTCTCTGTGATGCCTGTCTGGGGCTGCTCACAGATGCCATCCTTCTGGAAAGGAAGCTGGCCACCAGGAGAGCTCGGGGGATCTCTAGGAAGAGTGTGTGCCTCAGGGGTGGGCAGGGAGTGGAGCCTCACAAAGTGAGGGATGTTTCATGGTGGAGTCACATAAAGCCCTATACCCAGGTATGCATAGGAAAGGAGGGCTCTGCAATCCCTGCAGAAGCAGTGGGGACCCAGGACACCTAGGGAAAGGGGGCTGGAGAGTGATCCATGCACTCTCATGTAACACCACAGGCCAGAGCTAGGGCACACAAAAACACATCTGCTGCCATTGCAAACACCCTGGGATCACTCTCAGCACATCCATGAGCACAAACACGTGCTAGCAGTGTCGGTGGTGTTGAGCCATGTCTGTCTGGTTCTCCTTCCTACCCCAACCAGCACAGCCAGTGAGGAGTCAGGGGTCACCCCACGGCGCTGTAATCCCACCATCTGATAGCACTGCAGTGTAGCAGTAGTGCAAGACCCTGTGAGGAGCAGAGGGGAGGGGTGCATGAACTGCTGTGCAGGTCAGCACAGACCCAGTCACCTGGGGAAAGACTCTCTGGGGAGCAGGGACATCCCAGGAGACAAGCAGGACAGAGCTCAGAGAGAGAAAATGAGTGCAAGAAACAAGTTTGAGCACCATCTCAGATCAGAGTGCGCTCTGCCTGGGGCAGCAGGAGCTACTGGAGGTACTACAGGGTCAGGGCTCTGGTGCTGTCCTGGGCAGCAGGCTGGGCAGTGAAGGAGCTGCAAGCCACTCAGTGAGTAGAAAAGTACAATACCTTACCAAATGTGAAGGTTTAATGGCTCTGAAATGCATGAAGGTATGCAATAGCAGCGCAGTGGGATGGTGTGAGATGCCATACCACTAATGAGAAACTGCAATGAGAGGTGTGTGCTGTTTTGCATAAATGGTAGTGTGTGGTGGATAGGAGTTAGAGAGAGACAGAGAGGTCCCAAGTGCTGATGGCCCTGGGCTGCAGTGGTGCTGTGAGCTGTGAGCACTGGGACTCTGGTGCACAGGGGACCCCTGTTCCCCTGCCTGGCCCTGAGTAGAGGGGCCCAGGAGTGTTTTGGTCACCTGCGGGGAAAAGGCCACCTCTAGGACCTGTTTGTGGCACCTGTGTCTGCAAAGGCAGCAGGAGCAGCCCCTGCAGCCCCATCCCTGGGAGCAGGTGTGAGGCTGGAGCTGGCACAGTGGCTATGTGCTGTGAGCCTGCTTGGGGAAGCAAGCCCAGAGAGAAACCACTGTCTTCCTGGCTTGGGTGCTGCTGCAGGGAGAGCATGGTGCGGACTGCTGAGGTCTCGTGGGCTGTGGTTTGTGCACTTACAGAAAAAGCTTTGATCTCTTGATGAGCCCCAGCGAGGGAATAACGGGCTGTTTCTGGGAACAGCTTTTTTTCCTGGTGTTAATTTTTCCTTCCTAAGCTGTGATTTGTATTCCCTACTTTCCCCATTGCTACTTTTTCCTTCCTCACTTTTGTCCTCCCCCTCACCCTGCCACTTACGCCTCCATCCTCCACTCATTTACTGATTTCAGCCTTCCCAGTCACAGGAAAGCATGAGGCCATATGACTGCTGGCAGCTCTCCTCTCCCTGCCAAGCTGCCCCAGCACAGCTCACCTCTCCCCCGCGGCAGTCACCATCAGGCCGGGAGACAAAGCCAGACACGTCTGCCCAGAGTCTGGTGCCTCTCTCGAGGAGGCAGACGATAACCCCCGCAGCCCCAGTGCTGCCCAGAGCTGGCTCTGCTTCGCAGGAGGGTTTCAGCCCTGGGTCCCGGGAGGGGCAGCTCTCCTCTGCCCTGGCAGCCAAGCCACAGCCCAGCAGTGGGGTTGTGTGAGCCCCCTCCATCCCCCAGCATGGGCAGGGCAAAGTTGGGCTCCCTGCTGGGAACAGCCAGAGCTCTGCAGTACTGCAAACAGCAGGATCTTGGCCTCCAGGAGAGGAGGGAGGCAGAGGCTGTCACCAGCACCCTCTCCCATGGCAGCACATCCCCATGCTGGGCTGGGAGCTCCTCCAGCCCTAAGGCCTGCACAGGCCCTCTGTGGGCAGTAGCACATCCTGGGGCTGGGGATATTTTGGCTCCACTCCAGACTGGAGCACTTGTGCTGGGGCCCCATGTATGGAGCTGGGAAGCAGTTGTGGGAGGGGCCTGGATCCCTAGTGTAGATGTGAGGGAATAATACCACTGCTGCTGATGGTGGCGGGGATGGAGTCACCAGCACATCCCTGAAGCAGTGGGGCAGGGCAGGGGTGACTCTGGGGGCTCTGGGGAGAGCCAGGACTCAGATTTTGCCTCTAGTCCTGAGACCAGGAGCCTTCCTGCTGACAGCCCCTGCCCCAAGGCAGCTCCTACCCTCCCAGCCCCCCACCCATCTGTCCCCGTGGAAGATGCAGGGCTGAAACTTGAGCCCCAGGAGGAGCAGGAGTTTCCAGGGGGATGAGGGTTGTGTTTCTACTGCCCATGTACATTGCTCACCTCCATGGGGTCTTACTCTGCAAATGCCTTTCTCCTGCTCAATGGGACTTTTGTGAGGCTCAAGGGACTAAAGTGTGTCCTGCCTGGCTTTGTGTGGTGTTGGAGGGGTGCTGGAGGAGGGCTTTCTTGGGAGACTGGCAGGCTGTGTGTGGGGCCAGCAGTGCTGAGTAGCTGTGCTGATGGCTGCAGGACAGACCTGAGTGTCCTCAGATGCAGTGCCAGTGAGCGTGCGAGTGGCTGCAGGTGAGCTGGAGGGCAGGGCAGGAATTTGCAATGGTCTTGGGCTATGGGAGAAGGAGTGACCTGTGTGTCCTCGCCAGAAGGAAGGTGAAGAGGAGAGGAGAGCTGGTGTGTGAGGGCCGAAGGAGGATTTGTGTTAGGAGGACCTTCCCTCCAGGAAGGACAGCAGATTGCTGGCACCAGCTGATGGAGGGGACGGTTGTGCCCCACCAGGCACTGCCAATATTGCCAGTGTCTCCTGCCTAATGCAATGTGACAACCCCCAGGCTAGAACTCTCTCCATGTTCACGGCTTCAGGATGTGTCTGCCAGCTGCTGTGGGTCCAGGCAAGGCCTGGAAGCAGCAGTTCTCCTCCCCTGTGACCCTCTTCATCCTCCCCGGGGCTTGTTTCCAGCCAGAAATCCCTCTCAGCACAGACCAGCCATCCTGTGACAGCAGGAGCGCAGGACTGTAGAGGAAGGGCCACGTGCTGTGGCAGCATGGTTTCCCATGCCCCTCAGCTGACTGTGACACCACCCGCTAATGTCCCCTCCTGACCACCCTAACAGGGGGAAAAGAGCTTAGCCACAGCACTGACCTTCGGCAGGTGGGCTTGATCGTCATCATGGTCATTTACATGTCACGAGACCCCTGCCCTGCAGTGTGCTGCAGAGCCAGGTCATAGCATCTTCCCGCTGCCCTCTCCCCTTGTACTTGTCTAAGTCCAAGTGAAATCATGCCCCTGAGTTGTGTGTCCATGTCCATGAGAAGCTAATACCATGGATCAATTACAAACTATTGCCTGACAAATTTTAAGGGAAGGGAAAAGTGTCTTTTGTCTTCTCGCTCTCCGTTGCCTGCTTTGCCTATAGCAGGAGAGCAGCATCCTGTGCAACTTTGTTCATAGCTCCCTTTCTTCAGGTCTCTGCTTTCTGCACCTTTGCAATTCCAACCTCCTGCCCTGCATCTCCCTCCCCTCCCCCGTCCCTCCACACGCATGCACGCGCGCACACACACACACACACTCTCACTTATCTCTTTGCTTTGCATCTTTTTCAAGTGAGCAAACCTTGACAGAGGCAGCCCAACCTGAACAGGCCGGTGCCCAGAACAAGAGCAAGCAGAGTCGAAAACCTCTTTCTTGTGCTCAGCTTCTTCTATGCCCAGCTGTCACTTGGCATACGCAGGCTTCAGGTGAAGCTGTACGAGGTGTGAAATACAGGAATGCCACCAGAGGAGAAAGTGTCACTCGTGCACTTTGAGGCGTACTCATGACACACAAGCTATTGCAGTGTGACAAGCCGGGAAGGGCTAAAGGGAAGCAAGATCACCATGATTAGAGTTAGATCTTCCTGTGTTTCCATTTTTTGCCTGTTAGTGGCTATTCACTGGGCTTGCTCCAGTAGCTCCATCTCTCATACCTGGGAATGTGGAACTGGACTCAGTACTGCTGGTGTGGCCTCAGCAGGGCTGAGCAGGGGGGGAGGATCACCTCTGTCGACCTGCCTGCAATGCTCTTCCTAAGGCAACCCAGGATACCTTTAGTTGCCTTTGGCACAGGGGCACCTTGCTGGCTCGTGGTCAGCTTGGTGTCCGCCAGGTCCTTTTCTGCGGCACTGCTTCCCAGTGGAGCCTGTAGTAGAGCATGGGGTTATTCCTCCCTAGGTGCAGGACCCTGCATTTGCTTTATTGAACTTCATGAGGTTCCTCTCTGCCTGTTTCTCCAGCCTGTCGAGGTCCCCCTGAATAGCATCAAAGCCTGCTCAGCAAACTTGTATCATTAGCACACTTGCTGAGGGTGAGCTCTGACCCATCATCCGGGTCATGAATAAGCTGAACAAGACTGGCCCCTGTACTGACCCCAGCGGACGCTGCTGGCTTCCAGCTAGACTTTGCGCTCTGCCCTCTGAGCTCTGCCACTGGGCCAGTTTTCAGTCCACCTCACTGCCTACTCCTCTTGCCCATACTTCCTCAGCTTGCCTACGAGAATGTTACGGGAGACAGTGCCAAAAGCCTTGCTGGAGTCAAGGGAGACAACATCCACTGCTCTCCCCTCATCTCCCCAGCCAGTCATTCCATCATAGGAGGCTATCAGGTTGGTTAAGTATGATTTCCCCATGGTGAATCCATGCTGACTGCTGCTGGTCAATATCACCTTCTTGCTCTTCATGTGCTTGGAAATGGTGTCCTGGAAGAGCTGCTCCATCACCTTTCCAGGGATGGAGGTGAGGCTGACTGGCCTGTAGCTCCCTGGGTCCTCTTTGTTGCCCTTTCTGAAGACTGGAGTGACACTGGCTTTCTTCCAGCCCTCGGGCACCTCTCCTGATCACCTTGCCCTTTTGCAGATGCTTGAGAGTGGCCTTGCAATGACATTGGCCAGCTTCCTCAGCACTCCTGGATGGATGTCCATGTCAGGGCCCATGGACTTGTAGATGTCCAGTGTGCTGAAGTGACTGCTAACCTGATCCTCCTCCAGCAAGGGAAAGTCTTCCTTTCTCCAGACTTTCCCCGTGTTCTCCAGGGCCTAGGATTGCTGAGGGCTGGTCTGAGCAGTGAAGTTTTACTGCCGATGTGAGGAGTAAAACCTGAGGCAAAGGCAGCACTCAGGCTCTCTGCCTTTTCTGTGTCCTCTGTTGCCAGGGCCCTTGGCCCATTCAGCAACCTTTTGTTACAGATGTATTTCTAGAAGCCCTTCTTGTTGGCTTTGACATCCCTCACCCGATTAAACTCCAGATGGGCCTAGGCCCCGTCTGTGTGTCCTGGGACATTGTGACTGTTTTCCTCCCAGGCTACCTGTCCCTGCTTCCACCTTCTATGTACTCCCTGTTATGTTGGAGTTTTGCCAGGAGCTCCCTGCTCGTGCATGCAGGTCTTGTGTCCGCTTTGCTCGACTTCTTGCTCCTTGGGGTGGACCACTCCTGAGCTTGGAGGAGGAGCTCCTTGCATGTTAACCAGCTTTCTTCCACTTTCCCCTCTTCCTTTTAGGACCTATCCCATGGGATTCTCCCAAGCAGGTCCCTGAAGAAGGCAATGTTTGCTCTCCTCAAGTCCAGGGACAACTGCCTCATACTGGCCTTCAGGTACTGAGGCAGCCGTGACCTTGCTGTCAGCATAAAAGTCATGTGCGTGCTGTGGGCCTGGGAGACACTGCAGCACAAGTGACCTCAGCAGCTCAAACAGAAGCAG
Organism: Rhea pennata; assembly: GCF_028389875.1. Taxonomy (NCBI): domain Eukaryota; kingdom Metazoa; phylum Chordata; class Aves; order Rheiformes; family Rheidae; genus Rhea; species Rhea pennata. The sequence continues at coordinate 1,457,682 of NW_026907677.1, forward strand.
TGTTGCTGCTGTTTTAGCCTGTCAGCTTGTGAGGCAGAAGTGACCTTGCAAGCATAAGCAACAGCAATGTGCCTGCTGCTTGCCCATCAGGTCCTGCAGGGCAGGTCCTGCCCCAGGGGCAGTGGCAGGCTGCTCAGAGGCTGGACCTGGCACCTGGGCCAGGCAGGAGACCCATGTCTCAGGCACACAGCACTCCTCTAGAGCCAGGCGCCGGGGCCAGAGCTCATCCACGCTTTCGTCAGCATGTCTGAATGGAGTTCCTGCCCTGACAGCAGTGTGGGGAACAGCTGCTTTTCCAGCCCTCATGGGCATGCATGCTCCAGCTGTGGAAATACTTGGCTACATTTTTACAGCTTGCGGGGCTCTAGTCTCCTGGCAGCTCTAGCTTCACCCTTCCTACTCCTAAGAAATCAGAAGCAGTTAAAGCTGCTTCCTCTCCAGCAAACGCAGCTGCAGCTAGCTCCAGCCCTTGCGCTGGCAGAGCCTAAGCCCAAGCCCAGGGCAGGCACTGCCAGCAGAGGCTGTCTGAGCCACAGAGGACCACGGCTCTGTCTCAGTGCTCCCACAGCCCAACACTGCATTTGGCAGGAGCGCTGGGTCTCCTCCCCTGCTCCCACAGGCGCCATGGAGGCTGCTGCTCCCGGGGGAAAGCTCCTGGCCCCTGGGAATGGGCTGTCTGTGCCAGCCAGGCCCCAAGGAGAGGCAAGCACCTAGGGGCCCCTGGGCCCCTGGGGTGAGGCCAGGCAGGGCCTGGCAGCAGGTGCTGACAAGCATCTCTGCCCCCAGGAGGGCTGGGGCACCTCTCTGGCCTCTGTGGCCCTAGGCACAGTGGGCCATGCTGCTGCCCTTCTCACCCACCCTTACAGCCTTACAGCACTCAGAGCTGGCTGGCCCCAGTGCCACCAGCCAGGCAGACCCAGCATCGCTCCTCACCTCTGTGGCTCCTGAGAGCAGCAGCCAGCCAGGTCAGAACAGGCCAGATCCATGGCCAAGCCACTCAAGGTTGTTATGTCGGCACCACATCCTTCCAGCCAGCCCTGAAGACTCTATGAAAGGAGCCGTGCGCCAGCCCCAAGTGATGGCACCAGTGCCCAGCCCCCAGGAGAATAAGCATTGGCAGCTGATCTCAACTGTGCTGGGAGATGCCACATTTATTCTTTAGGTTCTTCCTCCTCTGCCTCACTGTGGAGGCTGCTTTGGGGGCTGGGAGTCGTGGCGTTGTCTTCACCCTGCATGCTGGCAAGACCTTCTTCAGGGTTTGTTTCAATGGGCTGGTCTTCACCCATAGCTGTTGATGAGCAGCTTGGAGATGTGCTGGCCCAGCTGACAGGCAGAGATTCTTCTTCTTCTTCTTCTTCTTCTTCTTCTTCTTCTTCTTCTTCTTCTGTCTCTGGATACTGCTCTTCTTCACAGGGCTAAGAAGTGAGAAAGGAAGAGGCTGTGTTATGCACAGGGCGAAAGGCAGAGGCACAGTGCAGGCTTGTCCAGGCCACGTATCTTTGGATGGGCTTCTGATGGTGTGTCCATGCTCACCGCCCCTGTGTCCAAACAGGGTCGCATAAGCAGCTCCTCAGCCTGGGTGCACGGGGGCAGAGGCTGGGAGTGAACCTGTGCCTTGGCTTCAGCATTCAGGGAGAGGTTGCAAACAAACGCTGGTGCGATTTCTAGGTCCCGCACTGCAATCCTCCTCTGAGCACCCAGCAGCTATGCCTGGGATGGAAGGGAAGTCTGGTACAAGGCCAGGGTGGCTGTCTGCTGCTGCACTGTGGCTGCAGAAGCACTGACACCTTCTCTCCCTCACTCGGGCTGAGAGCCCTCCTGCTTCTCTCCTCCCCCAGGGCCTCCCACGCTTGCTCCCATTGGCAGCCACAGCCCTTCCCCTCCAAAGCAGTGCTGGGCATTTGCTTGGGGCTACAGAGAGGTGCTTGGTGTCAGGGCCGAACCCAAGTCAATCCCATGTCAGGAAAAGCCATAGGATGCTCTGTGCAAGCTGGTGGCTCGGGGACTGGGAGCCTGACCCCGTGGTGGGCCACTGCCACTCAGATGTCTCAGGTTTTCCTGGAGCTGGCACATACGTACCATGTCTAGTGTGGCCTCCCGTTCCTCAGCCAGCCTTTTTGCCTCCTCCTCTACGCAGGAGTAATAAACATTCACGACGACTTCCTTCCCCGTTCCAAAGTCGTACTTGACAACTTCCTGAATGCTGGGCATTTCTACAGGTGGCTTCTCACTAGTCGCACTTGATTTGCTACTTTGCGACAGGCTTGAGCTGCCCTCAATGGTTTCCTGGCTCTCCGGTCTCTGCTCAACCTGCAAGACAATTCCACACAGGTCTGTGCCCCACTTCCAGAGCCACTCAGCTGCTGTTCTCAATGCATCCCTAAAGCAGCCAGTGACTGCAGGACCTGTGCAGTCACCAGCCCCTTTTGGTTTCGCCTGCCCTCAGGCACCCCAAACGGCAACTGCTGCCCCAGGGTAGCAACGCTGCAGCCCAAGCTGGAGAACAGTGAGAAGCCCCACAACAGGCCCCAGCCTATGTCACAGCTTGACCAGGGCTCATGGTCTTTCCCACTGGCACTTCTCCCTCAGGCTCTGATCTCTCCTGGCAGCATAAGTGAGCTGAGGGAATTGCCACTTGCAGAGTAAGAAACCTGCAACGCTGTCCAGCTAGGGAGGGAGAGGGCAGCATGTGTGCAGTGGGTCTCTTTTTCCCTGAAGGGCAGGTTATTCCTCACATTCTCCCCTGACCCCTGTCTGCCTCGAGTCTTCCCCCCTTGTCCAGCTAAGGAGAGAAAGAGCACCACAGGTACACCAGGTATGTCTGCCCCTAAAGTGCAGGTTACTTCTCACCCTCTCCTCTGACCCCTGTCTGCTGCAAGTCTTCCCTCCGCCCCATTCAGACCTGAAGTGAATCTGAACAAGACTGAAGGATCCTTTTTTTCCTGCTGCCCCGTCATTGACATGAGCATGAACAGAAGCTCTCCAGCTTCCACCCCACACAGGCCCAGCAGTTAACTTCCCACCAGAAACAGGGCCCCATGCAGGCATCTTCTGCTGTGTCCACAGAGAAGGCAGTAGCAACAGATGTGTTGCAAAACCAGAGCACAACCAGAATCTTGGAAAGCAAGCCCCAGACAAAGACACTCAGGGCTCAGAGGAGCGCAGAGGAAGGGCTCTGGTACAGCCACTGCCCAGGGGACGATGCTTTCCCACAATTCCGGCTGCCACAGGAAGGGCCCCAAGCAGCAGCACCTACCAGTTCCTCGCTCTGAGGGCCTTCACTCACCTCCCACCTCGGTGGCGATCTAGCTTTAGGAGGTTGCTCCTTTCCGGCTACCACTGCCTCCCATTCCCACAGGAGCTCCTGAAGCACACTGCAAATAGACACCGCAGGGAGGTGGTGTGAGCACAGGGGGAGTTAGGTCTCCACTCTGCGCTCCCAAGCCAGGCACCTGCTTCAGCAGCAGGAGGAAGTCCTGCAGGAGAAGCCCGTGGTTTTGACTGACAGTGGCCACATGGATGAGATAGAGAGCACCTGAGCAAAGCTCAGGATGGCAACACGGAGCCTTTCTTTCCTTGCAGCAAGCAGAGCAGCAGAATCAACTCCAAGGACAGGCTCCAAGGCACACTGTTGTCCCCTTTCCTGCCAGTGCCATTTGCCACTGCTCACTGGTCTCAAGTACTCTGTGTTTAGGAATGGAAAATGGATTCTAGCTGGGCACTCTGGGTCAAAGAAGGAGGAAGCTATCAAGGGAGTAAAGCACTCCTGCAGTATTCCTGTTCTGGGCACTCTTTTGTGCCAGCCACAAAGACAGGCTGTCATACAAAAGAGGATGTTTCTTGCAAAGTATATAAAACCAGAACAGTAATAACAGACACAGCTCTGTGCCTTGGACTTCTCCATTCTCCAGTCACCCATGTCCACACTGAAATAAATCCCCTTCTGAGCACCCAACAGCTATGCCTGGGATGGAAGGGAAGTCTGGTACAAGGCCAGGGTGGCTGTCTGCTGCTGAACTGTGGCTGCAGAAGCACCGACACCTTCTCTCCCTCACTCGGGCTGAGAGCCCTCCTGCTTCTCTCCTCCCCCAGGGCCTCCCACGCCTGCTCCCATTGGCAGCCACAGCCCTTCCCCTCCAAAGCAGTGCTGGGCATTTGCTTGGGGCTACAGAGAGGTGCTTGGTGTCAGGGCCGAACCCAAGTCAATCCCATGTCAGGAAAAGCCATAGGATGCTCTGTGCAAGCCGGTGGCTCGGGGACTGGGAGCCTGACCCCGTGGCAGGTCACTGCCACTCAGATGTCCCAAGCTTTCCCTGAAGCTACCACATACGTACTCTTTCTCTTCTCTTCCCTGCTGCTTGGCCAGCCTTTTTGCATTCTCCTCTTTGCAGGAGAAGTAATCTTTCAAAGTCACAGTCGTTCCTGCTGAGATGTGGTAAGTGATGCTTTCATTTAGCTCTCGCCATTCCACAATGTCCAGGACCTTCTTAAGGTCTTTCCTAGCTTTCCTGCTTTGCGACAGGATTGAGCTGGCCAGAATGCTTGGCAGAGTTTCTGTTCTGTGCTGAACCTGCAAGACAATTCCACAGCGGTTTGTGCCCTACTTCCAAAGCCGCTCAGCTGCTGCTCTCAATGCATCCCTAAAGCAGCCAGTGACTGCAGAACCTGTACAGCCACTGCCCATAGGATGATGCTTCTCCACAATGCAGGCAGCCACAACGAGGGCCCCAAGCAACAGCATCTACCTCCCCTGGCCTCTGAGGGCCTGCACTCACAGGACGTACTGCTGACCATCCAGATGCAGCGGCTTCCTTCCTCCTGGCTTGTGCTGCCCTCCACGTAGAGTACCCTGGGACGGCCTGAAACGCACTGCAAAAACACACCGCGGGGAGGTGGCATGAGCACAGTGCCGGTTGGGCCTGTCCCCCACGCTCACAAGATGGTTTCTCCTGCAGCCAAAGGACATGAGTTCCACTAATTGACCTCATCAGAGGTGGAGATCATGCCCTGCCAAGTCATGCAAGGCTGCACAACATGCCTGGAGCAAAGCTCAGGCTGCCCACATCAAGGCTTTCTCTCCATGCAGCAAGGAGAACAGCAGGCACAGCAACAGTGACAGGCTCCAAGACACACCGTTGCCCCCTCTCCTCCCAATTCCTTTAGCCACTGCTCAGTGCTCCCAAACACTCTGTTTTCAGGATGGAAAATGGATTCTAGTTGGGCACCCAGGCTCAAAGCAGGAGAAAGGCATTGAGGGAGTCAAGCACTGCTACCTCTGCAGCTACGCTGCTCATTGTAATTCGCCTGCCCCAGGGACATGCTTGGGAAAGGCTTTGATGGCAGGAGGGGCAGAGGCTCTCTCTCACTCTCACTGGAGACCTCCTGCCTCTCCCAGACTCTGCACATACACACACAGTCCCCTTATCTCAGAGCCCACAACTCTGATCAGGCATTCAGGATGCTCTGGGCACACAGAGAGGTGCCTGACAGCAGGGTGTAGCCACGCTCGGCTTGTGCCAGCCCCAGAAAGAGGTTTCACGTGAAGGAAAGGGCTTCAAGGGCACTATGTGAATCTGGCACTGTGAGAACAGCCCCTGCTCCTTGGCCTTGGTGGCAGGAAGAGGGGGGCTGCCCTTCTGCTTGCAAGGCAGCATCCTTTCCAGGCCAAGAAAGAGCTCCTCTCTGTTGAGTCCCCTCTCACTGCATACTCCCTGGCCTCTGGAAACAGCCCGCGTTGTGGCCCAAAGGGCAGGCAAACACCTCCCTCTTGCAAAGGCTTCACAAGAGCATGCAGACCTCTCCTCAGCCTCACAACATATCCTTAGACTCCAAGCCCTGCTGTCGGCAGGTAGAAACAATCCTGCTTACTTTCGGCTATGGGGAATTGTGGAAAGGCCCCCATGTCTGGGAAGCAGGATTTGACTTTCCCAAGGGTCTCCATCCAGGAAGCAGTGTCAGCAGAAACAGGAAGCCCACAGGAGGCTCTCCCAACCACTTGCTCTGTGCTGTCCATCCAGCCAGAGATTACTAGTCGTTGCAGTATGGGATGAAAGGCATTCAGAGTCACTAGGGCCATGATGTCCAAGGGAAACATGCATCTCCAAGACCAACAAGGCTACAGGCTCACCCTCACACACAGCTCCAAGCATCTCACCTGCTATGAGGCTCTTTCCGCTTGACTCTCTTCCCCATGTCTTTTTCCATTCTAGCAGGCTGCTTGTCTTGAATGGAGATGTACACGGCAGGAACATCCCCTGTAAGCAGCAGACAAGAAAACCCTTCAGAACACCGCCGGGGTGGCCATCTGTATAGCAGTGATGTGCAGCACCGCTCCAGTCAGTGATAGACCTGTGAAGCCTCAAGGGGATTCCTTTGAAGCCATGTTTCCAAGGCACTCTGAGGCCCTCCCTCACTCTGGCTCCTGTCCAGCTCTTCATTTCTAGCCTAAAACACCCTTTCCTGTGGGAGTGCTTTTCTACTGCTCTACCCTGTCCACACCAGGAACAGTGGGGCTCACAGGGATGTGCTGGTGACCTACGAGAGACTCTTTGGGGCCATAACTTCACACGAGGGAAACAGAGCCTGCGATCCTTCGTTGGATCTCACGGGCTGCATTTTCTCTGATGAGGCAGTCAACCCAAAAGCACTGGTCTGGCAGTTTGAATGAAAAACTTTCAAGCAAAGGGTCAAGCTGCCTGCTTTGGACATCCGAGGAAGTCTTGGCACACATCACCGGACTTTTGTCCATCTCCTCTAGGTGGCTTTTCCCATCAGAGGAAAGTACTAGGATTCCATGAGATAGGTCCTGACTTAGGGCACTCCTTCCATTATCATTCTGCTCCAGACAGAAGGAACGATTCACAAGGATTCTCCTCAGCTTGGACTCCCTTCTTCTCCTCCTTCTCCCATGGAAAGTACTTGGCAGTGTACATTAGGGCACGAGTCCCCTGGGAAAGTTTAACTCAAAGGGACTAGCTTCACTTGGGACTGTTGGCCTGCCATGGGGTCTTACCCCCGCAGGAGGCACTGGAGACTTCCCATCACGGGTGAGCAGAACTGCATCTAGTGCCTCGTACTATCTAAGCCACTGCACTGGAGCCTTGGCTCCGCTGTCCTGCCAAGGAGGACAGAAGGAGAAGGTGCAAAACCCTGGCAGCAATCAGCTGCTCTGTTACCTTTCTCAACACCGAGACTGTCTCTTCTCTTTTCCTCTTCCCAAGGCTCTTTCACAGCTCTCACTGCGGGTTTGGTGGGGGAAGTCACCAGCTCAAGCCTGGAGATAGGGAAAAGACTCCACATTGAAGGAAGGGCACCACATTGCCATGCAGCATGTCCTTGGCAGCTTATGTTCATTAGGGACACACAGACACGTGTCAGAGCTCCTAGGAAGCCCATCCGATCCCTAAGTACAATATGCAGATTATGCCAGATCCTGGAGGACTGTTGTAGGAAATGCAGTGACCATGTGAAGACCTCCAGTGCTGGGAGGGGCGGGAGCTTCCTTCTCAGACTCTTCCAGGGTTTCCCTGGCTTTCCCATGAGAAAGATTTTGGCAGCTTTCCAAGACAAACCCTCCATGAGGCCACCAGAGGCAGTCTCCCAGCTCTTGACCACGCTTGCGTCCAGGCAGAAGAAACTAGTCTCCTTTCCTCTGCCTTTCCACCACTGTTTGAAACTCCAGCCTAGCCCTCCACACCCCCTGCAGTCTTTCCAATCCTCCTGTCAGTGCCTCTGCAAACAACAGCCTCCATGAGCCAGGCCTTTAAGGGATCCATCCCCTTAGCTAGGAGGGAATCAGGACACAGCTCTGCAGAAACGGCCTCTGCCACGCCCTCCCACCGCCACACAAAGCTCAGGTTAAGCCAGAGCAAACCTGGAGTTCCCTGGGAACCAGCCAGTGGAAAGTGTTACTCCCAAATCACTTCCTGAGCAGCCTTCACCAACCCTCGCAGCACAGCACTCCCACACATGCAGTGAGAAGCTGCTTGCTGGGTCAGCTGGAGGCTAAGAAGCAAGCAAACATACTCACTTGGGAAGGACAACGCCAGGCCCAGCAACGGCCTGAGCAGCAATCTTTCTGATGGCTGTGAGGGCTGAATTGCTTATATCTGGCACCTGCAAAGGTGAGAGACTCATGTGAGATGCTGCCAAGCAAAGGATCTCGCTGCTCACAAGGGCAGCAAACGTTTCCACTGCTCAGAGAAGAAGCTGCCTCTCAGAAACTCTGAAACAAACCTGCCTGTTTCTCACGGCTGCCCCCCAATTGGACAGAATAGCATCTGCAGGGGAATGCAGGAGAAGGACAAATCACACTGCCGGGCTTTCGGCAAGGTCGAGAATTAAGAACCTGAGTTAGGAGAGCAGGTCTTTCCTAACGGGGAAGTCAATGGAGGGAAGCACAGGCAAAAAAAAGCATTCCCCTCCAATCTAGGAAATGGGCAGTGTTGTCCAGCTAAGGAGAGAGAGAGCACCACAGGTACACTAGGGGCAGCTACATCTGCCCGTAAAGGGCAGGGTATTCCTCACACTCTCCGCTGACCCCTGTCTGCTGCAAGTCTTCCCCTCCGCCCCATTCAGACCTGAAATGAATCTGAACAAGACTGAAGAACCTTTTTTTTCCTGCTGCCCCGTCATCGACATGAGCATGAACAGAAGCTCTCCAGCTTCCACCCCACACAGGCCCAGCAGTTAACTTCCCACCAGAAACAGGGCCCCATGCAGGCATCTTCTGCTGTGTCCACAGAGAAGGCAGCAGAAACAGATGTGCTGCAAAAGCAGAGCACAGCTGGCATCTTGGAAAGCAAGCCCTGGACTAGGTCACTCAGAGCTCAAAGGAGCGCAGGGGAAGGGCTCTGGTACAGCCACTGCCCAGGGGACGATGCTTTCCCACAATTCCGGCTGCCACAAGAAGGGCCCCAAGCAGCAGCACCTACCTTCCCTGCCCTCTGAGGGCCTGCACTCACAGCACGTGCAGCTGGCCATCTGACTTCCTCAGGCTGAAGCACACTGCAAACAGACACCGCGGGGAGGTGGCATGAGCACAGGGGGAGTTGGGCCTCCATCCCGCGCCCGCAGCATGGGCACCTCCTTCGGCAGCCAAAGGACATGGGTTCCACTCACTGCCCTCATCGGAGGTGGAGATCATGCCCTGCCAAGTCATGCAAGGCTGCACAACATGCCTGAAGGAAAGCTAGCAAAGCTCAGGCTGCCCACACCAAGGCTTTCTCTCCATGCAGCAAGGAGAACAGCAGGCACAGCAACAATGACAGGCTCCAAGACACACCGTTGCCCCCGCTCCTCCCAATTCCTTTAGCCACTGCTCCCAAACACTCTGTTTTTAGGATGGAAAATGGATTCTAGTTGGGCACCCAGGCTCAAAGCAGGAGAAAGGCATCGAGGGAGTCAAGCACTGCTACCTCTGCAGCTACGCTGCTCATTGCAACTCGCCTGCCCCAGGGACATGCTTGGGAAAGGCTTTGATGGCAGTAGGGGCAGAGGCTCTCTCTCACTCTCGCTGGAGACCTCCTGCCTCTCCCAGACTCTGCACACACACACAGTCCCCTTATCTCAGAGCCCACAACTCTGATCAGGCATTCAGGATGCTCTGGGCACACAGAGAGGTGCCTGACAGCAGGGTGTAGCCACGCTCGGCTTGTGCCAGCCCCAGAAGGAGGTTTCACGTGAAGGAAAGGGCTTCAAGGGCACTACTGTGAGAACAGCCCCTGCTCCTTGGCCTTGGTGGCAGGAAGAGGGGGGCTGCCCTTCTGCTTGCAAGGCAGCATCCTTTCCAGGCCAAGAAAGAGCTCCTCTCTGTTGAGTCCCCTCTCACTGCATACTCCCTGGCCTCTGGAAACAGCTCGCGCTGTGGCCCAAAGGGCAGGCAAACACCTCCCTCTTGCAAAGGCTTCACAAGAGCATGCAGACCTCTCCTCAGCCTCACAACATATCCTTAGACTCCTAGCCCTGCTGTCGGCAGGTAGAAACAATCCTGCTTACTTTCGGCTATGGGGAATTGTGGAAAGGCCCCCGTGTCTGGGAAGCAGGATTTGACATTCCCAAGGGTCTCCATCCGGGAAGCAGTGTCAGCAGAAACAGGAAGCCAACAGGAGGCTCTCCCAACCACTTGCTCTGTGCTGTCCATCCAGCCAGAGATTACTAGTTGTTGCAGTATGGGATGAAAGGCATTCAGAGTCACTAGGGCCATGATGTCCAAGGGAAACATGCATCTCCAAGACCAACAAGGCTACAGGCTCACCCTCACACACAGCTCCAAGCATCTCACCTGTCATGAGGCTCCTTCCCCTTGCCTTGCTCCCCCGTGCCTTCCTCCACACTAGGAGCCGCTAGTCTGGCTGGAGGCTGCCTCTCTCGGACGAGGAGGCGCAGGGTAGGAACATCCCCTGTAAGCAGCAGACAAGAAAACCCTTCAGAACACCGCCGGGGTGGCCATCTGTATAGCAGTGATGTGCAGCACCGCTCCAGTCAGTGATAGACCTGTGAAGCCTCAAGGGGATTCCTTTGAAGCCATGTTTCCAAGGCACTCTGAGGCCCTCCCTCACTCTGGCTCCTGTCCAGCTCTTCATTTCTAGCCTAAAACACCCTTTCCTGTGGGAGTGCTTTTCTACTGCTCTACCCTGTCCACACCAGGAACAGTGGGGCTCGCAGGGATGTGCTGGTGACCTACGAGAGACTCTTTGGGGCCATAACTTCACACGAGGGAAACAGAGCCTGCGATACTTCGTTGGATCTCACAGGCCAGGAATCAGCTGCTCCATTACCTTTCTCAGCTTTGAGATCAGGTCTTCCCTCTTTCCCTTTCTGAGGTGGCCTTGGAGCTCTCACACACGGCTTCTCAGGGGAAGTCTCCAGCTCAAGCCTGGAGACAGAAAAAAAGGGCTCTGCTGTGATGGAAGGGCACCACATTTCCACTGCAGCCCCTCCTTTGCAAATTATGCTCACCATAGGCACACAGGCGCATGCCAGAGCTGTTAGGAACACCACCCTTTCCCAAGTAGAATATACAGAATATGCCAGATTGTGGAGGACTGCTGTAGGAAATGCAGTAACTCAGTGCAGACCCGGCCGTTGGAAGGCGTTAGTCCCAAATCACTTCCTGAGCAGCCTTCGCCAACCCTCGCAGCACAGCACTCCCACACACGCAGTGAGAAGCTGCTTGCTGGGTCAGCTGGAGGCTAAGAAGCAAGCAAACATACTCACTTGGGAAGGACAACGCCAGGCCCAGCAAGGGCCTGAGCAGCAACCTTTCTGATGGCTGTGAGGGCTGAATTGCTTATATCTGGCACCTGCAAAGGTGAGAGACTCATGTGAGATGCTGCCAAGCAAAAGATCTCGTTGCTCACAAGGGCAGCAAACGTTTCCACTGCTCAGAGAAGAAGCTGCCTCTCAGAAACTCTGAAAAAAACCTGCCTGTTTCTCATGGCTGCCCCCCAATTGGACAGAATAGCATCTGCAGGGGAATGCAGGAGAAGGACGAATCACACTGCCGGGCTTTCGGCAAGGTCGAGAATGAAGAATCTGAGTTATGAGAGCAGGTCTTTCCTAACGGGGAAGTCAATGGAGGGAAGCACAGGCAAAAAAAGCATTCCCCTCCAATCTAGGAAATGGGCAGTGTTGTCCAGCTAAGGAGAGAGAGAGCACCACAGGTACACTAGGGGCAGCTACATCCGCCCGTAAAGGGCAGGGTAATCCTCACACTCTCCGCTGACCCCTGTCTGCTGCAAGTCTTCCCCTCTGCCCCATTCAGACCTGAAATGAATCTGAACAAGACTGAAGAACCCTTTTTTTCCTGCTGCCCCGTCATCGACATGAGCATGAACAGAAGCTCTCCAGCTTCCACCCCACACAGGCCCAGCAGTTAACTTCCCACCAGAAACAGGGCCCCATGCAGGCATCTTCTGCTGTGTCCACAGAGAAGGCAGCAGCAACAGATGTGCTGCAAAAGCAGAGCACAGCTGGCATCTTGGAAAGCAAGCCCTGGACTAGGTCACTCAGAGCTCAAAGGAGCGCAGGGGAAGGGCTCTGGTACAGCCACTGCCCAGGGGACGATGCTTTCCCACAATTCTGGCTGCCACAAGAAGGGCCCCAAGCAGCAGCACCTACCTTCCCTGCCCTCTGAGGGCCTGCACTCACAGCACGTGCAGCTGGCCATCTGACTTCCTCAGGCTGAAGCACACTGCAAACAGACACCGCGGGGAGGTGGCATGAGCACAGGGGGAGTTGGGCCTCCATCCCGCGCCCGCAGCATGGGCACCTCCTTCGGCAGCCAAAGGACATGGGTTCCACTCACTGCCCTCATCGGAGGTGGAGATCATGCCCTGCCAAGTCATGCAAGGCTGCACAACATGCCTGAAGGAAAGCTAGCAAAGCTCAGGCTGCCCACACCAAGGCTTTCTCTCCATGCAGCAAGGAGAACAGCAGGCACAGCAACAATGACAGGCTCCAAGACACACCGTTGCCCCCGCTCCTCCCAATTCCTTTAGCCACTGCTCCCAAACACTCTGTTTTCAGGATGGAAAATGGATTCTAGTTGGGCACCCAGGCTCAAAGCAGGAGAAAGGCATCGAGGGAGTCAAGCACTGCTACCTCTGCAGCTATGCTGCATATTGCAACTCGCCTGCCCCAGGGACATGCTTGAGAAAGGCTTTGATGACAGGAGGGGCAGAGGCTCTCTCTCACTCTCGCTGGAGACCTCCTGCCTTTCCCAGACTCTGCACATACACACACAGTCCCCTTATCTCAGAGCCCACAACTCTGATCAGGCATTCAGGATGCTCTGGGCACACAGAGAGGTGCCTGACAGCAGGTGTAGTCACGCTCGGCTTGTGCCAGCCCCAGGAGGAGGTTTCACGTGAAGGAAAGGCCTTCAAGGGCACTACGTGTAATCTGGCACTGTGAGAACAGCCCCTGCTTCTTGGCCTTGGTGGCAGGAAGAGGGGGGCTGCCCTTCTGCTTGCAAGGCAGCATCCTTTCCAGGCCAAGAAAGAGCTCCTCTCTGTTGAGTCCCCTCTCACTGCATACTCCCTGGCCTCTGGAAACAGCCTACGTTGTGGCCCAAAGGGCAGAGAAACACCTCCCTCTTGCAAAGGCTTCACAAGAGCATGCAGCCCTCTCCTCAGCCTCACAACATGTCCTTAGACTCCTAGCCCTGCTGTCGGCAGGTAGAAACAATCCTGCTTACTTTCGGCTATGGGGAATTGTGGAAAGGCCCCCGTGTCTGGGAAGCAGGATTTGACTTTCCCAAGGGTCTCCACCTGGGAAGCAGTGTCAGCAGAAACAGGAAGCCCACAGGAGGCTCTCCCAACCACTTGCTCTGTGCTGTCCATCCAGCCAGAGATTACTAGTTGTTGCAGTATGGGATGAAAGGCATTCAGAGTCACTAGGGCCATGATGTCCAAGGGAAACATGCATCTCCAAGACCAACAAGGCTACAGGCTCACCCTCACACACAGCTCCAAGCATCTCACCTGTCATGAGGCTCCTTCCCCTTGCCTTGCTCCCCCGTGCCTTCCTCCACACTAGGAGCCGCTAGTCTGGCTGGAGGCTGCCTCTCTCGGACGAGGAGGCGCAGGGTAGGAACATCCCCTGTAAGCAGCAGACAAGAAAACCCTTCAGAACACCGCCGGGGTGGCCATCTGTATAGCAGTGATGTGCAGCACCGCTCCAGTCAGTGATAGACCTGTGAAGCCTCAAGGGGATTCCTTTGAAGCCATGTTTCCAAGGCACTCTGAGGCCCTCCCTCACTCTGGCTCCTGTCCAGCTCTTCATTTCTAGCCTAAAACACCCTTTCCTGTGGGAGTGCTTTTCTACTGCTCTACCCTGTCCACACCAGGAACAGTGGGGCTCGCAGGGATGTGCTGGTGACCTACGAGAGACTCTTTGGGGCCCTAACTTCACACGAGGGAAACAGAGCCTGCGATACTTCGTTGGATCTCACAGGCCAGGAATCAGCTGCTCCATTACCTTTCTCAGCTTTGAGATCAGGTCTTCCCTCTTTCCCTTTCTGAGGTGGCCTTGGAGCTCTCACACACGGCTTCTCAGGGGAAGTCTCCAGCTCAAGCCTGGAGACAGAAAAAAAGGGCTCTGCTGTGATGGAAGGGCACCACATTTCCACTGCAGCCCCTCCTTTGCAAATTATGCTCACCATGGGCACACAGGCGCATGCCAGAGCTGTTAGGAACCCCACCCTTTCCCAAGTAGAATATACAGAATATGCCAGATTGTGGAGGACTGCTGTAGGAAATGCAGTAACTCAGTGCAGACCCGGCCGTTGGAAGGCGTTAGTCCCAAATCACTTCCTGAGCAGCCTTCGCCAACCCTCGCAGCACAGCACTCCCACACACGCAGTGAGAAGCTGCTTGCTGGGTCAGCTGGAGGCTAAGAAGCAAGCAAACATACTCACTTGGGAAGGACAACGCCAGGCCCAGCAAGGGCCTGAGCAGCAACCTTTCTGATGGCTGTGAGGGCTGAATTGCTTATATCTGGCACCTGCAAAGGTGAGAGACTCATGTGAGATGCTGCCAAGCAAAAGATCTCGTTGCTCACAAGGGCAGCAAACGTTTCCACTGCTCAGAGAAGAAGCTGCCTCTCAGAAACTCTGAAAAAAACCTGCCTGTTTCTCATGGCTGCCCCCCAATTGGACAGAATAGCATCTGCAGGGGAATGCAGGAGAAGGACAAATCACACTGCCGGGCTTTCGGCAAGGTCGAGAATGAAGAACCTGAATTAGGAGAGCAGGTCTTTCCTAACGGGGAAGTCAATGGAGGGAAGCACAGGCAAAAAAAGCATTCCCCTCCAATCTAGGAAATGGGCAGTGTTGTCCAGCTAAGGAGAGAGAGAGCACCACAGGTACACTAGGGGCAGCTACATCCGCCCGTAAAGGGCAGGGTAATCCTCACACTCTCCGCTGACCCCTTTCTGCTGCAAGTCTTCCCCTCCGCCCCATTCAGACCTGAAATGAATCTGAACAAGACTGAAGAACCCTTTTTTTCCTGCTGCCCCATCATCGACATGAGCATGAACAGAAGCTCTCCAGCTTCCACCCCACACAGGCCCAGCAGTTAACTTCCCACCAGAAACAGGGCCCCATGCAGGCATCTTCTGCTGTGTCCACAGAGAAGGCAGCAGAAACAGATGTGCTGCAAAAGCAGAGCACAGCTGGCATCTTGGAAAGCAAGCCCTGGACTAGGTCACTCAGAGCTCAAAGGAGCGCAGGGGAAGGGCTCTGGTACAGCCACTGCCCAGGGGACGATGCTTTCCCACAATTCCGGCTGCCACAAGAAGGGCCCCAAGCAGCAGCACCTACCTTCCCTGCCCTCTGAGGGCCTGCACTCACAGCACGTGCAGCTGGCCATCTGACTTCCTCAGGCTGAAGCACACTGCAAACAGACACCGCGGGGAGGTGGCATGAGCACAGGGGGAGTTGGGCCTCCATCCCGCGCCCGCAGCATGGGCACCTCCTTCGGCAGCCAAAGGACATGGGTTCCACTCACTGCCCTCATCGGAGGTGGAGATCATGCCCTGCCAAGTCATGCAAGGCTGCACAACATGCCTGAAGGAAAGCTAGCAAAGCTCAGGCTGCCCACACCAAGGCTTTCTCTCCATGCAGCAAGGAGAACAGCAGGCACAGCAACAGTGACAAGCTCCAAGACACACCGTTGCCCCCGCTCCTCCCAATTCCTTTAGCCACTGCTCCCAAACACTCTGTTTTCAGGATGGAAAATGGATTCTAGTTGGGCACCCAGGCTCAAAGCAGGAGAAAGGCATCGAGGGAGTCAAGCACTGCTACCTCTGCAGCTACGCTGCATATTGCAACTCGCCTGCCACAGGGACATGCTTGGGAAAGGCTTTGATGGCAGGAGGGGCAGAGGCTCTCTCTCACTCTCGCTGGAGACCTCCTGCCTCTCCCAGACTCTGCACACACACACAGTCCCCTTATCTCAGAGCCCACAACTCTGATCAGGCATTCAGGATGCTCTGGGCACACAGAGAGGTGCCTGACAGCAGGTGTAGTCACGCTCGGCTTGTGCCAGCCCCAGGAGGAGGTTTCATGTGAAGGAAAGGGCTTCAAGGTCACAACGTGAATCTGGCACTGTGAGAACAGCCCCTGCTCCTTGGCCTTGGTGGCAGGAAGAGGGGGGCTGCCCTTCTGCTTGCAAGGCAGCATCCTTTCCAGGCCAAGAAAGAGCTCCTCTCTGTTGAGTCCCCTCTCACTGCATACTCCCTGGCCTCTGGAAACAGCCCGCGTTGTGGCCCAAAGGGCAGACAAACACCTCCCTCTTGCAAAGGCTTCACAAGAGCATGCAGACCTCTCCTCAGCCTCACAACATGTCCTTAGACTCCTAGCCCTGCTTTCGGCAGGTAGAAACAATCCTGCTTACTTTCGGCTATGGGGAATTGTGGAAAGGCCCCCATGTCTGGGAAGCAGGATTTGACTTTCCCAAGGGTCTCCATCCGGGAAGCAGTGTCAGCAGAAACAGGAAGCCAACAGGAGGCTCTCCCAACCACTTGCTCTGTGCTGTCCATCCAGCCAGAGATTACTAGTTGTTGCAGTATGGGATGAAAGGCATTCAGAGTCACTAGGGCCATGATGTCCAAGGGAAACATGCATCTCCAAGACCAACAAGGCTACAGGCTCACCCTCACAAACAGCTCCAAGCATCTCACCTGCTATGACGCTCCTTCCCCTTGCCTTGCTCCCCCGTGCCTTCCTCCACACTAGGAGCCGCTAGTCTGGCTGGAGGCTGCCTCTCTCGGACGAGGAGGCGCAGGGTAGGAACATCCCCTGTAAGCAGCAGACAAGAAAACCCTTCAGAACACCGCCGGGGTGGCCATCTGTATAGCAGTGATGTGCAGCACCGCTCCAGTCAGTGATAGACCTGTGAAGCCTCAAGGGGATTCCTTTGAAGCCATGTTTCCAAGGCACTCTGAGGCCCTCCCTCACTCTGGCTCCTGTCCAGCTCTTCATTTCTAGCCTAAAACACCCTTTCCTGTGGGAGTACTTTTCTACTGCTCTACCCTGTCCACACCAGGAACAGTGGGGCTCGCAGGGATGTGCTGGTGACCTACGAGAGACTCTTTGGGGCCCTAACTTCACACGAGGGAAACAGAGCCTGCGATACTTCGTCGGATCTCACAGGCCAGGAATCAGCTGCTCCATTACCTTTCTCAGCTTTGAGATCAGGTCTTCCCTTCTCCTCTTTTTGAGGCGGCCTCACAGCTCTCACACACGGCTTCTCGGGGGAAGTCTCCAGCTCAAGCCTGGAGACAGTAAAAAAGGCTCCGCTGTGATGGAAGGGCACCACATTTCCACTGCAGCCCCTCCTTTGCAAATTATGCTCACCATGGGCACACAGGCGCATGCCAGAGCTGTTAGGAACCCCACCCTTTCCCAAGTAGAATATACAGAATATGCCAGATTGTGGAGGACTGCTGCAGGAAATGCAGTAACTCAGCGCAGACCCGGCCGTTGGAAGGCGTTAGTCCCAAATCACTTCCTGAGCAGCCTTCGCCAACCCTCGCAGCACAGCACTCCCACACACGCAGTGAGAAGCTGCTTGCTGGGTCAGCTGGAGCCTAAGAAGCAAGCAAACATACTCACTTGGGAAGGACAATGACACAGCCTGAGCGGGTCTGGGAAGCAGCTGTTTCGGTGCCTGTGAGGACTGAATTGCTCATCTCAGGCATCTGCAAAAGTGAGAGACACATGTGAGATGCTGCCAAGCAAAGGATCTCATTGCTCACAAGGGCAGCAAACGTTTCCACTGCTCAGAGAAGAAGCTGCCTCTCAGAAACTCTGAAACAAACCTGCCTGTTTCTCACGGCTGCCCCCCAATTGGACAGAATAGCAGCTTCAGGGGAATGCAGGAGAAGGAGAAATAACACTGCCGGGATTTTGGCAGGGGCAAGAATCAAGAGCATCGCTTGTTAGAGTAGTTCTTTCCTAACAGGGAAGTCAAGGCAGGCAAGCACAGGGGAAGGCCTTTCACTAGCCTGTCCTCCTGGTCTCTGCATTCTGTCTGCCCATTTGGGCTGCCTGCTCGTGAGCTGAGGACAAAGCATGCATGTGTAGGCTTAACCCCAAAGTCTCTCCAGAGATTCCAGTGGCTTTCTCTGCAGTGTGGAGGAATAGAGACACAGAGCCTCTCCTTTCCCTAGAAAGGGGAAAGCTCATAATAAGCCCTTTAATAAGGGCAAGTGCAGAGTCCCGCACTTAGGGAGAAATAACTCCATGCACCAGTACAGGCTGGGGGCTGCCCTACTGGAAAGCAGCTTTGCAGAGAAGGACCTGGGAGTGCTGGTGCACAACAAGTTGACCACGAGCCAGCAATGTGGCCTGGTTGCCGGGAAGGCCAATGGTATCCTTGGGTGCATTGGGAAGAATGTTGCCAGCAAGTGGTGATCCTGCCCCTGTACTCAGCCCTGGGGAGGCCTCGAGTACTGCATCTAGTTCTGGGCTCCCCAGTACAAGAGAGACATGGAGCTACTGGAGAGAGTCCAGTGTAGGGCTACAGAGATGATCAGAGGACTGGAGCTTCTGCCCTCTGAGGAACGGCTGCAAGAGCTGGGCCTCTATAGCCTGGGGAAGAGAAGACTGAGGGGGGATCTTATCAATGTGCACAAGTACCTGAAGGGAGGGTGTCAAGGGGATGTGGACAAACTCTTTTCAGTTGCCCTGTGTGACAGGACAAGAGGCAATGGGCAAGGACTGAAACACAGGAAGTTGCGCCTGAATATGAGGAGGAATTTCTTTCCTGTGAGAGTGACAGAGCACCGGAACAGGTTGCCCAGGGAGGTTGTGGAGTCTCCTTCTCTGGAGAGATTCAAAACATGCCTGGATGCAACCCTGGCTAACATGTTCTAGGTGACCCTGCTTAAGCAGGGAGGTTGGCCTAGATGATCTCCAGAGGTCTCTTCCAGCCTTACCCATTCTGTGATTCTGTGATTCCCCTGTACAGTTAGTAACAACGGGCACAAACTGAACCACAGGAAGTTCCGCCTGAATGTAAGGAGGAATTTCTTTCCTGTGAGAGTGCCAAACTTCTGGAGTATGTTCAAGGAGCAGTGGAGGGTCCTGGTCTGGGACCCACTGCAACAAAGGTTGCAGAAAAGGCCCTGGCCAAGAGAATGGACTGAAAAGATCTCACGGACTGGGACAGAAGGAAAACACAGAGCTGGCAAGTAGGGCTAGGCTACAGCCTGCTTGCATCTGCAGCTTAGCCCTTGAGGGGCTCAGCCTGCTTTCACAGCTGTGCTTCCCAACTGCACCTGAATGCCCAGGCTGAAGGACAGGCCTGCACTAGGGACCTGGGGAAGGGCAAGGGACTGCAGCAGCTTCCTTGGTGGCACACAGCAGTAATGTTCTACAGCCTCGGGTGAAACTGCTGAACTCCCTGCTCCACAATCCCAAACACAGCCAAAAGAGGCCCGGAGTCAAATGTAATCCTGACCTCAAGGGGTGCTAAATCCTGGCTTTCTGGAAGACTTCTGGAGGAAATCTAATGGGGAAAAAAAAAACTACACAAGACCTGCCCTTCTCTTGGACTCTTTGCTGGGCATTCAGACACGGGATCCTGGGCTGCGTGTCTCTCTGCTTGGACCCAGGACAGCTCTTCCCAGGGTCTTCTATGTTACTGACTCTGGGCAGGGAGCTGGCACTGCTCGAGACTAGGACTGCCCACCTGTCCAGACAGATTGTGGCAGGCCACGGGAAAGACATTCACCTGGACTTTGCTAGGGTTTCCAAAGAGCAAGAAAGCTGGAGACATGGAAAACTTACCCCAAGAAGAGCTTCTACCAGCTGTTCCTGCCCATTCAGCCTTTGCAGAAGGCCTTTGTAAAATCCCATTTTCACCTTCTTGCCCTGGATGACAAGCATGCCAATGCCCTTCAAAACAAGAGCAACGTTCTTCCCACTTGCAAGGCAGCAGGAGAGAAGGTACATGGTCTCTTCTATGCAAGCCTCCACTGTTTTCCGATCAACGGAGAAGGCCGAGGCTATGCGAGCATACTTCAGGGGCTCAGCTTGCTTATGACCTAGGCAACAACAACAGAGCAACGCAGTCACCAACACAGCACTGCAGCAGGCTCAAGCAGAGTGTTGGCAACTTGAAGCTCTCCCAGCAAGACCATGCTCCAGCGCTGTTTTCTTCAGCCCTCTGGGAAAGTCCATAAAGGAGGCTGATGTCATCCCTCCCTGGCAGAAGTTCAAAACTCTCTGCAGCCTCATAGGCCAAGGGTACAGTGATGCTTCCTTCCTGGCCAAAGCAGAAAGAAAGAGTCTCAGCCATCTCTGATGACCAGGAAGCAGGATGGCAGGACAAGGAGAGGAGAGAAGGGGTCAGTTCCCAGGAGAACGCAGTGGTCACCAAAGCACACGATCCCACAGGATGATGTGAGATCTCATTAATTGTGCCCACACACTCCGGGCATGTCAGGTTTGAAGAGACTTAGCTGTGCTGCATCACAGTGGGTGCAATGAAGAAGGAAAACACATGGACTGCACAACAGCCCTTAGTCTTACCGGGTCAGTCTTCATTAGAGATGAACATTAATTAATCATAATCATCACCTTAAACTTTCTGGTTGCCCCCAGGCCCTCAGAACTGCACGGTGCATCCTTCCCCTCCACCTCCCAGCCCCACCCCCCAACCTCCCACACACACACACTAGAGTTCCCTTCTGTCGCAAGGCTCTCTGTGGCTGGCTTCTACCCACTTCTCACCAGAAGCAATTTCTAAGAGACGGCAGCAATGCTACTGTTTGCCCTTACAAGGTCTGCTGTGCCATAAACATGGAACAACAGCTCCTACCACATCAGATTAGAAGCAGCAGCCCCCGAACATCTGGCATGGAGCCCACTGTTAAGCCAAGTGCGCGTGCGAGAGAGAGTTTCCTTTGCTTCTGCGTGGTGATACCATGGTAATAAGAGAAAACAGAAGCTGGTCCCAGGACTAGCCAGGTTGTATTGTCCCTGGTCCTGCCAGGCATGGCAAAGCAGCAATTATCCACACCCCACACATGCTGCCAGGCAAAGCCAAAGTTTCAATCTGTCCTCTTACCAGGAACATAAGCCTTGTCATCGGTGAGGCCATGAAGCTCTGCAAGATTCTTTGAAAGGTGAAACATGGGTCTGCGAACAGTCAGAAGACCATTCTTTCTATCAACAACCTGCTCTGTAACAACGCTGAAGGTCCCAAGTCGAATAACCCTCACGTCCTGTGAACAGAAGCAAAGAGGAGAATTAGAAGCACCGGAGATGGACAAACAGACTGTGCACTTGTCAGAGCATGACCATAGTGCTCTGGGCCCTGCCCACTCCTGGTGTGCAAAGGGGCAAGAGGGAACCCTCTGGAAAGCTTGGGAGAAGCCTTGAAGAAGCCCTTTGGGAGAACTTTCCAGATGCTTTCCTACCCCTCCTCCTCCTCTCCTTCTCCAAAGGGCAAGTAACCATCCCTCACATCCGGAAGATCCATCAACGGGTTTCCAAGAACAGAGATAACCTCAGAAGAACGTGCCAGGCTCCTTCTTTGGCCTTTCACTCTGCCAGAGGGGCCTAGACAAGACCCAGGAAGCCTCGGACCCTTCCTCCAACAGAAACTGGACTGCAGATCTCTCATCAGGGCTGACGGGGAGGAAAAGGGTGGCAGACTCACCTTGTTCCGCACCAGCTGCTCCATAATGTAGGCTGACACACCTCCCCAGATACGCAGACTCTCTGGAAAGCAAGGGAAATACTTGTCATGCTCTGGGTTGGCTAGCTCACAGCTGTTCAGCACACACCTAACCAAGGAGATGACAAGAGCAGGCAGAATCCAAGAGACACCCCCTCCCCCAAACTAACCCCATGCCTGACAGGGACTGCAGAGCTGAGGCAGGCACTGCCTTCAGGCTAGAACCTGCCCTCTGACCCCAGCAGAGGTCTGCACCCAAACGAGAGGCCTGGAGAAGCACAGACATGCAGATCCTGCCACCCAACATCCACAGTGCACCTCCCAGCTCAAGGCCTGCTCTGCCAGGCTGGAGGTTACCAAGGCATCCAGGGGGAAGGACAACACGCAGCGGCTGGGCTGCCACACAGAAAGCCAAGCTGACCTGAGGAAAAGCTTGGGGATTGGCTGCGAGAACATGCAATCGCACAGACTGGCCACAGCCACTAGGAGCTGCAGGACACTGCAGCCATGCTCAGATGGGTCTCCTTGCCTTGCAGATGCAGCTCTTGCAGGGCAGTCCCCTCCCTGGGATTTCCACCCCACAGAGGACAGTGCTGTGCCTGTGGCAGTGTGGGAGTGCTAATTTCCCCTCTTCCGGATCCCTGCACATACAGGCTCAGCAAGGCCCCCGGAGCAGCTCCAGGCTCTGCATGGCCACTGGAGCAGCTCCACCCCTTTCCCCAGCTGACAGCAGGGGCAGGGGAGGGCCAGGACGCAGCAGCCCTGGCAGTCACATTGCCACCTGCGCCAAAAGGTACCATCAGTCAGGGCTCCTGGGGAACGCAACAGCCCGTCCAGCCACCCTCACAGCCCCAGGGCTTCCACAGCCATGGCCAGAGCCCAGGCTCTTGACAACAACCCTTGTGAAGGAGCTCCCAAAGGCCTTACCCTGGGGAGGGAGTGTTGGCACCCCTGGCCCACGCAGCATCCCGTGGCCAGCGTCCCAGAGCTCCATCCTTGTCCTCCTTGCTCTGGCTTCACCCTGCAGCAGGAAGGTGCCTTCCCAGTCGGCTCCTCTCTGCTCTCCTCCTCCTCCACACTTCAGCACAGCCCTTGTGCTGCCCTGCAGCCACCCCTCGGCGGCTCCCGCTCGCGGTCGGCGACTCCTGGCAGCAGAGCAGTGCCGAGAGCAGCCCCAGCGCCTGGGCTCCCCACGGCCTCGCTGGGATGTGTGAGGAGGGGCTGGGGTCACGCGGGAGGCGGGAGATGTTGCTGTGACACGGGATGTCCCCTGTGAGCACAGCCCATGTCACAGAGGGGCAGAGCCCCACCTCTGCCCCAGGGCCCCCACCCAGGGCTGGCCCTGCAGCACGCAAGGGCTGCACGGGGGGGTTGTGTGGCTGTCCCAGCCCCGACGCAGGCCGTGCCGCAGGGAAAACCCCACTCGGGTTCCCAGATGGGCTGGGCCCTGCAGCTGCATTCACCCCAGCCATAGCCCCCATGCATGGCCAACCTGGCTGTGAGGGAGGGCAGTGGGGCACTGCACTGTGCCCACCTCACAGTGACACAGCGGAGGCTGCTGCCGTGGTGGTGGCAAGGAAGATCTGCCAACTGACTGCATTCCAACCCCTAGCAATGACCTGGCATGGATCAAAGCGTTGTTCTCAGCGCTCGAAAAAATGGTTCCTTCCCTTGCCAGTTAGTCTGTTCATGAAACTTGCAGGGAACCACTGTTAAGCACTGTTCAACCTGGAGAGGTGTTTTTGACCTACTGCCTGCAGCAGCACCTTAGGGTCTGGGAGGGAAGGAAACTGATCTGTGAGAGGGACAAACTGCCACCCAGGAAGTCCTTGTGGGAGGACAGCCTGCAGCCCATCCACCTGGGGAGCACTCTTAGCAGATTCCCTGTCCATAGAATTTGGCAGGAGAGTCACGGATGGTGGAGAGGAGGATGCCAGGCTTTGAGAACACAGGCATACACGGGGAACCCATCAGCAATGCTCATCCCCTTCCTGCAGCACCCCTCAATGTAGCCAGCATGAGTCTTCGCTCAGGGCAGTGGTGGGATTCAGCTGGTGGCCCCAGGCACCAAGGTCCATCGGAGATGCCCTGTGGTGTCTGTCCAGCATCTGCTTGCCAGGTCCTGCCTGCTGTAGGCACTTTTGCTGGACACCCAGGCATCTCGTGAGGCTCAGGAGGAATCCATTTAGGCCACTAAATGGAGTACCTGCCCTGAATTATGCTACATGCGCCACAATGCAGGGGTGTACATGTGTCTAAGCTTCCTAAGGAATGGAGCTCTGAGGGCTGCAGGGAACTCAGTGACTAAGGAGAAGGTTATTTCTCCCAGGCTGGGGCAGCTAGTACATTTCCTATGGCCAGGGAATCCCCCAGCTGATGCCATGGAAGAGGCGGTGTTGCTCATCATTGCCCGGTGTGAGCTTGCAATCACTTGCACACGGCTTGGATCACCTCAGATTTCACTTAGTGCTTCCATGTGAGCAACTGATTCCTGTCCTCCATCGCCTTGGACTAGAATGGCAGTGGAGACAAGGAGCTTGCATGCACGCATCTCTTTGGTGCACACGGCAGCTGAGGGACGAGCAATCCCAGAACACAAAGTCACTCCTTTGGCTGGGCCTTTGCTCCTGAGCTGCACCAGGCTCCTGGCTCAGAGGGAGCTCACAGTAGCCTGGCAGCACTGCACAGAGCCAGCTCTGGCCAGGAGCAGCTCCTCTGGGAGGGGAGATTTCCTCCGGGAGAAATCCACATGGCCCTTTCCGTGGGAAGTCTCTGGCTGCAGGGCAGTGCTGCTGAGGTTACCAGAGGGCTCGTCGAAAACTAGCACATCGCACAGCGGATGGGATCTTTCCTGAGAGCTCTCATCCTCTGCGGTGTGCATCAGGTGGTGTTGCTTCAGGGCAGGCCTTTGCTGCCACATCGCCAGAGGGACGGGGCATCATGGCTACACCCAGCATGCTCCGGTCCCCCACAGCTAAGGCAGCACTGTGGATCGGCAAAAGCTGACTCCTGTCCTGCTTCCATGGTAGGACCCGTGAAGAGGCAGTGCCCATAGAGCTGTATGCCCCAGCTCACCAAACCCCTGTGTAGCAGACTGTTCTTGCTGCACTGCTTCTAGAGCGGCACCAGTTATTGGCCTTGTCACACAGGCTGAAGGACCGTGTGGAGCCTGAAAGCAGAGTTGTGGCTGACCCTTGCATGGTGACGTCACAGCTGCACACACATTTAGTGACAGGGTAAACTCCAGATCTTAACATGTCAAAAAGATGCCTTCAGAAGCAGCTCTAAGAAACGGACTCGCTCACGGGTGTTGCACAGATCTCTGCTTTGAACACACAAGGAGCTATGGCACCTCTGGGAGAGGAGGAAGCCATTCCACTTTCTTCTGCACTTGGGAACTTCTCTCCTTCCACTTCAAGAGCCAAGGACACTCTGGAAAGAGCAGGTGTCATTCGCTTATGGCCAGCACCTTTCCAGAGATTTCAGCCCCGGCTTGCCTCTATGAGACAAAAGAACATCAAGCAAGGAAGCAACGAGGGAGCGTTTGGCTAGCAGGTGATGAACACAGTCTTAATCACACATAAAGAGGGAAGGATAGTTTTTAGGCACAGACAGCCATCACATTCCTCCCTTTCCAAACTCCCAAGTCCCTTTTCAGGGATGGTCGCTTCCCAGCTGTGCACCCGTGTGCTCCTGCATCCAAATGTAAGCAGAGGCAAGAGAGCCACAAAGGTGCTTTGCTTTGACCAAGCAGGAAGCAGCTCAGCAAAGCTTCCCGATGTCAGTATTAAGCTGGGATTGAGACTCCTATTTCTCACTTCCATGGCTAAGTTTCTATTTCTGATCTCCTGCTCCTCGGAGATGTAAATCCAAGAGACGTACCACATACTTCTCAACGCAACTAAGAGCAGACTAAACGGGTGTGTCAGTTTTGTACTGGAAGTCAACTAAGCTTGTGCACTGGGGGCTTTGAAGTGTTAGCCAACAGCTAGGAGGGAAAGAACAGAAGCAGTATAGTGCACTGTGCTCAGCACGGTCCAGAAGGAAAACCAGGGACAACAGGAAAGCTCTGTGAAAGTGCCATCCATCAAAGAATGCTCCCCCTCCCTCTGGGAAAAACGACTGGCATGAGTGCATAAAAGGAAGAAGGCAAATATTTATGGTTGCAAATACTCAGTCCTAGCTACTGGAGAGAAATACTGCAAGTGTTACAGAATCACAGAATCAGGGAATGGTTGAGGTTGGAAGGCACGTCTGGAGGGCATCTAGTCTAACCCCCCCCTGCTCCAGCAGGGTCACCTAAAGGACATTGCACAAGATCAGCCCCAGGCAGGTTTTGACTGTCTCCGCTTGAAGGAGACTCCACAACCTCTCTGGGCAACCTGTTCCAGTGCTCTGTCACTCTCCCAGGAAGGAATTCTTTCCTCATATTTCAGGTGGAACATGCTGTGTTTCAGTTTGTGCCTGTTGCTCCTTGTCCTATTGCTTGTCCCACCACTGAAAAGAGGTCCCTTCCAACCTCAACAATTCTGTGCTTCTGTGTTTCTGTGAGCAGAAGAGTAGCCCCTGACCTGCTGGCACTGCTCTTCATAAGGCACCCCAGGATATCATTGGCTGCCTTTGCCACAAGGGCACCTTGCCAGCTCATGGTCATCTTGGTGTCCCCTGGGACCCCCAGGGCTCTCTCTGTGGAGCTGCTTCCCAGCAGGTCAGCCCAGGCAAGTATAGCACGCCCCCTTGCCTTCCTCAGATGTGGGGAAGCTGGGGCAGGTGGCACCTGCTTCTGGGATGTTGCTCTGTTTGAGCGGAGCTAGAGCAGCAGTCTAAGGCCCTGCCTTGGCCAGGGCCCCTCTGGGGTTCTGTGGAGACTGATGCCATGCAGGGACGGGGCCTGGCTCTGTGAGCCATGTGTCGTTACAGCCTCTGGGCTACCCCTGCTGCCACACAAGTCAGCTGGAAGAGACTTTTCCCAAGGGCTTGTTTTAGTTCGACCTGATGCCCATATGCAGATCTGCAAGGAGTGGTAAATACTGGAAAGCTAGGTAGAGAAGTGCTCCATTCTCAGCAGGTGGCTGGGTGCCTCCGCAGCCTTTCCTCCAACCATCTCGTTCCTGTTTTGCCCCTTTCTCCCTTTGCTGTTGGCCCTGTAGCAACCGCAGGCTCTGCAGGTGGGCTTCTCCCTTGTGCTCTTGAGAGCAAGCTTTTGGCTAGGCAGGGAAGCAGCCATGGGATCAGGAAGGGACAGTTAGGATTTACAATTGCATATCCATAATTAGTGATTGCAGCTAGTAAAGGCAGCAGTAGCATGGTATTTCTCTGGCTTTTATAACCATGGAGATGCCTGTCAGTTAGTTTTGTGCAAGGAACAGCAGAATTTTGGTTAGGAAATGTGGGAGGGATCCTAAGCCATCGGGACAGATGCCACTTCCTCACTGGAGGAGCTGGCGGGGTGGATCTCAAATGTGGGCCAGAGAGCCCAGGAGGGGCAACTCTCCTGCCTTTGCCATGGCCAGACTGCTGGAGCTGGCTGGGGCTTCTCTGGGCCAGAGCAAGAAGGAGTGCAAGAGTAAGTTGTGCAAGCTGTCCCACTGTTGCCAAAGGGCTGGTAGAGATCTGTTGCTTTGCCAAAAAAATTGATGGTCTCATGTGAAAACCCATCGTTTTTGTCAGCTATCTACTGCTGCTGTGAGATGGTATTTAGAGGGAAAGTGGCACACAGAAGCATCTCTCTAGTCAGCCTTCTTCCTTAAGGCATTTGAGACTGCTCCACAGAAGTACACTTGTAAGATGAGGAGCAAGGTCACAATATCTTAGCAAGTATCTTAAGTGTGAATACTTGTGGTGTGGTGGTCTTTGGAGAAGGGCAGGCGAGTTCTTGGGAGCTGACTGTCAAGGGACTGAGTCCTTCCCATAGCAGATCTGTTTGGAGGAGTCCCTTGGAATGGGAGCAACAAGGCAAAAATGCCCTGCAAGGGATGCGCAGCCCGGGTCTCTTTTCCTTCCACGTGCAGTCTCTGCAAGTTACCCACACCATCCTGCTGTAGCGTGACCTGCCTCTGATGCAATGGGGAAAAAAGAAAGCACCCCATGTGTAGACAAATTGTGCTAGGTGTGGTGTGTTTACGTGCTGACACTGCTGACCCTGGCTAGGTGGCAAGGTGCCGGATTTTGCCTGCACTTTCTGGGGGTATGAGGAGCCCCACGTAGCTCTAGCTGCATTGCTCGGAGTAGCTGGAGTCAAGGCAGTGGTGGTGAGCACATCCATCCTACCACTAGCCTCCCAGCTGTTTGGCATGCATGCCCCCTCTCTTCTTGAAGCATTTTACCACCGGCTCCATTTGGGAAGGCCTAAATTCAAGAGCTGTGTCATGGCACGTACTGCTCTGGTGATGGCTCAGTGCCACGTTTTCTCCTCTGGCATCACCCCCTGAATTCTCAGAGGATGATCAATAGCAAATGGCAAGTCGTCATCAAGGCCAGGGCCCAGGTCTCTGTGCTCCCTGGATGACTGTCAGTACTAAGAAAGGGAAATGGATTCCTGTTGTCCTCATGTAGGTGCTCCAGGGCAAAGGCTCACAGCTCAGATTGCAGGAAAGGCAAGACCAATTTCCCCCTTTTCTGATTTGTGCCTAGAGTGACAGAGTGGAGATGTCTGAGGACCTAGAGAGAGTCTTGGCAGGAGATGAAAACTGTTTGTAGAAGACTGTTATGTTTGGAGAGATAACAGCATAATCAAGGGACTTGGGAGTGGCCCAGGTGAGCTTCTGCTCTGGGAGGTTTTGCACTTCCCAGTCTCTTGTGACTTGGCAACAGATAGGGCAGTAGCAGGTACGTCGATGCCATTTGCACTTGTGAGGCAAATTGTGCCTCTGAACCTGGCAGGCCAACAGCATGCCCCTAGCTTTGGTGATGACGGTGAGGTCCCGTGTGTCTCAGTGCCTCATAAATGGGGAGCAGGCCCATTGCTGCTGCTTGTGCTTTTGCGGTCAGTTGTGCATCAGTATGTGATTGGCAACCAGCACGCACATTGCTGCTGTTTGTGCTTGGTTAGGTCAATTGTGCCCGAGTCCCCAACAGGCCAGGAGCAGATCTATGGCTTCATGGCTGACTGTGAGTGAGGTCACCTCAGCCTCAGTAGCTGGCAGTTCAGCACGATCCATATTCCTGATGGTTCTGTTTTTTAAGTCACTGGGCGTCAGGATCTGCTAGGCCAACAGCAGCCATATTGCTCCTTTTTGTCCTGGGCAGGTGACTTTTGCTTCAAGGAAGAGCATCAAGCACCTTTCTGCTTTTGTGCTTGTGAGGTCCCTTGTGCCTCCGTGCCTGATAGGCCAGCAGCAAGCACATGGCTTCAATGCAGGCTCTGAGGTCACTTCCGTTCCAGCATGTGAGAGGCCAGTGAGGGGCATGTGGCTTCTGTTCTTGCTTGTGCGGTCACACTTGCCTTACTATCTGATAGGGCAGCAGATGGCACGTGGCTTTGGTGAAGACTGTGAGGTCACCGCTTCCTGAGAACGGGATAGGCAAGCGGCAAGCAAACTCCTTTGAATACACGTGAATACACGTTCTTAGGCTGCTTGTGCACCCGTAAATGGCAAGGAAGAGGCAGACACGTCACTGCTGTTTGTGGTCATGAGGTCCCCGGTGCCTCAGTGCCTGACAGGGCAGTGCTAAGCCCCTGGCTGATGTTAGTGCTGGTGAGGTCACTTCTGCCTGAGCCCCTCCGAAGCCAGTGCCAGGCCCATGGCTGCCATTCGTGGTGGCAGTCACTTGTGCCACAGTGCCTGATAGGGCAACGCTCGGACACTGGCTGCTATTTCTGGTTGTGAGGTCACTTCTGCCTGAGGCCCTGATAGGCCAGTGTCAGGCCCATGGCTGATGCTTGGGATCGGGAGGTCACTTTGGCCTCAGGGCCTTACAGGCCTGTCTGGGCCCATGGCTGAGGTTAGTGGTTGTGCGGTAACCTGTGCACAAGTGCCTGATAGGCCAGTGCTGGTCACATGGCTCCTCTTTGTCGTTGTGAGGTCATTTCTGCCTCAGTTGCTGACAGGGCAATGCGAGGATCCTAGCTGCTATTAGTGCTTGTGAGGTCGCTTCTCCTGAGGCCCTGATAGACCAGTGCTAGGCCCATGGCTGATGTTAGGAGCTGTGACATCACTTGTGCCTCATTGCCTTATAGGCCTGCTGCTGTTGTTGGTTGTGAGGTGACTTGCACACCAGTGGCTCAGAGGCCAGTGCTGGTGATGTGATTGATGTTTTGCTTGTGAGATCACTTCTGCCTGAGCCTTAATTGCCAGTGCTATGGGCATTGCTGCTGTCAGTGGTCGTGAGGTCACTTGTGCCTTGGTGCATGATAGGTCAGTGCCAGGCACACAGCTGTTGTTTGTGCTTCTAAGGTCACTTCTGCCTGAGGACCTGATAGGTCAGTGCTAGGCCCATGGCTGGTGTTTGTGGTGTGAGGTCATTGTGCTGCATTGACTGACAGGCCGGTGTTAGGCCCCTGGATGTTACCTGTGGCTGTTCCTCAGTGCCTGATAGACCAGCGGTAGGTTCAAAGCTGCTGTTTCAGATGTGATGTACCTTATGCCTCAGTACCTAACAGGCTGGTGCTAGGCATGTGGCTGCTGTTTGTGACTGGGAGGTCACCTCTGCCTCAGTGTCTGATAGGACTGTGCGAGGCCCATGGCCAACGTTTCTGGTTGTGAGGTCACTTGTGCAGCAGTAACATCTCTGAGGGTGGTAGGCCTTTGGCTGCCTTTTATGGCTATGCGTTCTCTTGTGCCCCAGGGCCTGACAGGGCAGCGCTGGTCATCTAGCTGTTTTGTGTGGCAGTGAGATCCCTTGTGCCTTGGTTCCTGACAGGCCACTACTAGGTTCTTGGCTGCTGGTTTTGGCTGTGAGGTCACTTGTGCTCCTTTGCCTGAGAGCACAGGGCTGGTCACATAGTTGAGATTTCTGCTTGTGAGGTCACTTCTCCTGAGGCTGTAATGGCCAGGGCTGTGGCCCTTGCTGCCTGGTTTGATTGTGAGGTCACTTGTGCCTCAGTGCCTGATAGGCCAGCACTGGTCACATGGCTGGTGTTTGTGGCTGTGAGGTCACTTGTGCACCAGTGCCTCATAGGCCACTGCTGGTCATGTGCTAGCTCTTTATAGTTGTGAAGTCACTTGTTCCTCAGTACCTAATAGACCAGTGCTGGTCACATGGCTACTGTTTGTGGTTATGATGTCAGTTCTGCCTGATGACCTGATGGGCCAGTTGTAGACCTATGTCTGCAGTTTGTGTTTATGAGGTCACTTGTGCACCAGTGCCCAATAAGACAGTGCCACGCACAGAGCTCTTGTTTCTGCTTGTGAGGTCACTTCTCCTGAGCCCTCATAGGCACATCCTGGTCACTGTGCTTGTGAGGTCAGTTCTGCCTCAGCATCTGATTTGCTGGTGCTGGGCCCATTGCTCCTCGTGGTTCTTGGGAGGTCACTGGTGCCTCTGGCCTGATTGGCCAGTGGTGGTCATGTGCTTGCTGCTTGTGCTGTTAGATCGCTTCTGCCTGAGGCCCTGATTGGCCATACCGAGGCCCTTGGATGGTGTTTGCGGTGACAAGGTCACTTGTGCCTCGGTGCCTAATAGGCCAGTACTAGGCCCATGGTTGCTGCTTGTTGCTGTGAGATCATTTCTGCCTGAGGCCGTGATAAGGCCGTGCTGGTCATGGGGCTGGTGCTTGTGGCTGCGACATCGCTTCCACCAGAGGCCCATGGATACGTTTGTGTTTGTGAGGTCTCTTCTTCCTCAGTGCCTGATGGGCCATTGCTGGTCATGCGGGTGCTGTTTGTGGTTCTGAGTTCACTCTTGCCCCAATGACTGGTAGCCAGTACAGTGAGGTCCCTTGTGCCTTAGTGCGTGACAGGCCAGTGCCAGGCACACAGCTGCTGTTTGTGGTTCTCTGGCTGCTGTTTGTGGTTCTGAAGTCACCTCTGCCTGAGGCCCTGACAGGCCAGTGGTGGTCATGTGACTGCTGTTTGTGGCTGTGAGGTCACTTGAGCCTCAGTGCTGGGTAGGCTGGCCCTGGTCACATGACTCATATTTGTGGGTGGGAGGTCCCTTGTGCCTCAGTGCCTGATAGGTCAGTAGCAAGCACAGGTTTTCTATGCAGATGGGAGATTACTTCTGCCTCAATGCCTGATAGGCCATGAGCAGGCACATGACTTTTAAGCTGACCTGGAGATCACGTTTTCTCAGTAGCTGATACTCCAGGCACAGGAACATTGTGCGTGTTGTCTTTCTGAGCTCGGTTCTGTCTCAGGACATTGATAATATTTTCTGTTTTCTTGTTTTCAATTGTGGGCTGTGTCGATGAGCATCAGGTGTGAGGTTTTGCTGGTGATGCTCACCAGGGAGGTACTAAAACCAGGGCAGCATGAGTCAGGGGAGCTTTGTTAGGAAATGTAAAATGGGTTCACCGCTAGTGGAAATTCTGGAAGACTGGTATAAAATAAACATACTTCAAATGTCAGTAAGGGTAGAGTAATCACCCTCCATCAGGAAGAATGGCCACTGCAGACTTGAGAAGGGGACAACCTCTGAGTATGGCCTCTGGGTGGTTCATTTGGAGGCTGGGAATTGGTCTACTAGTATATTTCGGATAACTGGGCATTTATGCATCCTGGAGGATTCAGAGATTGAAGTCAGGGAAGACGCAGGCCTGTGCAGCAAATGCTGCGAGACATGAGGAATAGCTCTGCTCCTGCTTCTCCTCCCTCTGAACCTGCTTCTGCTCAAGCTTCTAACCTATATTTGTCACTTCCCATGGCAAAATAGTATGCCACTTTGCAAGCGCCTATGAGTGGAGCTGTGATTCCTAAGCCAGGTGTGGGCAGGCCAGTGACACCAGTCCAGCAGCCGCCCACACTGGTCCTTTGTGTCTATGTTTATTGGCCATGGGCTCTGGGAGATCTAATTCAAAGGGCCCAGCAAATGCCCCAGGTGCAGGAAGACCTACAGAAGGCAGCTTGACTGCTTTCTACAAGAGTAGAGGGACAGCTCACTTTTGGGGAGGGGTGGATGTTCAAGTCTTGTTACAAGAGATCTTTCAGCCAGAGGATAGGGAATGAACATTGGGAGAGGGATAAGGAATTGGCAGACTGAGATGGAAACCGTCAACCTTGACCAGGAGTAGATCCACATCGAGATTCTAATACTACAAATGATTGGGTAGCATGTGAAACTGAGTGTCAAAATCCAGTCTTAGCAGTAAGAACTGCAGGACTAATGGCCATTAACTCAGGAGAGGTACTTTCATTAGCAAAAGCGTGAGGAACACCCGAGCAATTTTTGGAGTAGCTTGCGTCAAACCCCATTAAGCTCTGGAGGAATGTCTGTGGGAAATATAAATGGAAGGCTGGCAGTGAGTGCATTTGTCCTGCCAGCAGCCCCAGGAATCCAGGAGTATTTCAGAAAGCATGTTCTATGGTGGCAGGGAAAGAATCTACAGAAGGTACAATCGTTAGCAACTTTCCTATACAGTGGAAGGTCAGAAAGAGAAGGGAAAACTACAGCAGGAGGAAGCGAGTATGTTGGTCACAGCATTAAGAGGAATTCGAAAGATGCAAGGAAGGGGAATAAATGTGAGAGGATGAGGCCCAAGAGGACGAGGGACCAGAGGAGCAGGAATGGGTTTAAAACAGAAACCTTTTCCTGGGAGGCTGAGCAGGGAATGGAGCCTGGGGTTGCTGATTTGATTCCGAATGGAATTACAGTATAATGTCCTTCCCTTGTAATACCCCTGCACTGCCTGTCAGGAAATCAGAATTGGACCCCCATGGGAACACTGGCATTCTGTTGGAATGATGCTGTGGAAACCCTCCAAGAGCCAACAAGACTCAAGGACAAGGGAGAGAGGATCTTGGGAAACAGTATTGCAAAAGACAACTGGCTCCAGCTGAATTACCATGAGGAAACCACAACACTTTGAAGAACGTGAGGAACAGAGAGGACAAAAACAGCAGAATAACCCAGAGGAACCTACAAGTTCATTAGGGCTTATTAACCTATTAAAGTGCACTCCCCAAAATAAATAATGAGATGGTAATGACATGATAATGATGTTACCACCTTCTTCTCTGCTTCCTATGCTAATTAACATGGATGTTAAAGCACAAGGACAGAGCAAGAATGTGATGTGATAAAACTGTAACCAGCAGAAAAATCTGTATAAAGTACTTCCTGAAAAGTGTTTATAGATAAAGAATGAGAAAGGGAGAAGGTGTGCTAGCTTTGTGGATCTACCACCTAGCACCCATCCCTGTGCAGAAATGAAATAAACAAGTATCTCGATCCTGTGTGTCTGTTGGTTGCTTGCACATCTGGTAAAAGAACCCAGTTTGGAGACAACACTGGTACGGCCCAGCCATGCGATCATGCCTCTGGGTCCACATGCCCGTCTGTGCTCCTTTTCCCATGGAACAGTCTGGCTTGCTTGCATTGCCTATCTCCTCAAAATCTGCTGCATTTTCCCATGCAGTAGGTGTGCTCTGACACTTTGTCTCTATGTATGATCTGGTCAATATAGTTTTCAGTTTAAAGCCTGTTTGCATGTGTTCATACATGTCTGTCTGCATGGATACATAGTTATTAGTTACATGGCAGCCTATTCCACCTGGCTCTGTATTCTCTTCCAAACTTCCTTTTCACCAGCACCTGGCAAGCCCAGAGGACAGCACCAGCTATCACTTAGGCTCCACATGGCCAGGTATGCTGGGAGGCTGCTGGAGACTCCCTGGGAGCTCCATTTACAACAGCCTTACAGATAGTCCAGCACATGTAGCAGGTTTTTGGCTTCTGCATTCAGATGGGTGCGGACATATATTATTCAGTTTCATTTCATTTGCCCTTTCCAGGTTCCCTTTCACTTCTGTGCCCTTCAAGCACCCAAATGCTGTGCTTTCCCCAGGAACTGGATACTAGTATTGCAAGAATGCCATACCTGAATCGCTGAAGAGCTGCTTCTGTAGAACTGAAAACATTTATGGAGGCTGAGTCAAGACACTCACCTGGAGGTAGCCGTCCCCCACCTCCTGCACACACCGACTTAGTAGACAGATGTATGGCTTTGCCTAGAGGATTAATCCAGTGATTTATTTATAGCCCGAGTCTGGTGCATGCCAGGTTTGGCAGGTAAAAGGAATACAAGATCCGTTCACTAAAAGTATACCTTCTTACAGGGTGCCATTGCAATATATCCTTGTTAGAGTGTTCTTCATAGATAGTGATGTAGCATTTCAATGCCTTCTCTCAAAGGACAGCTCTTTCTTCATACGGGCCAAAGCTTGTCCAGTTGGCAGCTACATTCCATCTTGTGTCTCAGTAACTCTGAGAAGACAACTCCACCAATTTCCATCGGCAGGCTTCAGGAGGAGTACAGCCTTCACCTCCTCAACTTCTGAGAGCTGCCATTAAAGGAAGGAGGTTAAACCTGGAAACAGTTTACTCTCCAGCTGATGGGGTTTCCTGGAAGATGGAAATCCAGAACTCAGCTAGATGTGTTTATCCGCAAATGCCATGACTTAGAGAATATTGGAAAATTTATCCTTAAGAAACTACTGAAATTATGGCTTGTCAACAGTTTCAGGCATCAAGGCAGGTCCCTCTTCTGACAGAAGGCTCCCGTAGTCGAGGGCTAAGCCCCCAGGTCAGGGATCAGTGCTGGCCCTGGGAACAGCCCTCCATTTCCTCCAGATGAGAGATGTCATCTCACTCGCTGATGGAATAGTCCAGTAGCCAGGCTGTTAGCTTTCCACATCCCCTTTCCCAAGAAGATGAGACAAAAATGGATTTAGGATAGAATTGTTACTATAGGCCTCATCAAAGAGTTTGACCAAGCCCTTCAGTTCAAGTAAGGGCACCTCAAACATGGAGGTCTTGGAGCCCCAGCTGGAAGGCATTCTTGCCGTTCCTCCAGACTTCATCACAAAACGTTGACTAATGCTGACCCACTACCAAAAGGGGAAAGGGGGCAAATAGGAGGGCAAAAATCTAAGGGCAACAGACTCGGGGCCAAAACATCCAGGAGGGCCAAAAAATCCAGAGGGGAAACGTAAATAATGACAGAAGAATGGGAAAAAAACATGCAGAGCTGGAAAATAAATGAGACAAAATGGGAAAATGGTAAAACAGGAAAAATGAGAAAACCAGAGAATCAAAAGAAACAGGCAAACATAGGACAAATGGGGGCAATGGGGACAAACAGTAAAAAAGGGAAGAAACAAAGAGACCGAGAAAAACAGGGAAATGAAGTGAAAATGGGGACAGGGGGTGTAAATCAGGAAAACATCAAGGGAAAAAGAAAATTAAAAAGACACCCCCCCAAAACCCTAAAAATGAAAAAAATAACCCCAGCACTCTCCCAAAAAGCTCCGAAAAAAACCCTGAGAAGAAAACTGAGAAAAAAAAAAAGAGAGAGAAAAGAACAGAACAGAAGACTCAAAGAACAGAGAACAAAGGTAGAAAATGAGCAGGGAGAAACACTGGAGAGGGGAAGAGAAGAAGAGTAAAGCAGAAAATAGAAATAAATAAAAGAGGGGAAATCCATAGAAAAGAGGAATTCCCCCCCCTCCCCAAAAAAGGGGGGGAAATGGGACAAATGGGGTTAAAGCAAGGAAATAAGGGGGGGGAATATAGAGAAAACATCAATAAAATATCAAATAAAGAAGAAAAATGTAAGAAAAGCAAAAAAAAAAAAAAAAACCCACAAGACGTGAGAAAAAAGAAAATACACATGTACCATGAGATTAAAAAAAAGGGGGGCAGGGAATGAGCAAGGGAAAAAAGCAGTGTGGGGGAGGGCAGGAAGCACCGCGAGGGAGGGTGGAAAAAAAAGGAAAAAGGACATTTGGGAAAAATGGAGAAAAAGCAAGACATTGACAGATATTACTCAAGTATATGAATCTCTCTTTGCTTTTTTATCTTAGAGTTCACACAATAACACAATGGCAGAGCTTCAAAGGGACCTCTGAGATCAGCTAGTCCAACCCCTGCTCAAGCACGGTCACTTAGCACATGTTGCCCAGGAACCCGTCCAGATGGCTTTGAGTATCCCCAAGGAAGGAGACTCCACAACCTCTCGGGGAAACCTGTTCCACTGCTCAGTCACCCTCACAGCAAAGAGGGTTTCCCTTTTGTTCAGGTGGAACGTCCTGTATTTTATTTTGTGCCCGTTGCCTCTTGGCCTATCGCTGGGCACCACCGAAAAGAGCCTGGCCCCACCCTCTCTACAACCTCCCTTCAGATCCTTACACACATTGAGAAGATCCCCCACCAGCCTCCTCTTCTCCACGCTGAAGAGTGCCAGCCTGCTCAGCCTTACCCTACATGAGACATGCTCCAGACCCTTCAGCATCTTAGAAGGCTTTGGCTACACTTGCTCCAGTAGCTCTCTGTCTCTCTTGGACCGGGCAGCCCACAACTGCACACACTACTCCAGATGTGGCCTCGAATAACAGGGCAGCAGGATCTGCACGGAGCACCCAGGAGGGGAGAACAGCAATATCATTCTGGCATGCAGGAGTAACCACAAGAATTTCTGCTCTAAACCCGAGTTCGGGTAATGTGGAAGTTGCTGCAAATTCTTATCTGCATACACAACTGAGTGCCTCAGCCAATTACACATTAATGAGCCACAATTAAAACCATGAAGAAAGGAGTATTTTCCCAGCAGGTATGGAAGGATTCCTACTGGCTCCTACTGGCACTTGAGGGGCACCATAGGAAGTTCTGTGGGTAATTCTGTAGTCTTATTTAAAAAAAAGGGAAGTGAGATTCCAACAAAAAGCAACAAAGGCAGGCTATGAAGATGCTCCAGAAAGGAAGTGCCAATCATTCCAAAGGGCACTAGGGGAATTTAATTGGACAAAGCCAAACTAAGACAGAGGAAACAGGACTGTTACTATCAAAGTCGCTCTAGGGACACAGAACCGGTTACCCTCACAAGCAAGGCTGCCACAAGGACAAACACCCATCAAGTGGCCATCAGGAAATGCCCTTTGGACTTGAGAAGGCCTCAGATCCTTGAAAAGGAAATTCTTGAATTCCATCAAGGAAATATTTCACAAGGGAACTTAAGTGCATTTATAAAATCAGTGCTGGCATACATTTGCCTGGAACAGGCGACTAAACTACAGGAGCCAGGAGATTCTTTCGGAGGGCATGAGGTGTCAAGGAAAAACAGGCCAATAGGAACCCAAACCTGAGGCACAAGGACAGGCACGGGAAGCGAAGCAGTGCCCTCTTAGCCTGTAG
Organism: Rhea pennata; assembly: GCF_028389875.1. NCBI lineage: Eukaryota > Metazoa > Chordata > Aves > Rheiformes > Rheidae > Rhea > Rhea pennata. The sequence goes on from NW_026907677.1 coordinate 1,495,658, forward strand.
GCTCACCCCACTGCCCAAGCACACATCCTTCTTTTGTGCAGGAGGAATGAGACAACTTAGCACCTGAGGAGCAAATCAGAGCAGACTAAAAGTGGCTTGTGCCTCTGCGATGGAAGGCATCAGGCAATCTTCTTGCCTCTTTCAACCCCAGCCATCATTCGGATAAGTTCCAGACTGAAAACCCAAGTCCCCAAATAGCTGTTCCTAAACAGTGCCCATTCCAAAACCCCACAACAAAGCAATGCAGAGAATGCAGCACAAGGTGCATATACCAACTTCTCACTGTTATTTCACATGTTCTGAGGAAGGAGGTGGGTCCTCCCTGATTAGAGGATACTTCCAGTATGGTCATACTTATCAACTTGTAAGTTACAACAAGACAGGAAAAATAAAAGTTCTCTCAGGCTGTGACACTCTTTGGAAGAAGCCATTGCCATGAAACTAGCACTAATATTTCTCACAGCAAAATCCATTACTCACACATGTCATTACTCTTCATGTCATGTGCTGGTCTGGAGTTTGAACTTAGAGAGGTTCCTAAAAGCTCAGGGGGAGGGGTAAAAAAAAAGAAAAGAGAGAGCAAGGGAGAGAAGCAGCAAATGTTCCCATCTGACAGATAATTAGAAACAAGCGTTTGAGAATTTGCAATTACACACTACACTTAGGTTCCTTCTTCCCTCCTGCTAATGCAGTGAAAAAGTCAACAAAGAATTTGAAAAGAAAACTCACGTACAGCAACAACGCGTATGAGAATACCACTGCACTGCAGCAAGTGTCACCTCATCCTTCAATTAGCAAAGGCTCCTTGGCGTGTGGACGTCCTCAGGGGTGGCAGTGAGGTTCAAAGCACTGCTCATGATCTCCTCTGGCCTGCCTTCCTCCAGTGCAGCACTGAACCCTCTCACCATGGCCTGAGGAGGAAAAAAAAGAGTTATAGTAGAAAGGATTTACAAGGGAGGGTACTGAGCACACGAACCTGGGTGCAGCAGTCAGCTGAAACAAGGCCCACTAAAAAGCCTGTCAGGTTAAAGGCTGGAAACTGTCAGAGTGTTTCAGAGCAAAAGACCATGGGCTTCCTCAGCTTGCTGCTCAGGTAGCAACAGCAGCCTGGTTCTTTGCCTCACTCTCCTAACCTGGAAGGGTATGGTTGCTTTCAATTGTACTTCCTTCCGCAGTAACAGGGGAAAGAGAGGAAGTGGACAGAAAACACGAGGACTAGCAAACACAAGAAAGCAGCTCAGGAATGAACACAGGAACAGCAAAGGCCTCTTGTGCCACATGATGCTGCAGCCCTCCCAACACTGAGGCTTCAGCCAACCACAGCAGGCATTCCCCACACCAAGGCACCAAAGACACGAGCCTGGAAGAACTGCAGGCTGGTGAGTTTTATAAGAGAGCTGAGCTGACAACACAAGGGGGAACAGACGACAACGCTGGAGTCAGGCAAGCGGAACACCATGGTGGGCATTTGACCGGCTGCAATATGGCTGAGGGCATCCAAGTGTGCTTAAGGCAGGCACACAACGCATGGGCCTGTTGGGATAAAATGCTCCGATCTGCAATAGCATCTCCTTCTTGGTTCTTGCTTGCAGCTGGGCTCACAAAATGCAAAAAGAAATCCCCTTTTCCTCAGGCTGCAGCATGACTCTGCAGGCTTTGGTGAACCCTTGATGTGCTAACCCTTTGCACGGCAAGTGCTAGCAAGCTGTTTGACTAGCAGACAATGCAAAAAGCCTTCCGCCTGCATAACAGTGCTACAAGGATATTTTGTGCACACAACCAACCAGCCAGCACACTCCTCTCTTTCCAAGTTTCCAAGGTCCTTTTTCAGGGAGAGCCACTTTCAAACTGGGGCCCCAGCTACTACTGTTTCCACAGTTAAACAGCAGCCAGAGAGCACCAACGTTGAATGGTTTTGACTTTAAGAATGTTAAGAAAGCTCTGCAAAGCCTCCCTACATTGGTATTAAGCTGAGACTGAGATCCCTGTTTCTCACTTCCAGGGGTAAGTTTCTAGTTTGAATGTCATCCTCATCAGAGATCAAAGTCCAAGACATGTACCTCACAACAAAAGTCAGAGAAGACAAAACACATGTTGCAGGCTTGTACAGTCAGTCAACTGAGCCCGTGCACTGCGGGCTTTGAAGGATAACCCAACAGGTAAGAGGGAAAGAATTGAAACAGCAGAGTACAGAGTGCTCAGAACGGCACAGAAACAAAACAAGCAGCAACAGGCCACCTCTGGGAAAGTGCTGCTTGCTGAAGAATGCTCCCCCTTCCCCTAGGGAAAAACTACTGGCAGCAGAGCATTTCTTCACTCTACAACATACAAGGAAGAGTGCAAACATTTATGGCTTAATATACTTCATCATCATTCTCTAAAAATGAACTGATAAACACAAAGTTACCTCCGCACTATCTTGTTTCACTGGTTTTCCCTGGTCACACACATTTGCTGCTGGTCTGTAATGCCTGAGAGAAGCAGAAAAAGACAGAAATGAATTATTTCAGTGTCCGTACTCATCTGGAGTACTGCATCCAGTTCTGGGCTCCCAATACAAGAGAGACATGGAGCTACTGGAGAGAGTCCAGCGGAAGGCTATGAAGATGATCGGAAGACTGCAGCATCTGCCTCATGAGGAATGGCTGCAAGAGCTGGGCCTGTTTAGCCTGGGGAGGAGAAGACTGAGGGGGGATCTTATCAATGTGTACAAGTATCTGAAGGGAGGGTGTCAAAGGGACGAGAACAAACTCTTCTCAGTAGTGCCATGCAGCAGGTAAAAACTGAACCACAGGAAGTTGCGCCTGAATATGAGGAGGAATTTCTTTCCTGTGAGAGTGACAGAGCACTGGCACAGGTTACCCAGGGAGGTTGTGCAGTCTCCTTCTCTGGAGAGATTCAAAGCCCACCTGGATGCAACCCTGGATAACATGCTCTAGGTGACCCTGCTGGAGCAGGGAGGTTGGCCTACATGATCTCCAGAGGTCCCTTCCAACCTTATTCATTCTGTGATTTGGTGTAATGAACCAGCAAACTAGCAAATTAAGCAACTAGAAAATTATTACTTTGGGCTAGGCTGCAGGGAGAGGATTACCTGCTTCTTGGCTTCTTTGATTTTTTTTTTTAACACCTAAGGAGCTCCTACAAATACCCTTACTTTCACAAAGAAGCTCCGCCATCATCAAAGAAACAACAACAACAAAATACACACACCCACCGAACAGTTACAAAGGGATTGTCGAAGAGTCTTCTCTAAACTCTACACTGATTGCAGTAAAGGGCTCCTAAGGGGGCACAAGGAATTTATCATCCACCAGCACTGCAAACAGCCAGACGCTGCAGAGGTCAGCACTATGACAACATGAGTCAGTCTACACCTAGAAATTTCACTACCACTCTCAGGCCTCTCTCATGCACTTTTAACATGCATCCTCCCTTTCACAAAATCCTGACAAAGCCACTTCTGCCAATAAAGAGCCAGAAGGGATTTTTCTCTCCCATTTTTTCTTTCCCCTCCCTTTTTTCAGACAGAGCTTGTGCTATTCCATAGCTTCCAACAGAAGCTATAGGACCACAAATGCTCTGGCTGATTTAGACTTCTGACCACGGGATTTGAACACTTTCAGGTGAAATGCTCTTGCTGCTGCTCATGAGGAGAGGCACACAACCAGAAAACAGTGCAGTCCAGGTCACTCGACTGATTTTGGATCCATCCTGCTGGCACTAGAAATAGCGGGTCCTCACTCAGCACAGACAGTATCATGCCTAGGGCTAGCCCCCACGACACCTCCACAGCCCGCTGGCCACACACGCAGTCACAAAGAGACAAGAATGGATGAAAGTCCACACAGCTGCAATAACACTGGTTTAGCAGTAGAACCAGAGATTTCCAAGGCACATGCCACCTAAGAACACTAAGGCATATCATCTAACTGAAAAATGTGCAACTCCTGAGCTTTACTTCTTCCCCTGAGTCTGGCCAGGGTCATGCATACATGCTTGCACACTGAGGATAAAACAGGCAAAACAGGGTTTGGCAGCATCAGCAAAGCCTCTCAGAAACCCAGTGCCCTGCACTCCCAACATTGTATTTCCAGTCCCTAAGTTCCTCCCTCCACGCACCTCATGCATCATCTCCAAACACGGGAAGATCTCTCCAGCAGCAGCTACTGCCACCACTGCAGCATGTCAGGAACACCTCACACCTCCCCCAGGCAACACACTGCTCACACACAGCTACTTCTCCCTTCACAGCAAATTCAGCCTCTCCATCACAGGCCACCCAGTAGAGGCCCCATCGAGCACCGAAGGTTTCTGCTGTTACTAACAACAGACCACCCCAGCCTAGATGTAAAGCTTGCCTCCTTCCTCAAGGAAAGCAACACCCTAAACATTACTAAGCCAGCTCAGGTCAGGAGGAAACATGCAAATCTCTACCTTCTGTAACCTCCAGAAAAAGAGAAGCAACTCACAGGCACCCACTTAACATCCTGCCAAAGGAGGCCTCAGGAGCCAGGTCTTTCAGTAAGTCTCAGCTGCACATTTCTCACCTGGCAGTGAGGAAGGCAATGCTCAGCTGAAGCATTTGGTCAGCAGATACAAAGATGGAGGCTTGCAAGTAGCTCTGCTTCAGGAACAGAGCCTGAAAGCTGTTGCCAAGGTTTCTTCTGCTTGCTTGCCAAAAGACTAGGCAACACTGTATGGATTCTTCAAATCTTCTTCAACAAAAGCACTTCTCTTCAACACTTTTGCTCCCAAACCCTGCTGGTACCATCACTACAGGACCATCTCCCTTTTGTGTCAGGTGCACAGAAACTTCCTACAACAGAACTGAGATCCTTAGCTGCAGCTTTCATATATCTGCTGTCAACAGGCTACTCAAGCCAAACAGAAATCATTGGGGGCTAGGTGGTAAACATATATCTATGCTTATAAGAATACACTCTCATTCAGCAGGATCTATTTCAAAAGTAAAACTCAAGCAGGCAGAACATGTGTGTGTCCTCCAGGCCAACCTTTGACAAGACACAGGTTTCTGCCAAGCTCTCTTCAGTCACAGCTGGCCAGCATCTGCCTGCCAGCAGACAGAAAGAACACTACAACTTTCTCAAGGTGACATTCAGGGATGACAACAGTTTAAATACCTGGCTGCAGTAGTAATACCTGCTCCTGAACAGAAGCACCTCTTTCTCCAGTTTCAGGAGAGCACTCACCATCAAGGAGACCCTTGTCCTGTCCTTATCAAACACTCTGGGGGCCAGAAGTCGACTGACCATACAGGAAAAGACATTTTCTCTTCAGATTCAAGAATGAATGGAGATAGCTTGGATTTTCTGAAGCAGCCACAGCCAGGGAACACGAATGGCTGCAACACAGAAGCAAGAAAAAAAGGTATCTCTGCTTAGATACCTCTGCCTCCCACAGCAATGCACACCTTCTACTCTGGCTTTAAAAGCAAGGACAGTGCCTGTTTGTGGCCATCCTTTTACTTTCCTCCCAAGCAACTGTAAGAAGAGAGGAAGCTTCCAAAAAAGCACTGGAGCTCTACATATACCTACCTCAGGGCTCAGGCCCTGCTCTTTTCACAGCCCTCTTCTTTCCTCATTACTGCAGAGGACAGACTGCTAAGGTTTGTAATCTAAAGCTGAAAATAAATCAAAATTTCACACGCTAATCACAAAACCTGCTGCACTGCCCCAGCGCTCTACAGCAGCAGCTCCTGCCTATCTACTTTCCCCACCAGCTTCCCCACCCACACCCAGGACGTTTCAGCTTTCCACCAGGGGAGAACATCCCGGGGCAGAAGCAGCACAGGAAGCAGCTGCCCTGTTCCTCTCCCTCCTCCCTTGATTCCTGGGGGGGTCACTAGTGCTGCAGCTCTCACACCCCAGGGCTTCTCAGCACCTGCCAGGCCGCAGCATGCGCTGAAAACCCCCCCTGTGTCCCCGGGATGCTCACAGGCAGCAGCTGCCCCCAGCACAGTGCAGAGGTTTCTCTCTCTCCCCTCCCATCCCCTCCCCTCCCGAAGACTCTCCCAGGGCCCTGGGGCAGCAGCATTTCCCCACACACCAGCACCAGCAGCCATGGGCACACAGGCCCCAATCCCACACCCGGAAATGACGCCCCTCCCACCAAGGCCCCTCCCACTCTGCGCTCCCCCATTGGCTCCCGTTGGACATGGCCTCCCGGGGCGGGACACCAGGGAGGGGCGGGAGGGAGGCGGCAGTGCGCATGCGCTGTGCAGGGGCTGGGTGGGGAGGGGCGGGCAGGGAGCCGAGGGGAGGGGCCCCGAGGAGAGGGGCGGGGCTGGGCAGAGAGGGAGGGGCGGGGCCGGGCAGGGCGGAGCATGCGCAGTGGCCCAGAGGAGGGCGGTGAGGGGCGGGGCGGGGGCGGGGCTGCCCGGGCCCTGCGGGCGGGGAGGGGGCGAGAGGCGGCTGCTGCCGCGGGGCAGCGTCTCCCGGCCCGGGGCCACCCGGAGCCTTTAGCTGCAGCGCCGGGAGCTGCCGCACCGGGGCCGAGGGCCACGGGCTGGACAGAGCGAGTGGCCATGCGCACGGGGGCAGCCAGAGCCGCCACGGCCCGGCTGTTTGGCAGCAGCGGCTGGGGAAGGCCCGGCCCAGCCTGGGCCACCTCCAGCCCCTGGGAGGCCCCAGCTCTTGTGCCCCTTCTCCTGGTGGCCCCACAGCTCGGTGCCGGCTGCAGTCACCGTTTCTTAGCACCGTCCCAGCTATGAGGAGACACCGCGGGTGCAGCAGGGCTTGTGGGGGCTCCAGGCTGGAGGCAGGAGGCAGCCAGCATCCCGGTGCCCCTGCTGACAGCCCCGCTTTCCCTGGGCAGGTCCCCAGCTGCACTCTGAGCCCAGCCCGGCTGTGGGCACCAGGAGGAGCAGGATGTGCAGAGCCTCCTGACGACCATGGCCAGAGCCAGGCTCTCAGGTATTGCAGCAAAGCAGCTGTGGGAGAGCTGTGCTCTGCTGGAGGGCACTTGAGCCCCTCAGGACACCTCCCCAGAGGCAGTCGAGGGTCTGAAGGTGACGTGTCCTCAGGAGAGTGTTAACCCACAGCCCCACCGCAGCCCTGTGCATTCAGTTCTGCTCCAGAGATGCCTCGCAGCAGTGGGGCAGTGTCGTGGGGCATCTGCGTCTTGGCAGGTGCCTGGGGCAGTGGAGAACAGATCCCCTTGCTGCTGGTGCTGTGGGTGGGCAGGGAGTTGGGGAAGGCACTTTCTGAGCTCCCTTGCAGGCCTGCTGCTCTCTCCATCAGCTTTGGAGTCTCGGGCTCTTGTGCAGGCTGGCGGCTCCTTTCCCTTCCACCCACCCCAGCAGCAAGGACCCCAGCTTGCTCCCACCAGAGGCACAGGCTGCCTTGGCTGCCCGATGCATAGGGCTCATGAGCTCCTGCACATGCCCTGGCAAAGGTGCAGAGCTGAGCTATGACGGTGGCCTTGAACACCTCTGCCTGGCTCCTGGAGCTGCTGAGAAGCAGGTGGGAAGTGCTGGCAAAGAGCAGGAGGTTTCTGCCTGCCAGCAGGCTGGCTGCATGCTCGGCCTGGCAGCCTGCAAGCACATGCCTGGAGGTGCCTAAGGCAGCTGCCACTGCCCATCTCTTGCCCCACACCGACAAAGCCTCTGCCCAGCCAACCTGGCTAGCAGAAGAAGCAGAGCATCATCAAGACACCTGCCTTGCTCTCTTCTGCTTCTGCAAAGGTTCAGCTGCAGCCGAGGCTGCCTCTTGCAACGCTTGGCCCTCTCCCAAGTGCTTCTTGCAGCCAGGTGTCCCTGGCAACATGCAGAACCAGAGGTACCAAATTCCACAAGCATTCAGAATTGCTTCACTTGGTAGATCATTTTCACTTTGCAGATTTGGAAGGACACAAGTTGTTCTGTGTCTCTTACACGGTTTGCAAACATTTTCATATACCACCTGCTTTGCCATCCCGCTGCTGTTCATGCTTGCATCTTGTTATTTTATTTTATTTTTTCCATCCCCACTTAGTCTTTCTCAGTCTTAGCATGCTGCTGGAGGAAAGGAGAGGAACTGGGGTGTGTGTGAGGATATAGACAGGGAAGACAGAGGGTGTGGAAAAGGTGCAGAAAGCAGGCATGTAGAAGTAGGGAACCCTGCTGGAAGAGCAAGATTTTCTGCTGTCTCACTATGGGAAAAAAGCAGGAAATGGAGAATAAGAAGGGAAAAGAAACTTTTGTCTTCCATGCAGGACATTAGGTTCCCTATTACTGCAAAGAATTCATGGAATTACATCAATTCTCTGAGCCTTCCACCTCAAGGGCTTCATTTCCTTCTGGTGTGCCAGGATCAGGATGGCAAAAGGCAGTTAAGGTGCTAGAGTCTGCCTCTGGAGTGCAGCACCAAGATTCAGGGCTCAGGGAGATGAAATGTGTGTGGTGATAATCTAGCCCAGCTCCTGAAGCACAGCACTGGAGCTCTTTTTCTTTCTTTCTTTCTTTTTTTTTTCCTCTTGTCATGGTGGCAGGTTGGGGGCTGTTGACACATGGAGCTGAGGGGCTCAGGCTATAAAAAACTCCGTTGAAATTACCAGATTTATTCCTCTAGGCAAAGATACACATCTGTCTACTAAGTCGGTATGTGCAGGAGGTGGGGGAAGGCTGCCTCCAAGTGAGTGTCTTGACTCAGCCACCATAAATGTTTTCAGTTCTACAGAAGCAGCTCTTCAGAGATTCAGGTGTTGTGTCCTTGTGATACTAGTATCCAGTTTGTTGGGGAAAGCACAGCAGTCGGGTGCTTGAAGGGCACAGAAGTGAAAGGGAACCTGGAAAGGGCAAATGAAATGAAACTTAATAATATATGTCCTCACTCATCTGAATGCACAAGCCAAAAACCTGGTGCATGTGCTGGACTATCTGTAAGACTGTTGTAAATGGAGCTCCCAGGGAGTCTCCAGCAGCCTCCCAGCATACCTGGCCATGTGGAACCTAAGTGATAGCTGGTGCTGTCCTCTGGGCTTGCCGGGTGCTGGTGAAAAGGAAGTTTGGAAGAGAATACAGAGCCAGGTGGAATAGGCTGCCATGTAACTAATAACTATGTATCCATGCAGACAGACATGTATGAACACATGCAAACACGCTTTAAACTGAAAACTGTGTCGACCAGATCGTACACAGAAACAAAGTGTCAGAGCACACCTACTGCATGGGAAAATGCAGCAGATTTTGAGGAGGTAGGGGATGGAAGCGAGCCAGACTGTTCCGTGGGAAAAGGAGCACAGACAGGACATGTTGACCCAGAGGCATGGTGGCTTGTTTGGGGCTGTATCAGTGTTGTCCCAAATTGGGTTCTTTTACCGAGTGTGCAACTAACCAATAGACGCGCAGGATCGAAATACTTGTTCATTTCTGCACAGGGATGGGTGCTTGGTGGTAGATCCACAAAGCTAGCACACCTTTTCCCTTTCTCATTCTTTATCTATAAACACTTTTCAGGAAGTACTTTATACAGATTTTTCTGCTGGTTACAGTTTTATCACATCACATTCTTGCTCTGTGCTTGTGCTTTAACATCCGTGTTAATTAGCATAGGAAGCAGAGAAGAAGGTGGTAACATCATTATCATGTCATTACCATCTCATTATTTATTTTGGGGAGTGCACTTTAATAGGTTAATAAGCCCTAATGAACTTGTAGGTTCCTCTGGGTTATTCTGCTGTTTTTGTCCTCTCTGTTCCTCACGTTCTTCAAAGTGTTGTGGTTTCCTCATGGTAATTCGGCTGGAGCCAGTTGTCTTTTGCAATACTGTTTCCCAAGATCCTCTCTCCCTTTTCCTTGAGTCTTGTTGGCTCTTGGAGGGTTTCCACAGCATCATTCCAACAGAATGCCAGTGTTCCCATGGGGGTCCAATTCTGATTTCCTGACAGGCAGTGCAGGGGTATTACAAGGGAAGGACATTATACTGTAATTCCATTTGGAATCAAATCAGCAACCCCAGGCTCCATTCCCTGCTCAGCCTCCCAGGAAAAGGTTTCTGTTTTAAACCCATTCCTGCTCCTCTGGTCCCTCGTCCTCTTGGGCCTCATCCTCTCACATTTATTCCCCTTCCTTGCATCTTTCGAATTCCTCTTAATGCTGTGACCAACATACTCGCTTCCTCCTGCTGTAGTTTTCCCTTCTCTTTCTGACCTTCCACTGTATAGGAAAGTTGCTAACGATTGTACCTTCTGTAGATTCTTTCCCTGCCACCATAGAACATGCTTTCTGAAATACTCCTGGATTCCTGGGGCTGCTGGCAGGACAAATGCACTCACTGCCAGCCTTCCATTAATATTTCCCACAGACATTCCTCCAGAGCTTAATGGGGTTTGACGCAAGCTACTCCAAAAATTGCTCGGGTGTTCCTCACGCTTTTGCTAATGAAAGTACCTCTCCTGAGTTAATGGCCATTAGTCCTGCAGTTCTTACTGCTAAGACTGGATTTTGACACTCAGTTTCACATGCTACCCAATCATTTGTAGTATTAGAATCTCGATGTGGATCTACTCCTGGTCAAGGTTGACGGTTTCCATCTCAGTCTGCCAATTCCTTATCCCTCTCCCAATGTTCATTCCCTATCCTCTGGCTGAAAGATCTCTTGTAACAAGACTTGAACATCCACCCCTCCCCAAAAGTGAGCTGTCCCTCTACTCTTGTAGAAAGCAGTCAAGCTGCCTTCTCCAGGTCTTCCTGCACCTGGGGCATTTGCTGGGCCCTTTGAATTAGATCTCCCAGAGCCCATGGCCAATAAACATAGACACAAAGGACCAGTGTGGGCGGCTGCTGGACTGGTGTCACTGGCCTGCCCGCACCTGGCTTAGGAATCACAGCTCCACTCATAGGCGCTTGCAAAGTGGCATACTATTTTGCCATGGGAAGTGACAAATATAGGTTAGAAGCTTGAGCAGAAGCAGGTTCAGAGGGAGGAGAAGCAGGAGCAGAGCTATTCCTCATGTCTCGCAGCATTTGCTGCACAGGCCTGCGTCTTCCCTGACTTCAATCTCTGAATCCTCCAGGATGCATAAATGCCCAGTTATCCAAAATATACTAGTAGACCAATTCCCAGCCTCCAAATGAACCACCCAGAGGCCATACTCAGAGGTTGTCCCCTTCTCAAGTCTGCAGTGGCCATTCTTCCTGATGGAGGGTGATTACTCTACCCTTACTGACATTTGAAGTATGTTTATTTTATACCAGTCTTCCAGAATTTCCACTAGCGGTGAACCCATTTTACATTTCCTAACAAAGCTCCCCTGACTCATGCTGCCCTGGTTTTAGTACCTCCCTGGTGAGCATCACCAGCAAAACCTCACACCTGATGCTCATCGACACAGCCCACAATTGAAAACAAGAAAACAGAAAATATTATCAATGTCCTGAGACAGAACCGAGCTCAGAAAGACAACACGCACAATGTTCCTGTGCCTGGAGTATCAGCTACTGAGAAAACGTGATCTCCAGGTCAGCTTAAAAGTCATGTGCCTGCTCATGGCCTATCAGGCATTGAGGCAGAAGTAATCTCCCATCTGCATAGAAAACCTGTGCTTGCTACTGACCTATCAGGCACTGAGGCACAAGGGACCTCCCACCCACAAATATGAGTCATGTGACCAGGGCCAGCCTACCCAGCACTGAGGCTCAAGTGACCTCACAGCCACAAACAGCAGTCACATGACCACCACTGGCCTGTCAGGGCCTCAGGCAGAGGTGACTTCAGAACCACAAACAGCAGCCAGAGAACCACAAACAGCAGCTGTGTGCCTGGCACTGGCCTGTCACGCACTAAGGCACAAGGGACCTCACTGTACTGGCTACCAGTCATTGGGGCAAGAGTGACCTCACAACCACAAACAGCACCCGCATGACCAGCAATGGCCCATCAGGCACTGAGGAAGAAGAGACCTCACAAACACAAACGTATCCATGGGCCTCTGGTGGAAGCGATGTCGCAGCCACAAGCACCAGCCCCATGACCAGCACGGCCTTATCACGGCCTCAGGCAGAAATGATCTCACAGCAACAAGCAGCAACCATGGGCCTAGTACTGGCCTATTAGGCACCGAGGCACAAGTGACCTTGTCACCGCAAACACCATCCAAGGGCCTCGGTATGGCCAATCAGGGCCTCAGGCAGAAGCGATCTAACAGCACAAGCAGCAAGCACATGACCACCACTGGCCAATCAGGCCAGAGGCACCAGTGACCTCCCAAGAACCATGAGGAGCAATGGGCCCAGCACCAGCAAATCAGATGCTGAGGCAGAACTGACCTCACAAGCACAGTGACCAGGATGTGCCTATGAGGGCTCAGGAGAAGTGACCTCACAAGCAGAAACAAGAGCTCTGTGCGTGGCACTGTCTTATTGGGCACTGGTGCACAAGTGACCTCATAAACACAAACTGCAGACATAGGTCTACAACTGGCCCATCAGGTCATCAGGCAGAACTGACATCATAACCACAAACAGTAGCCATGTGACCAGCACTGGTCTATTAGGTACTGAGGAACAAGTGACTTCACAACTATAAAGAGCTAGCACATGACCAGCAGTGGCCTATGAGGCAGTGGTGCACAAGTGACCTCACCATCACAAACAGCAGCCACGTGCCTAGCACTAGCCTAGTAGGTACTGAGGCATAAGGTACGTCACATCTGAAAATGCAGCTCTGAACCTGCCATTGGTGTATCAGGCACTAAGAACAACCACAGATAACATCCAGGGGCCTAACACTGCCTATCAGGCACTTAGGCACAATGACCTCACACCACAAATTCCAGCCATGGGCCTAGCACTGGCCTATGAGGTCCTCAGGCAGAAGTGACCTTAGAAGCACAAACAACAGCTGTTCACCTGGCACTGACCTATCATGCACTAAGGCACGAGTGACCTTACAGCCACTAACAGCAGCCACATGACAATCACTGTCCTACGAGGCATGGAAGCACAAGTGACCTCACAAGCACAAACAGCACCCGTGTGACCACCAGTGGCCTATCAGAAACTGAGGCACAAGTGACCTCACAACCCCAGCAGCAGCCATTTGCCTAGCACTGGCCTATCAGACACTGGCCTATCAGGGCCTCAGGCAGAAGTAACCTCACAACCAGAAATAGCAGCCAGTGTCCGAGCGTTGCCCTATCAGGCACTGCGGCACAAGTGACTCTGCCACCACGAACAGCAGCCATGGGCCTGGCACTGGCCTAGCAGGCGCTGGCGCACAAGTGACTTTACAGCCACGAACGGCAGCCATGAGCCTGGCACAGGCTTCGGAGGGGCTCAGGCAGAAGTGACCTCACCAGCACTAACATCAGGCAGAGGCTTAGCACTGCCCTGTCAGGCACTGAGGCACCGGGGACCTCATGACCACAAACAGCGGTGACGTGTCTGCCTCGTCCTTGCCATTTACGGGTGCACAAGCAGCCTAACAACGTGTATTCACGTGCATTCAAAGGAGTTTGCTTGCCGCTTGCCTATCCCGTTCTCAGGAAGCGGTGACCTCACAGTCTTCACCAAAGCCATATGCCATCTGCTGCCCTATCAGATAGTAAGGCAAGTGTGACCGCACAAGCAAGAACAGAAGCCACATGCCCCTCACTGGCCTCTCACATGCTGAAACAGAAGTGACCTCAGAGCCTGCATTGAAGCCATGTGCTTGCTGCTGGCCTATGAGGCACGGAGGCACAAGGGACCTCACAAGCACAAAAGCAGAAAGGTGCTTGATGCTCTTCCTTGAAGCAAAAGTCACCTGTCCAGCACAAAAGGGAGCAATATGGCTGCTGGTGGCCTAGCAGATCCTGATGCCCAGTGACTTCAAAAACACAACCATCAGCAATATGGATCGAGCTGAACTGCCAGCTACTGAGGCTGAGGTGACCTCACTCACAGTCAGCCATGAAGCCATAGATCTGCTCCTGGCCTGTTGGGGACTCGGGCACAATTGACCTAACCAAGCACAAACAGCAGCAATGTGCGTGCTGGTTGCCAATCACATACTGATGCACAACTGACCGCAAAAGCACAAGCAGCAGCAATGGGCCTGCTCCCCATTTATGAGGCACTGAGACACACGGGACCTCACTGTCATCACCAAAGCTAGGTGCATGCTGTTGGCCTGCCAGGTTCAGAGGCACAATTCGCCTCACAAGTGCAAACGGCATCGACGTACCTGCTACTGGCCTATCTGTTGCCAAGTCACAAGAGACTGGGAAGTGCAAAACCTCCCAGAGCAGAAGCTCACCTGGGCCACTCCCATGTCCCTTGATTATGCTGTTATCTCTCCAAACATAACAGTCTTCTACAAACAGCTTTCATCTCCTGCCAAGACTCCCTCCAGGTCCTCGGACATCTCCACTCTGCCACTCTAGGCACAAATCAGAAAAGGGGAAATTGGTCTTGCCTTTCCTGCAATCTGAGCTGTGAGCCTTTGCCCTGGAGCACCTACATGAGCACAACAGGATGCCATTTCCCTTTCTTGGTACTGACAGTCATCCAGGGAGCACAGAGACCTGGGCCCTGGCCTTGATGACGACTTGCCATTTGCTATTGATCATCCTCTGAGAATTCAGGGAGTGATGCCAGAGGAGAAAGCGTGGCACTGAGCCATCACCAGAGCAGTACGTACCATGACACAGCTCTTGAATTTTGGCCTTCCCAAATGGAGCCGGTGGTAAAATGCTTCAAGAAGAGAGGGGGCATGCATGCCAAACAGCTGGGAGGCTAGTGGTAGGATGGATGTGCTCACCACCACTGCCTTGACTCCAGCTACTCCGAGCAATGCAGCTACAGCTACGTGGGGCTCCTCACACCCCCAGAAAGTGCAGGCAAAATCTGGCACCTTGCCACCTAGCCAGGGTCAGCAGTGTCAGTACCTAAACACACCACACCTAGCACAATTTGTCTACACATGGGGTGCTTTCTTATTTCCCCAGTGCATCAGAGGCAGGTGACACTACAGCAGGATAGTGTGGGTAACCTGCAGAGACTGCACATGGAAGGAAGAGAGACCCGGGCTGCGCATCCCTTGCAGGGCAATTTTGCCTTGCTGCTCCCATTCCAAGGGACTCCTCCAAACAGATCTGCTACAGGAAGGACTCAGTCCCTTGACAGTCAACTCCTAAGAACTCACCTGCCCTTCTCTAGAGACCACCACACCACAAGTATTCACTCCTTCAAAGAGCTTCCAGCAGGCTAATGCCCAGCCAGCAAAGGGCATCTCCGACAGCCTCTTACTCCCACCCCAGTAAACACTGCTACAGACCAAAGCTCTCATGAGAAACAGCAAATGAGAGCAAAGGAGGGAAAATGCAGGCTTGGTTTGCATCTCGGAGCAAGGAGGAAAAATCCTAGGCAGCATGTATGCTGCAGATCCTGGCAAGCGCTTAGCAAGCTCAAGGCCTGAACCTCAGTGCATCAAAGGCAGCAGGCTGCCAGCAGCTGTGGCCCATGACACCACGGCAACCTAGGCCCAGCCAGCAAATTCCCCCTCACCTTGCAGTGCTCCCCAGGTCCCCAGTCTGCAAGCACTCCCCACACACAGCACTGCCCTCTCCAGCTACCTCCTCCCATGCTGAGCACCAAAACACTTGGAACAGCAGCCAGGCCCACCACAGGGCACCCCTGCACTGTGACACCCCGCACCCACTGCCACTCGCCTCACAGAGAGATGGCAGCAAACATGCACCAAACATGCACCTCCGCGTCAGCAACACACAGGGCACATTCCTACACATGGTAGTAGACAGGGCACCCCTAGGTGCCCAACAACACAGAAAGCCCACCCCTCCAGCCCTTCCCTTCCCTTCTAGTCCTCTAAGGCTCTACAGCAGGCACTGGCGCTGCCTCCCAACATCTACCGCCTAGGGCCTGGCCACTTCCCACCTCCAGGAAGCAGAGGAGTCCTCTCATGGGGGCTGATCATGCCACCTCTTGCCATTCGCTTGTGCCTCAACTTCCTGGAAAATGCAATCTCTTTGAGAATGTGGCTCATAGCTGTTTGAGGGGGGGACACTCCTCCTACCTCCTCCAACAGCCTTTGCAACCATTCTCCAATGGCTGCATACTCGGCAGAAAATAACCAACCTCTAAGGTGTTACAGTTCCAAAGGTGTCATAAAAGCAGGTGGACACCTGAAAGACAGGCACAGCATTCAGACCATGCAGGAACATCCACAAGCTCCCTCCTGTTTGGACAGAGAGAAGTGCTAAAGCACACACAACCCCTGGGAAGAAGAGATTACTAACACCACTGCCTACACCAGCACTAGATTAATTTAGCAGCCTCAGTGGATCTGGACTCCCTAGCTGACTGCGAGCCGGCTGCAAGCTTCCACTTAGCAGCAAGTAGAAGGACAAATTCCATGTGCATGTTCACGAGAGAACATCATCCACAATTTAAACGTGGCAGGACTAACTCAGGGTGATGGGGTGGACTAGAGTTGGTGTCAGATGATGGGGAACATCTGCTTCTGCTTGATTAATTAGTTGCCTTTCTGTGTTGCTGTCGAGCTCTTCAGGGGTCAATCCCTCCTCTGGGCACACGCAACAAACCAAGGAGTTCCCCTCACCTCCAGCATCCAGGCCATGTGTCCTCTCTGGACCTGTCAGCTGCTCAGGTAGTGGTGACCTCCCAAGGGCACATACCCCTACCACAAAACTGCTGCTGGCCTATTGGCTTCAGGGAAGCATGTTGCAATAAAAATAAATACAAAAAACATTTTAAGGATCCTCTCCTGGGGACCTGCTACTCTGGCCCCAAGGGCAGCTGCTGCCTCCTCATGGGGCGGCTCTCCTCAGAGTGAGGACCCCAGGGGCTCTGGTCACGGCAGGGACACAGTCCCCATGCAGAATGTCCCATCACAATGGCCTTGTAGGCACCATGCCACCACCGTCACACAGCCCTGCTGCTCCCCACATCAAGGGGAACAGCGTGTTGGCGTCATAGCAAAGAGAAGTTCCACAGGGAAATGTGCAGGCCACCATTGTGGTGGCTTTGTGCCTTTGCAGAAGAGGTGCTTCCCAAATGTGAGGCAAACCTCAGAGAAAGCATGACCATGCTGCTTCGTAAACTCAACGTGCTGGTGACAGAGACTGGAATCGGTACTAGGCCGAAGATTGCAGGCTGTAGGTAGCCAGGGGCGCCATGAGTCGAGGTCAAAGCCAATCAGGAGCAGGAAGACTAGCTCCATTCCTCCTAATCACTGTCTTAAGGCAGAAGAAAAAAGGAGTCCTGGAACTTTGTAGGTACTCCTCAAGTCCTGCCTGGCTCTCCAGCAGTTCAAATGGGGTAGATCTGGTCAGAAGTTGCAAAGTTTTCCAGTGGAAATGGCCATTTTCTTTGCTCTTTAGCTTGGACGTATAGCCAATCAAGAGAGCATTAGATAGTAATGCTAGCAAGCAAAGAAATGTGTAGCAGGCATTTACTCATGTTAATCGGGGACGCCTCTGCCTGACGCGTGCATCGGGCGGACGTGCTTCCCCTACAGCTGCCCGTGCGTGTGTGAGAGAACAAAGTCTCTCTCTGAGCTAGATTCCTACAAGTAGAGTTTTCGTAGGACAAGTATGGTCTGTGTGGGAGCAGGCCACGAGCTGCCTTGGGCCAGGGACAACTGTTCCCAGCCAGCTTTGAAAGACACGTGAGCAACCCTTCCCAGACAAAGTCCTCAGCTAGTCCGAGGAGCCCATGGTGCCCTAGCTGAGGCATCTTTAAGAGAGACGGGCAGGTATTAGGAGCCAGAGGTGTGAGGAGAAGCTGCTGAGGAGACATGGAAGGAGAGACTGCTGAGGAGATATGCAGGTGGAAGTATGCTCTTGGGAAGAGGTGCTCCATGCCCAAAGGGTGCACCCCTGAGGGCCTGCAACCATTGGTTGTAGGCGACCAGTGCCGATGCAGGGAAAGCCCAAGGGACTGTGACGTGCAGAGCCGCTGGCTGCCCCCACAGCCGATGTGGGAGGCAGAGTAGCCAAGGCCTGACCGGCACTGCACCTTGGATTGCCTTGGGCTTTTGTCATTGACAGTGGGGCTGCCTCTGCGCTTGAGGAGCCACCCAGGGGCCTGCTGCCCGCTGGAGCCTGGGGCTCTGCAGAGGCTTTTGCTTGAGAGCTGCCAGAGGGACCTGCTGGGAAGAGGCAATACTTGCAGCAACTCGGAGAGGGCTGGCTTGCGTCTGTCCTAGGACCCTGCTGCTGAGCCCAGGCTGGGGCCCGGGAGCAGGTTGCACAGCTGGGGCCAGAGTGTTGGTGGCCATGGAATACCTGGGCTCGGTCACATCCCCTCCATCCAGAGCACTCAAGAGGCTAACCCTGTGCCCTCCCTCGCACAGGCAGTGGCAGAATAAGGGATTTACCACCAACGCAGAATCCCATCCTCCCACAAGGCCAGCATCCCCCTGCCCCGCATCCCGGTCCCTCTGCCTCTTTTTGGAAGGGGCAAGACCTCGTGGTCACTGTCTCTTCTGGGGTGTGGAGACTGAGGCCAGATGGAGGAAGAGCCTCCTGCATCTTCTAATAGAATGGGGCACTCCGGAAGAGTAACTGAAGCCTCCCACTCCACCTCGGAGGACTACCCACCATGTTCTGCCCTCGGGTCCCTCAGTGGCAGGGCAGAGCTCTTGAGACAAAAGGTGGGAAACTGCAGGGCTGAATTTGAAGCCGATTATTATAGAAACGGTCCAGAGCTTCACACCATCCCCTGCCACCCCCATCCACATGATACCTGAGCCCTGTGGAGAGTTTGGGATGTTTAAGGAGAGCTTCCTCTGTGTTTGGTGGCCCAGCAGAGCACTGCCATGGGCTGCTGGGAAGAGTGGACATTGTAGCACTCGCATGACGAGAGCCCAGCTCTTGTAGGGGCTGAGTTTTCTCCCTTGCTTCTGTCTCCCCAAAGAAAAGACACACACGGTGAAGAAACAGGGCTGCTTCTTTGGTGACAACGCAACAGAGGGGTGAACTGATGGAGCAGCACTGGGCAGGGGATGGGCCTGAGCACGGTAGCTGCCCTGTAGGCAAGGGGAGGTGCCCGGGACGAGCCCGGCTGCCCGGCACACAAAGCTGTGGGTCCTCAGGGAGCAGAGCAGCCTGGGATGAAATCTGCTGCTCTAGCTCTGCTCAGAGCAACATCCCAGAAGCAGGTTCCACCTGCCCCAGCTGCTGCGCAGCCGGTAGCTCAGGCCTTGTAGGTGAAATCCTGATGGGGACCTTTCCAGTAGAGGCCTCAGCAGCAGGCTGGTCTGTGTCGCCAGGGCACTGACGGAGCGATGGCTGTCATTCTGCAAAGGCTGAAGGGCTGGCAAAGGAAAGAGCGGAGATCCAGCCCCTGTGTCTGCAGAAACCCCAGGCGTTCTCCCCAGGCAGCACCAGCCCACCAGCCTTCCCATGACCACGAGGCAGCTGGGGGACCAACGGGGCAGCTAAGAGTTGCTGGTCAGGCTGCCCCAAGTGCCTTGAATGATTCCTCGCCTCTTCTCCCCTCACCTCTGCCACCTCCCCCGCACATACCCTTCCCCTCCGCAGAGGGACATAGGGCCCTCTTTGCCTGGTGCTGCACAAGGGAGTGGAGCACACTTCTCGGGCACCTTCCCCCACCCCCAGCAGCCCACAGAACACCACGCTGCCCACACTCACCCTTGCAGATAGCCAGCAGCTTATCCTCGCTCTGGGGCCTCACATGCTGCGCGGCGAGCCCTAGGTACACAAAGCCCATCACTCCTCGTGCTCCCCAGCATGCTCCCAGCAGCACAGCTCCCCTCCACCCCGCCAGCCTGGCCACATGCCCTCCTCCCTTTGGGCAGGTCTGACCCTGTGCAGCACAGTGCAACCACCGAGGAGGGTGTGTGGCACCAGAGAGAGCTCCCATCAGCCTGTCCATGTGGGCAAGGATGGGAGAGGGAGACACGGAGCCCCTGGGTGCTCAGGCCAGCACCCAGCAGTCGGGGCTGCAGGCACCCAAGGGTTCAGAGGGCGGCCCCAAGGGTTGTGGCTCACCGATGAACCTCACGGCCACCTCTCGCAAGGATGCCTGAGGGTCCTGCAGGTATGGCAGGCTCTGGCTCACGTACTCCTCTGCTCTGCTCCTGTACCGTGCCAGCTGGAGAGAGCACAAGGGTACAGGGATGACACAGACCCTCCCCAGTAGGTTCGGCCCAGCCCTCCTCCCAGGGATACCCTCCCCATCCCTCCCGTGCCAGGACAGTCACAGCTCCCAGCCAGGAGCCCCGTGCTGATGAGGTGCGAAGGCAGCACAGGACCGGAGCGTGGTCGGGAGGCGCTGAGAGCCCCCTGTGCTGCTGCCAGCCCCAGCGTGAGCAGGTTGCCCATCAGCCTGCAAGAGTCAGTGAGGGCAGAGGGGCCTGGAGAAGAGCGCGTCAGGGCTGTGCGCTCAAGGAGCAGCTCCAGGCTGCAGCTCTGGGCTGCAGCAGTGGGCGAGGGGCAGAGCTGTGTGCCACGGTGCCCCATACCCTGTGCGTGAGGACAAGGCCTCAGCTGGCCCGGGCCCTTGGGGACTTTGGGGCTTTGCTTACCATGCACTCGCTGATCTTCCACGTCTGCCCTGTTTTTGTCAGATACCTGAGCCGCTCCCAGTGCAGGAGTTGGGCTGCTTCAAGGAGGGTCTCCTGAGAGGCCTGCCAAATAGCAGAGATGGGGAGATGCCACCACAGCCCAGCCCCTTTGGGGAAGGTGTAGCCAGGGAAAGGAACAACCCCCAGCTGAAGGCTGTGGTGGGTCTGAGGCAGAGAGGGATGGCAGCTCTGCACTGTCCTCTGGGATGCAGGAGGCCAGCGACACACATTCAGAGGTGTGGAGGCCCACCCATGGGGCGTCAGCATCCACCCCTGAATCACTGCTGCTGTCAGAAGTCCCACCTGGGCCACTCGCCGTGCCTCATCACTCAAATGAAAGAAGAGAGGCAGCAGGCTCCTCTGCACATCCTTCTTCATCCTCCATTTGTCACTCCACACCAGAGTCTCCATGATGTCTTTGAAGAGGAGCATGGAGAGCTCTCGCACCCGGCTGGCCTCCTGGACAGAGAGAAGAGGGCAGAGGAGACCTCGGCAATGGTTGTGGCAGCCGGCCATGAGCAGGGGTGCCCCAGCACCCAGCAAGGCGCCTCCTCCTCTCTGTGCGGAGCTGTCCCCGAGCCCAGCAGAAGGGCAGAGCTGGGGCTCTGCTGAGCAGGCTGCTGCTGAGGAAGCTGGGGCAGAGGGCTGTCCTGCAGAGGCAGCACACACTCTCCCAGGCCCTCGGTGCCTCTCCCTCCACATGGGACGTTCTTTCTCCCGCCCTGGGGTTGCTCAGGTCCTCCCAGCAGAACTGCATGGACAGGGGCAGCCTGTGCCTGGGCTCAGCTCTGCTCCTGGCTCTTGGTTTACCTCCGCCCTAAGCCGCAGCAAGAGCAGCAAGGGCTCATCACGGTACGGAGCGGCTGGGAGTGCAGCGGACAGTGGCCTGAGCACAGCACTTGCTGACAGTTCCCAGGACTCGTGGCGGGAGGTACACATTCCCCCACCAGTGGGCACAGCGGAGAGGGACACATCACACCTGCGGCCATGTACAAATGTGCGGCAGAGCCCTGGGCTCTCCTGCCGGCCTTACATCATCAAAGAGGGGCAGGAGCATCTCCATCAGCTGCAAGGTACTGGGGTGGGCTCTCTGCCTCTCCATGTAGCGGAAGATGTTCCTCAGCACCATCAGCACTTTCACCCTGCTGTCCCTGTCGGCATCCTGCAGGCACTTCATGAAGTCTGGCAGCAGCGAGTGCATTTTTCTTGCCTGCAAGAAGCACAGAACACCCTTTTTGTGGGGCAACGATGGCCTGCCCTGGCAAAAACTCTCTCTGACGCAGCCGGGATGTGCCTGTACCAGGAGCCCTTTCAGGCAGGCACTGGTGCCTTTCTCCTGGTGCTGCACAGCCAATGGCCTGGCCTGAAACGTGCCGGACTGAGGAAGAAGGCAGCTGGAGGAGCTGGGACCAGCTAGCACACCTCTCATTGCCCACAAAGTCCAAGACACTGCCTTACTCCTTGCCTTCTGCCCACCCCCACGCTGTCACACAAGTGTGTGTGTATGTCCCCTACTCACCATCGTGGGTCTCTCAGACGCTGTGATGAGGCCTCTGAGCACCAGCCAACGCATCACTGGGGAGCGATGTGGCAGATACCTCTGCAAGAGGTTGAGGACACGGTCCCCCTCCTTGGCGAAGTCAGTGCAGACCAGCAGCTGGAACACACGTCATGAGAGAGGGACAGAGCCTACAGCGCTCCCTTGCAGCACGAGGCCACGCTCGGTCCCACCGACAGCCCTGAGCAGGGTGCTCCATGGCCCTCCAAAGCCTGTCCTGCGGGTAGCTGTGACCACAGGCAGCCTGCGTGGCCCCTCAACCCAAGCCCTGGGCCCCAGGGTACACCATGCAGATTGCCCGCCTGCTCTTCCGCCCTCTGAACCCTCTGCAGCCTCTTGTGCTCCTGCCTTTGAGGAGCAATTGAACAGCGAGAGCTGGCACCAGGGAGGCACAAAACGCAGAGAGTTACAGGGGTTACCCCCCAGCAGCCACGGACCACAGCCAGGGGGGCTAACACCAGCGCAGGACAGGCACTGCGTATCGTCAGGTCTACCTCAGTGAAGAAGGCCATGGCCGGGATCTCCTGAA
The DNA here is from genome assembly GCF_028389875.1 of Rhea pennata. Lineage (NCBI taxonomy): Eukaryota > Metazoa > Chordata > Aves > Rheiformes > Rheidae > Rhea > Rhea pennata. The sequence continues at coordinate 1,518,297 of NW_026907677.1, forward strand.
ACTGGTCCTCCCTGTGGAGCAGCACTGCCAGCTGGTTGAAGATCCAGCACTGGTCAAGCGTTGGAATCTTCCTGATCTCTCTAGCAGGGGGAAGGAGGCTCTGTCAGTATGCAGCCGATCCCGCAGACCTCTTCTGCGATTGCACCGCTAAAGTCTAGCTGCTGCCCCACAGGCCAGGACGTGCAGGGCAAGGCCACAGTGGCATTCCACTGGCGCAGCCAGTGGCAGCTGCTCACCCAGTGGCCGTCTCTCCCCACCGCACACCACCTCTGCAGAGCCAGTGTGGCATCCTCAGGCTCCCTTTGGTGGCAGAGCACAAAGACACCCTTCCCACCACCAAGTCAGGGCCTGTCCACACATCCCATTTCCTGCCCATGCGGGAGGCTTGTCCCCATGGGCTCCTCCCGTGCACATGGCCCTGTGCATCTTGCCCCTTTCCTGGTTAACCCTCTCCAGTAGAGCTGCATACAGACAGAGCCATGGCACTCTGCGTGGCCTGAGCCCAGTCGCTAAGGGAGGGGACTCCAGGTCCCCGGGAGGTGACTGGTCCCACCAGGCACCCTCTCTCACCCTTGCTAACACCAGCTGCTGCCCCAGCAGGCGGTCCTGGCACGCCTGGGGACTCCCTGGCACCTCAGAGGAAGGGGACTGTGTTGTGTAGAGCTGGGCAAAGAGGACTCTCACCTGGCCAGTAAAATGACTCCCAAGTGGAGAGTGTCAGGGCTGAGAAGCATGTCCCAGCATCCCTTCGTCCTGAGGACCAGGGCTTGGTGTTCGTAGCCAGCGCAGCAGAACAAAGCTGCCATGGTCTGCACTGCTGAGCTGTGTGCAGAGCAAAGGCTGGCTCATACCGGCAGCCTGGCCCTGGCTCCAGGTCCAAGGGAGGGACGAGGGGACGGGGATGGAGCACCTGACAGGGCTGGTGGGAGCGGATGGGTCCCATCGGTGGCATTCCCTCCGGAAGATCGCAATGTCCTGCGGCGTGAGCTCTGCTGTGAAGCCAATTTGGAAGAGCAGCGCCAGGCAGAGGTGGGAGAAAAATGTCTTCACCACCTGCGAGCAGCTGCACTGCTGGAGGAGCTCATAGAGTGCCCTGGTTGCCTACAGAAAACACGCAGAAATGGTTCTCACTGCAGAGACGTCCCTGTTGCGCTGCCAGAGCCTGTCCTGCTGGCAGTGGCCCCAGGGTGCTGTGTGCACGTACTACGAGGCGCTCATGGATCATGGGCAGATGGAGAGGGCACAGAGGGCTCTGCCGCTTGCCCCAGACAGGTGAGCAGAGCCCTGGGGGTGAGGGAGGTCTCATCCAGTAACTCACGGCCAGGGGAAGGATGCGGGTTCTGTCCCTGACGTTGGTGAACGGTTTGCGCAGTGGCCGCTCCGCCAGCATCTTGAGGAGCTCCCACAGCACCTTCTTCGACGTGCTGGGCTTGGAGACCATTGCCCTCCACGTGGCCACAGTGACGCTGCAAGCCTCGGCAGTTCTGTCATCAGGGCTGCCCCGGCCACAGCTCTGTGGCCTGGCCAAGCGGCTGAGGGTGCAGACAGAGGCCACAAACTTCAGCTGCTGAGCTTCTTCCTGACAGCGGGGAGGAGAGAGACAAAACAGAGAGCATGAGACGGCGGGAGGCTCGGCCAGTGGTAGCAGGGTGCAGCCCGAGTGGCAATGTCTGTAGTTACCCTTCCTCTGCCTGTGAGAAAGGCCTGGATGCACGCCAGGGCTTCCTGCTCCTCTCTCCGCACGTCGGAGCAGCTGGTGGCAGAAGCCCCTTGCCCTGAGAAAGAAAGAGCAGGCAGAGCTGTGGGGGCTGGCAGGAGGCAGCAGAGGTGGGTGGCAGAGCTGTGCCCTCTGTGCAGCCACGCTGCCTGCTGCACGGACTCCAGCTCCCCTGCGCTTGTCGGGGCTGAGAGGTGCCCGACAGCTCGTGCGTGATTCTGGAGCACAGTGACCTGGGGAAACAGCCCAGGGGTGCCGGGATCAGGAACTCGCTGCGAGACGGGCAGGCAAGGTCCCTGCCCCGCAGCATCGCTGCCCCTCCCAGCCTGTGCCGCAGAGCGGGAGCCGGGTCCCCTCTGCTCCTCTCCTTCCTGGAAGGATGCTGTGCCAGGCCGGCCCCCGAGCACACAGCAGGCCCAGGCATGCCGGCACCGCGGTGCCCCCAGGGCCCCGGGAACACCCCCCCCCCCCAGCCTGCCATGGAGGGGAGAGCGTGCGGCAGAGTGGGGTGGTCTTGCAGCCCCCATCCCTGCCCGGCTCCATGGTGCCACTCACTCACCCATCTGCAGAGGCTGAGGCACGCACACGCCGGGGAGCTGTGTCTGGGAGCCGATCTCCTGGGGAGCTCCATCTTCCCTGTCCTTCTCCCAGGCCACCCTGGGGTTGCTGGGGGGTCTCTCAGCCATCCTGTGGGAAGGAGAGGAGGTGCTGAGCGTTGGGGAAGGGGGAGCCTGCGCTCAGGCCTGGCCGCATCTCTGTGTCACCACAGTGGGCAGACAGTGGTCCTAAAGGAGGCTGTGCAGGCACACGGGGCAACAGTTTTTCAGCAAGCAGCAAATGCCCTGGAAAAGGCCTCTTGGGGGCCCTCCAGAAACACCGGCATCACCTGGCTGCAGTGGGCAAAGGACCAACATCAGAAATCAGGCACGTGGCTGTGCCTTTCCCAGACGAAGGGCTTCGCTGGGCAGATGCCAACACATTTTGCCAAGGCACCGCTTCCAGGAGTGCCTCTTACAAGCAAAGCCAGTGGGGGTGATGCCAGCAATCCCGGAGTGTCCTTGCCTTCCCCTGGCTGTGCTGGGCCATGGAGCCCAAGCCAGGCCCAACCATGGGGCCAGGCTGCTCCCAGGCAGCCCCTCCCAGAGCCAGAGCAGGTGATGCTGGTGTCTCCCCGGTGCTCCTGGTGGCGGGTCCCAGCCCTTCCTGGGACACCTTGACCCTGCAGGGCTAGTGGTGGCTGTGGACACCATTGTCCCAGCCCCGCATCATCACCTCCCCCCACCCGCTCGGCCACCCTGGACCCCAGGCAAATGGCACCCCTCATGGCTTACACAGGGTGGGAACTGGGGAGGCCTCAGGAAAACGCCTCGGTCCCGTGGGGCTGCCCGAGGGCTGCAGGGAAAGGCGTGGGCTGCGCTCAGGGTCCTCCTCCACGAGTCCTGCGCACTGCTGCCCTGTCCTGTCCCCCTGCACACTGCGGGACTGAGGCCGTGCCAGCGCCTGACTGTGACACGGGGAGATGTCACAGGAGCACAGTCACCAAGGGCTCTGCCATCCCTGGGCAGCCTCCGCCTGCCCCCTGCTCCCCACAGACCCTTCTCATGCACCAGTTCACTTGTCGGGGCTCAGGTCCCCTAAACCCCTCCGTCTGCCCCACGAGCATGCACTTGGGGCTCTGCTGCTCAACAGAGCCCTTGACTGCTTTCCTGGGTGCCCCCAGGCCTCACAGAGTGGACACTGTCAACCCAAAGTGAGCACCTGGGGACAAAGTGCTCTAGGCTCACCCTAAGAGAGCACAAAGCCAGTGTGACACCAGTTCACCAGCTGACTCGGTGCTACTTCTTTACTTGGGCAAGTTTTCTTTCAACTCCCACCACCGACGCTGTCTCTGCAAAAAGGAAGGTGCATGCTTTTCTTCCTGACTTAGACGGACCATTCCAAAATGCCCAACGGGGGTTGAGCCTGGGGTTAGTTGTAACACGAAAGGTGAGCACTGCAGAGGCTCTTGCCTTTGCGTAGACCCCCATCATTCCCAAAGGCTATGTTGTCCAGGCGCTTCACCAGAAGATTTCTTTAAGGCACGTGAAAGCATGTGGTTGTGTTGTGGAGCTTTCAATGTACCCTAGGTCAGCTTTCAAACCTACTGCTTTTCGAGAATGAAGCATGGGGCTTTCACAGCCCAATGAAGGGCTGGCTCACTGCCGATGTCTGATCTACAGCAGGACAATGACTTTTGCCAAGATATTGTGACCTTGCTCCTCATCTCATCCACAGAGTGTTCTTCTGTGGAGCAGTCTCAAATGCCTTAAGGAAGAAGGCTGACTAGAGAGGTGCTTCTGTGTGCCACTTTCCCTCTAAATCCCATCTCACAGCAGCAGTAGCTAGCTGACAAAAATGATGCGTTTTCACGTGAGACCATCAATTTTTTGGCAAAGCAACAGACCTCTACCAGCCCTTTGGCAACAGTGGGACAGCTTGCACAACTTATTCTTGCACTCCTCCTTGCTCTGGCCCAGAGAAGCCCCAGCCAGCGCCAGCAGTCTGGCCATGGCAAAGGCAGGAGAGTTGCCCCTCCTGGGCTCTCTGGCCCACATTTGAGATCCACCCCGCCAGCTCCTCCAGTGAGGAAGTGGCATCTGTCCCGATGGCTTAGGATCCCTCCCACATTTCCTAACCAAAACTCTGCTGTTCCTTGCACAAAACTAACTGACAGGCATCTCCATGGTTATAAAAGCCAGAGAAATACCAGGCCACTGCTGCCTTTACTAGCTGCAATCACTAATTATGGATATGCAATTGTAAATCCTAACTGTCCCTTCCTGATCCCATTGCTGCTTCCCTGCCTAGCCAAAAGCTTGCTCTCAAGAGCACAAGGGAGAAGCCCACCTGCAGAGCCTGCGGTTGCTACAGGGCCAACAGCAAAGGGAGAAAGGGGCAAAACAGGCACGAGATGGTTGGAGGAAAGGCTGCGGAGGCACCCAGCCACCTGCTGAGAATGGAGCACTTCTCTACCTAGCTTTCCAGTATTTACCACTCCTTGCAGATCTGCATATGGGCATCAGGTCGAACTAAAACAAGCCCTTGGGAAAAGTCTCTTCCAGCTGACTTGTGTGGCAGCAGGGGAAGCCCAGAGGCTGTAACGACACATGGCTCAGAGACCCAGGCGCCGTCCCTGCATGGCATCAGTCTCCACAGAACCGCAGAGGGGCCCTGGCCAAGGCAGCTCTTAGCACCATAGCTAAGGGGTGGAGATGGAGGAGAAAAGTCCTTCCTGGAGATGCTGGGGATTGAACCCAGGACCTCCTGCATGCGAAGCAGGCGCTCTTCCACTGAGCTACATCCCCTTACACATGGCATACGTAGATGGGGGGTGTGCTCTGGGGTGCCCTCTCCTCCCATGCCATGTCCCTGACAAGCACAGCCCCCTTGTGCCCTGCTGCCCTCAGACCCTCCCCAGAAAACTCCATTCAGACCCTCCTGCCTGGCCGTGGGGGAAGCTGGCCTTGCCTCTGCCCTGGCACTGCTCCTGCACAGGGCCACCCCACAGAGCGCTGCGCCTTCAGCATCTCTGCAGCTAACTGGGTCAGGGGGAGAGTGTCACTGCAGGTGCTGCTGCCAGGCTCTGGCCCTGCCAGGGGAGGCTCGATGGAGAGGGGCAAGCCCCTTCCCTGAGTCACCTCTGCCAGCGCAGGCAGCACTCCTGTGTGCGTCACCTGTGTCCACGAGGGCAGCAGCAGGAGGGAGTGATGTGAGGGAAATGCCCTCCCCAGGGGGATGTGCCCACAGCTCTGATTGCCCCCAGGGTGTGGTGTGGAGGGAGCAGGGGAGCAGGCAGAGCTGGTGCTGGGCAGGGAGCTGCCCAGAGCCCCTCAGCCAGGCTCCAGGCCTCCCCCTGCACCATGCTGCCCACCAGCACCCGGCCATGGGCAAAGGGCAGCGTTCCCCTGCCTGGGGCTGGGTACGGGGTTGCGCTCAGGGACATTCCCATTCTTGCAGCACCAGGACAGTGCTGACACTGGAGTCCCCGGCACAACCCCAGGTGGGGGGTTTCTGTGGGCCAACACGCAGCACGTTCGGCTGTAAACAGAAAGGTTGTTGGTTGGAGCCCACCCAGGGACGGTGCCCCTGTGGTGGGGTGCCTGGGGGACTGTGCTGCTCGGCACCCTGGCTTTTTCTCACAGTCCCCAGGAAGGATCCCAGACAAAGCGGTGGGAACCTCAGGGGTCTGACGGAGGCTGGGGAAGGCCCAGGGCCCAGGGAAGGACCTGTGTCCTGAGGCAGGGCGGCTGTGAGCAGGGGGGTCACGGCTGCTGGGCTGGTGCCACTGACCTTCCCCTTCACCCCTGTGTGTGTGTGCAGAGGTAGGTCTGGCTGGGGGTGGGGGGATGGGGAGGCTCACCGGGAGGGAATGGGGAGAGGAATCAGAAGTGTTTAGGATCAGCACCAAGCAGAAGGCACACCCTTTGCTAGGGCTAAAAGAGCATAAATCAGGGTTTAGTGAATGCTATCCATTCTGCCCTCTGTCCTCCTCAAAGAAGAGCAGAAAGGCAATCCTCAGCAGACACAAATGGAACCCAAGAGTGTTCCCAAAGCATCTCATGGCCCCGTCTTCACCAGCCCCTTCATGTGATGCCACCTCCATACACCTCCCTGCTCTTTCATGAGCGGCAAACTCCCTGCACCTCCCCTGCTCGCAGGGAATGCTCTTTTCCACTCGCAGGAACTGACGTGGGAAACCCAGAGGGAAAAGGCAAAATTCCCTCCCCACTTCTCCAGAGGTCCAGCCCTGGCCAGGTGTCTCTGCGACAGCACATCTGCTGGAGGCTAGCACATGCACACTCCTGGGGGATGTCCCTCTGGACCAAATGGGATGGCCAGGGGACCAGGAGAGCAGCACGGAGGATGCATGTGTGTGCTGCTGAAGCTGAGCTGAGCTGAGCTGTGCCATGCCCATCCCTGGTAGGAAGGACAGGAGAGGGACCAGCGTGTGCCCGTGCTGGGTGGTCATGTCTGTACCTCTGCTTCCTGAATGGGGAGAAGGGAGGGAGCAGTGCCATGGGGCAGCCAAAGGGGCCGGCTGAGTCCCTGCTGCCGTGACCGTGCAGGGATGTGGGAGCACTTCAGAGCTCTGCCTGTTGTGCAGGCGGCTCTGCCAGAGACCCCTGTAGCCGGGACAGTGCTTCATCTGCCCCGAGCACAACGTGGGTGGAGAGGACAGCACTCTCCACCCAGCCTGTGCTTGATCCTTGGCCTGAGTTGTGGGCTGGAGAGAGGCTGAGACTGGAGACGCAGCGGGACGCAGTGGGTTGGAGACACAGCTGAGCACCAGCTGGGAGAGCAGGGTTCAGCAGCAGCAAGAGCTGCTGTGGGGTGGCAGGAGCAGGGCTTCTCCCTCTGTGCAGGGACGTGGGGCTGGAGCTGGGCTGGGCAGGGCTGGGCAGCCACATGGGGGAGTAGGCTTGGGTGAGGGAAGTGGGGAGGATGGATGGAGGCATTGGTGCCATGAGCTGGTCGTGAGGGGACAGAAAACGCAAAAGTCAAATCTCTGTGCAATGTTCAGGAAAAGTTTTATTAAGAAATAAATAACCCCCCCCCCAAAAAAAGGAAATTTGGAGAAGACTAACTGCTTGTCAATGGAAGCAGAAGCCCCCTTCCTGATGGGTCCTTGCCTCTTACAGATGCTTCTGGAAAAAAGCTCTGGAGGAAATGCCAGCCTTTCTCCAGGGGAGTTCTCCCAAAGCACTCTTCTCTCTTCTGTTGCCTGCTTGGGTCTCCAGCCAAGGACTCCAGAAGGGGAAATCTTCACAGGGCTTCAGATGGGAGGAAAGACAAGAACGCCCTCGCCCATTATCTGGAAGTGATATTCCACCTGGAGGGCCACAGAAAAGAAACGGCAAAGAGGACTGCTGGCATCTGTGCTTTCCCAGGGCGCAAAGGGCATTTCTCATCCTCTCTCCTGCCGCTTGGCTTGAGCCTTCCCGGCAGCGCTCTTACGCCCCGAAGCTCATAGGGGCAGGTCTCAAAATCCCAGTTTGGATCTCACCAATGAGCTCAATAATCACAGAACTAAAGGGAAACTGCCCATGCCCTCTCCCTGAAAGGTCCAGCAGGTACCTTCCCACAGGAAAAAGGGCCAAAGAGGGGCTTCTGAGGTGCTTCCTGAGAATGCCGGAGGGACAAATGCCCTCCAGAACTAGCGGGTGACCTGCAGCTTTTCAAACAAGGCCCAGACGTGGTTGGTCACTGGCCAAGTGAACACGCAGGCAGGGATCTCTCCTACCCACTGCCCATAGGACTGCGCTTTTCCACACGTCCCCGTGGCCCTAGCAGGACCTCAGGCTGTAGCACGCACCTGTCCTGGCCACCTCTGGATTTTCTTCACCAGTTTCTCCGGTGGGGGCATGGCTTCAGCACTGCCCTTTGTCCTGCCTTGCACCACCTTCCTGGAGCAGCTGCCTGCGATGGCCGGGAGCCCCCTGAAAAGACACCTTGTGGGCAGGTGCTGGGAGCACAGGGGCACTTGGGTCTCCGTCCTGCACTCACCGGCTGGGCACCTGCCTCTGCGGCACAAGGCCCTTCTGCCAGAGAAGGAGATGGGTTCGGCTGACTGTGTTCACACCCACAGGGACAGAGACCACCCCCAGCTGAAACGCCCGGGGCTGCAGGATGTGCCCTCGGGAACGCTCTGCGTGCCCAGACACGGGCTCGCTCTGGATGCAGCCCGGAGAGGAGCAGCCTCCTCTACCAAGACAGGCTCCAAGAGACACCCTTACCCCATCCTGCCAAATGTATTACAAATGGCCTGGTGGTCCCCAATGCCCTGTGCTTAGGCATGGAGAACAGATTGTTCCTGGAGACGCAGGGTCAGAGAAGGAGAAAGTGGTCAGGGCTGTCAAGGCATTCTCGCCATCAAGGGCTCAGGAGTCCCCGGGGCATGTGATAAAGGACATTCAGAGCTGCTGTGAACCTTGTGTGAAGAGGAAACATCTCCCCCAGACATGCACTAGGCTACAGGCTCACCCTCACCCACTCCTCCACGGCTCTCACCTGCCAGCAGGCGCTTTGTCCTCAGCTTTCTTCCCTTTCCCCTTCTGCTTCGTGGGAGCTGTTATTTTGGCTGGAGGATGCCTCGCTCTGAGGGGGAGGTGCTTGGTGGGAAGATTTCCTGTAAGCAGGAGAGAAGAAAACACTTCAGGACAGCATTGAGGAGGCCTTTGGAATGGGAAGGCTCTTCAGATGTGCTCCAGCCTGTTATAAAAGTGTGAGGCCTCAAGGTGGCTCCTTCTAGGCCTTCTTTCCTGGGTGGTCTTTGGCCCTTCCACACACTGGCTTCTCTCTGCCTTGTCATTTTTCCCCATCTACTCTCGGGGGCTTTTCTCATTCAATGACAACTCACTGGTCCCATGAAATAGCTCAGCCTCTCTGTGACCTGCAGCTCCCTGCACAATTTAGGATTCACATTGCACAAGGACAGTGCTCACGTTTGCCTCCCTTCTGCACCAACATGTCCAGCGCAAGAGCACTTTGCAGTGCACCCCAGGGCACTGAGTGCCGTGGCAATGGGGGAAAGTTTAACTGGGAGGCATCAGCTGCAGCTGGGAGTGTTGGGCTGCCGGGAGGTCGTGTTCCCTCAGGAATCACTCCAGATGTCCCGTACTGGGAACGCAGCGTCACCTCCGGTGCCTGATGCTACCTGAGCCATGGCACTGTCGCCTTGCCTCCACTGCCTGGCCAAAGAGGACGGAAGCAGAAGGCACAAACCCCTGCCAGGATCCAGCGTTCCCATTACCTTTCTTGGCCCTGGTGTCCTCTTTTGCCTTCTCCTCTTCCTGCGGGGGCTTTGCAGGTGCCACAGGGGGCTTTCTAGATGGACTGTCAGCATTGTAGCTGGAAAGAGGAAAAAGATGCCAGTCTAAAGGGAGGGCACCACACTTCCTTTGCACCTTGTGTCCATAATGGGGACACAGCAGCATTAGGGAGCTACCAAGAAGCCCCTCTTTGTCCAAAGCACAATAGGCAGAACATGCCAGATGCTGGAGGAATGTATCAGCAAGCTGAGGGACTTTGTGAACACCTCCAGCACCTGGAGGGGCAGAAGCTCCCTCATCCGCTTTTTCCAGAGCATCCCTAGCCTTCCTGTGAGAAAGCTCAAATGACCAGCACGAGTTCCAATTCCCCTCTCTCCCGCCACATCACTTGCAGGCCCTCCAAAACTCATCTCCATACAGCTGTAGAAAGGCAACACCATCTCCCAGACAACTAATGGGACAAAACACTGAGCAGGATGGGAGCCAGCACAAAGCTCTCCACAACTCCACTGCGCACAGGCTTCACCTTAGACTAGACATGCCTCCCCACAGAAGACATTTGACCCAAGGTAACATGTTCAGGACCCATTTGATTCATGCATGTCTCACAGAAGACATGAAAACATCCTGAGCCAGTGACCAGCAGGAACCTGCACTTTGATCCACATTGGAAAGACTTCCTCTCCAATGACGTCCTGAACAGCCTTCACAAGCACTGGCAACACAGGGCTACCAAACAAGTTGTGGGAAGCTGCTGGCTTGGCCAGCCGGGGCTAAGAAGTGAAAGTACTCACTCAGGAAGGACGACAACACAACCAGAGCGGGTCTGCAAAGCAGCAGTTTCGGAGCCTGAGAGGACTGAATCCCTCATCTCTGGCATCTGCAAAGGGGAGAGACACACGAGAGATGATGCCAAGACAGTTGTCTCAGGGCGCACAAGGGCAGCACACTTTCCCACTGCTCAGAGAAGCAGCTGCCTCTGAAACACGGAATTTTTCTGCGCCTCTCCGCGGCCCCTCAGTTGTGCAGCAGAGCAGCTGGCGGGAAATGGAGGAGAAAGGGTGAGAAGACTGCCAGGCTGTTTGCAAGGCTGAGAATTGAGAGATGCAGTCAGGAGACCAGGTCCTGCCTAGTGCAGAGGTCTGGCCTGCAGCCGGCTTGCATCTCTGCCTTAACCCATGAGAGGAGGCTCAGCTCAGCCTCCTTTCACATCTCAGCCTTCCTGCTGCACCTGAAGGAACACGCTGAAGGACGGGGCTGCACTAGAGACCTGGCCAAGGCCACTGGGCTCCAACGACTCTCTCTGCGACATGCTGCAGCCATCACTAGCAGCGTGCAAATGCTCACATTTGGACAGAAAGACGCCCTTCATGGTGGCGAGACTCCAGGGCCCTGGCAAGAGCTGCTCAGCACAACTAGACCAGCACAGCAAGAGCAGCAAGAGGGCTCTGGTCGCACAGGGGCCTTGGTCTGCCTAAGCCTCTGCTTCGTGTCCAGAGAGTGGGGCGAGCAATGATTCCTGCAAAAACAAACCTACTTGGAGACAGAGGTAGAAATGCCAAAGAACAAGAGGACCAGGGGGATTCAATATTCTGAGCAGCTGCCCCATGGGAGAGATGAAAGACACTCAGGCCCTCCAGCTGCAAAGGGAGAGCACTGAGGTCAGCAGAGGTTTCACGGAGCTGCTTCACATGCCCGCTGGCCCAGGCAAGGGGAGGAGGGATCACTCCCTTGCCCTCACTCCACCCTAGGGCAAAAATGTCCCATGGAGGCATCAGGCCGAGCTCCCAAGGGGACACGCAGAAATAGTGTCACCCAGCATCAGGGGAAAGTGCTGAACTCGCTGCCTTACTGTCCCAGACACAGTCCAGGGAGACATGGGTCCAGAAGTGGTCCTGACACAAAGCAGCACTAAACCATGGCTTTCTGTCAGGAGGGAAGTCTCCTGGAAAAAAGCACACAGGACCGGCCCTTTTCTGGGACTTTTCCCTCGTGCACATGAAAATGAGCTCTGGGGCTGGATGAATTTTTGGGGCAGAGCCAGCACAGCTATTCCCAGGGCCGTCCTTGTTGCCAAGTCCTCTGGACGCTCAAGACCGGCTGTCCCGGGAGCTGGCATTACTCTCAGCTGGGACTCTCCATGCACCTGGACAGGTCACAGCAGGCTGACAGCATTGCATTCACTGGTGCTTTCCAGAGGACGACAGGTAGTGCTGGAGGAATGGGGAATTCACCGCGAGAAGAGCTTCCAGCAGCTGCTCTGTCCCATTGAGCCTCTTCAGAAAGTCCCTGCAAAACCTCATTTTCACAGCTGCTCCTTGAATTACAAGCGTGCCAAGGCCCTTCAGCACAAGGGCCACGTTCTTCCCGCTCTGTAGCAGCGGGAGAAAAGCCGCATGGTCTCTTCTATGCACGCCTCCACTGTCTTCCGAGGAACAGAGAGGGCCGAGGCTATGTGAGCGTACTTGAGGGGCTCGGAGAGCTTATGACCTGGGAAGCAGCAGAAGGGGAACGCAGTCAGTAGCAGAGAAGCAGCAGCCCCAAGACATCTGGCATGAGGCCAGCTGTGAAAGCAAGTCTGGGAGAGAGGGAGTGTGACTGTAATGTGCATGATGTTGTCCTGGTGCTTTAAAACCCCCTGAAGCTGTTCTCCACAGCTGCTGAAGGAATTCTAGCTTCCTAACAGTCACTGCTGCCCAGCAGTTAGGCACACCCCAAGGATGTCCCCAGGGGAAGCAAGCGGTTCAGCCTCTCCTCTTACCAGGAGCATAGGCCATGTCATAGGTGAGGCCGGGAAGCTCTGCAATACTCCGCAACAGATGGAACACGGGCCTGCGAACAGTGAGAAGAGCACGCTTCCCACCACCGACTTGTTCGGTTACTACGTCAAATGTGCCAAGGCGAATAACTCGGACTCCCTGCAAACAGGAAGGAAGAGAAGAACGATGAGACTGGCAGCTGGACAGGCCGGGCACTTGTCAGGGCGTGGGGATGGTGCTCGGTGCCCTGCTCCATCCTGCTGTACAAAGGGGACAGACAAAGCGCTGGACAAAGCTTTGGAGAAACCTTGGGGCCCTTCTTTGGAAGACCTTTCCAGATGCTTTCACCCCCCTCCTCTTCACCCTCTCAACTCTACCAGTCAAAGCAGAGAAGTCATCCCACAGACACACAAGCTCCAGGAGAAGGCTTCCTGGGGCAGGCCCCGCAAGGCACACCCACCTGGTTCCGCATCATCTGCCGCACAATGTAGTCAGACACCCCTTCCCAGACAGCAAGCTGCTCTGGAAGAGAAGGGAAAGACCCGTCATGCTCTGGGGGCAGCTCTCAGCTGCTCCGTACCTGCCTCAGCCGGAGGATGAGCAGTGCGAGCGTCCTCCAAGAGCACCCCCTCCCCAAACAGGCCCCATTCCCTACAGGGGCTGAGGTGGGCACTGCCTCCAGGCGATACCCTGCCAGACCTGGGGAGGATCCCTGCTAGACCTGAGGAGGATCTCCGGAAGGCCTTACCCCAGCTGGGGAGTGCTGGCACCCCCTGTCCACGCCGTGTCCCATGGCCAGCGTCCCAGAGCTCCATCCTGGTCCTGTGTGCTCTGGGTCACCCCTGCAGCGGCAGGTGATGAGGAGGCAGCTCCTCTCCTCTTCCTCCTCCTCCTGCACACAGCAGGATGGGGCTGAATGGGGCACTCGGGGTGTTTGCTTTGGAGTCCTCCTTTGCTTCAAAAGGTTTCCGTCGCAGCCCTGCGCTGTGCCGCAGCAGCACCTGGCACCCAGGAGCACCCACAGCCCTCCCAGCTGTCACTGCCCACAGCCAGGACCACAGCTTGGGTGGCTCCTCCCTGTCCCCTCTGCACCAGGACCTCCTCTAGTACAGTGCCAATCTGCCCCACTTGCTCACCACTCTCTGGGTCCTCCTAAAACATCTATTGATCTTGCAAAATGAAAGCCAGGAAGAGAAAGGGCCAGGAGGGGTGGACTGAGATGAGAAGGGGCCGCAAAGACCTGGACCAAACCCTGCTGGTACTGCACTGGCCAGGGACCCAAAGAGGGTCGCAGGCATCTGTGACTGCCCCACTCCATCATTACATCTGCCCTACCAGAACTTATGGTTCTGGCAGGTTGTCCAGGGCCAGACTTAGGGGGTGGGGGGCACTGAGGCAATCAGAAAATTGCAGATTCAGAGAAAGTTGGGGGAGACTCCACAATCTCTCTGGGCAGCTTCTTCCAGTGCTCGTTACTCAAAAAAGAAGTTTTCCCTCACACACAGGTGGAACTTCCTGTGTTTCAGCTGGTGCGCACCGCCTCTTGTCCTGCTGCTTGGCACCACTGAAAAGAGTGTGACCCTCATCCTCTTGACACCCTCCCTTCAGGTACTTGTACACGTTGATAAGATCCCCTCTCAATCGTCCCTTCTGCAGGCTGCCACTGCCCTTCTTGGCCACAAGAGCACATTGCTGTCTCATGGTCAACTTAGTGTCCACCAGCACTCCCAGGTCCTTCTCTGCAGAGCTGCCCTCCAGCAGCTCAGCCCCCAGCCTGCACTGGTGTATGGCGTTATACCTCCCCACATGCAGGACCGTGCACTTGCCCTTGTTGAACTTCATGAGGTTCCACTCCCCCCACCTCTCCAGCCTCTCCAGGTCTCTCAAATGGCAGCACAGTCTTCCGATGTATCAGCTGCTCTTCCCAGTTTATTACTGTTGGCACACTTGCTGAGGAGGCACTCTCTACCTTCGTCCAGGTCACTGGCGACTAAGTTGAAGAAGACTGGCCCCAGTACGGAGCCCTGGGGGACAGCACGGGCCTCCAACTAGACTCTGCACTGCTGATGACAACCCCCTGAGATCTGCCGTTCAGTCACTTCTCATTCCACCTCACTGACCACTCATCTAGCCCACACTTCTTGCCTATGAGGATGCTATGGGAGACAGTGTTGAAAGGCTGGCTGAAGTAAAGGGAGACAACCTCCACTGCTCTCCCCCTATCTCCCCAGCCACTCATTCCATCATGGAAGGCTAGGGGTGGATGAACAGTGAGTCCAGAGCTTATGGGTGAGGATGACTAGGCAGGCTAACACGGCAGACACTGCTGTAGGTGTTTACAACAAGCCACCAGCTCAGGAAGAGGAAGTTGATGAGGCTTTTGATGGACGGCAGGAAGCCGCCTCCGGATCACAGACCCAGGCTCACCCAGGGGACTTCCACCACCCTTATATCTGCTGGGAAGACAACACAGCAAGGCACAAAAGCCCTCACTGGAGATGCTGGGGACTGAACCCAGGACCTCCTGCATGCGAAGCAGGCGCTCTTCCACTGAGCTACATCCCCTTACACATGGCATACGTAGATGGGGGGTGTGCTCTGGGGTGCCCTCTCCTCCCATGCCATGTCCCTGACAAGCACAGCCCCCTTGTGCCCTGCTGCCCTCAGACCCTCCCCAGAAAACTCCATTCAGACCCTCCTGCCTGGCCATGGGGGAAGCTGGCCTTGCCTCTGCCCTGGGACTGCTCCTGCACAGGGCCACCCCACAGAGCGCTGCCCCTTCAGCATCTCTGCAGCTAATTGGGTCAGGAGGAGAGTGTCGCTGCAGGCGCTGCTGCCAGGCTCTGGCCCTGCCAGGGGAGGCTCGATGGAGAGGGGCAAGCCCCTTCCCTGAGTCACCTCTGCCAGCGCAGGCAGCACTCCTGTGTGCGTCACCTGTGTCCACGAGGGCAGCAGCAGGAGGGAGTGGTGTGAGGGAAATGCCCTCCCCAGGGGGATGTGCCCACAGCTCCGATTGCCCCCAGGGTGTGGGGTGGAGGGAGCAGGGGAGCAGGCAGAGCTGGTGCTGGGCAGGGAGCTGCCCAGAGCCCCTCAGCCAGGCTCCAGGCCTCCCCCTGCACCACGCTGCCCACCAGCACCCAGCCATGGGCAGAGGGCAGAGTCCCCCTGCCTGGGGCTGGGTACAGGGTTGGGCTCAGGGACGTTCCCATTCTTGCAGCACTGAGACTGTGCTGACAGTGGAGCCCCCGGCACAGCCCCAGGTGGGGAGGTCTCTGTGGCTCAACACGCAGAGCGTTCGGATGTTAACTGAAAGGCTGTTGGTGGAACCCACCCAGGGACAGTGGAACAGGGAATGGAGCCTGGGGTTACTGATTTGATTCCAAATGGAATTACAGTATAATGGCCTTCCCCTTGTAATACCCCTTCACCGCCTGTCAGGAAAGCAAAACTGGACCCCCATGGGAACACTGGCATTCTGTTGGAATGATGCTGTGGAAACCCTCCAAGAGCTAACAAGACTCAAGGACAAGGGAGAGAGGATCTTGGGAAACGGTATTGCAAAGGACAACCAGCTCCAGGCAAATAACCATGAGGAAACCACAACACTTTGAAGAACGTGAGGAACAGAGAGCACAAGAAGAGCAGAATAACCCAGAGTAACCTAAAAGTTCATTAGGGCTTATTAACCTATTAAAAAGTGTGCTCCCCAAAATGAATAATGAGATGGTAATGACATGATAATGATGTTACCACCTTCTTCTCCACTTCCTATGGTAATTAGCATGGATGTTCAAGCACAAGCACAGAGCAAGTACGTGATGTGATAAAACTGTAACCAGCAGAAAAATCTGTATAAAGTACTCCCTGAAAAGTGTTTATAGATAAAGAGTGAGAAAGGGAGAAGGAAGGGAGAAGCTTTGTGGATCTACCACCTAGCACCCATCCCTGTGCAGAAATGAAATAAACAAGTATCTCGATCCTGTGTGTCTGTTGGTTGCTTGCACATCTGGTAAAAGAACCCAGTTTGGGGACCCAAACACTGATACAGCCCCAAACAAGCCACCATGCCTCTGGGTCCATGCTCCTTTTCCCACGGAACAGTCTGGCTCGCTTGCATCACCCATCTCATCAAAATCTGCTGCATTTTCCCATGCAGTAGGTGTGCTCCGACACTTTGTCTCTATGTATGATCTGGTCGACACAGTTTTCAGTTTACAGCCTGTTTGCATGTGTTCACATATGTCTGTCTGCATGGATACATTGGTTGGTTACATGGCAGCCTATTCCACCTGGCTCTGTATTCTCTTCCAAACTTCCTTTTCACCAGCACCCAACAAGCCCAGAGGACAGCACCAGCTATCACTTAGGCTCCACATGGCCAGGTATGCTGGGAGGCTTCTGGAGACTCCCTGGGAGCTTCATTTACAACAGTCTTACAGATAGTCCAGCACATGAACCAGGTTTTTGGCTTGCACATTCAGAGGGATGCAGACATGTATTTTTGAGTTTCATTTCATTTGCCCTCTCCAGGTTCTTTTTCACTTCTGTGCCCTTCAAGCACCCGACTGCTGAGCTTTCTAAAGAAACTGGATACTAGTATTGCAAGGACACAAACCTGAATCTCTGAAGAGCTGCTTCTGTAGAACTGAAAACATTTATGGTGGCTGAGTCAAGACACTCACCTGGAGGTAGCCTTCCCCCACCTCCTGCACACACCGACTTAGTAGACAGATGTATGGCTTTGCCTAGGAGGATAAATCCAGTGATTTATTTATAGCCTGAGTCTGGTGCATGCCAGGTTTGGCAGGTAGAAGGCATACAAGGTACGTTCACTAAAAGCATACCTTCTTACAGGGTGCCATTGCAATATATCCTTGTTACAGTGTTCATCATAGAAACTGATGTAGCATTTCAATGCCTCCTCTCAAAGGACAGCTCTTTCTTCATACGGGCCAAAGCTTGTCCAGATGGCAGCTACATTCCATCTTGTGTCTCAGTAACTCTGAGAAGACAACTCCACCAATTTCCATCGGCAGGCTTCAGGAGGAGTACAGCCTCCACATTCAGCTGCCATTAAAGGAAGGGGGTTAAACCTGGAAACAGTTTACTCTCCAGCTGATGGGGTTTCCTGGAAGATGGAAATCCAGAACTCAGCTAGATGTGTTTATCCCCAAATGCCATGACTTAGAGAATATTGGAAAATTTATCCTGAAGTAACTACTGAAATTCCAGCTTGTCAACCATTTCAGGCATCAAGGCAGGTCCCTCTTCTGACAGAAGGCTCCCGTAGTTGAGGGCTAAGCCCCCAGGTCAGGGGTCAGTGCTGGCCCTGGGAACAGCCCTCCATTTCCTCAGGATGAGAGATGTCATCTCACTCACTGATGGAATAGTCCAGTAGCCAGGTTGTTAGCTTTCCATGTCCCCTTTCCCAAGAAGATGAGACAAAAATGGATTTAGGATAGAATTGTTACTATAGGCCTCATCAAAGAGTTTGACCAACCCCTTCAGTTCAAGTAAGGGCACCTCAAACATGGAGGTCTTGGAGCCCCAGCACGAAGGCATTCTTGCCGTTCCTCCAGACTTCATCACGAAACGTTGACTAATGCTGACCCACTACCAAAAGGGGAAAGGGAAAAATAGGAGGGCAAAAATCTAAGGGCAACAGACTTGGGGCCAAAACATCCAGGAGGGCCAAAAAACCCAGAGGGGAAACCTAAATAATGACAGAAGAATGGGAAAAAACATGCAGAGCTGGAAAAGAAATGGGACAAAAGGGGAAAATGGTAAAACAGGAAAAATGAGAAAACCAGAGAATCAAAAGAAACAGGCAAACATAGGACAAATGGGAGCAATGGGGACAAACAGTAAGAAAGGGAAGAAACAAAGAGACCGAGAAAAACAGGGAAATGAAGAGAAAATGGCGGGAGGATGGTGTAAATCAGGAAAACATCAAGGGAAAAAGAAAATTTAAAAAGACACCCCCCCAAAACCCTAAAAATGAAAAAAATAACCCCAGCACTCTTCCAAAAAGCTCCGAAAAAAAACCCTGAGAAGAACACTGAGAAAAAAAAAAAAAAGAGAGAGAAAAGAACAGAACAGAAGACTCGAAGAACAGAGAACAAAGGTAGAAAATGAGCAGGGAGAAACACTGGAGAGGGGAAGAGAAGAAGAGTAAAGCAGAAAATAGAAATAAATAAAAGAGGGGAAATCCATAGAAAAGAGGAATTCCCCCCCTCCCCAAAAAAGGGGGGAAAATGGGACAAATGGGGTTAAAGCAAGGAAATAAGGGGGGGGGGACATAGAGAAAACATCAATAAAATATCAAATAAAGAAGAAAAATGTAAGAAAAGCAAAAAAAAAAAAAAAACCCACAAGATGTGAGAGAAAAGAAAATACACATGTACCATGAGATTAAAAAAAAAGGGGGGCAGGGAATGAGCAAGGGAAAAAAGCAGTGTGGGGGAGGGCAGGAAGCACCGCGAGGGAGGGTGGGAAAAAAAGGAAAAAGGACATTTGGGAAAAATGGAGAAAAAGCAAGACATTGACAGATATTACTCAAGTATATGAATCTCTCTTTGCTTTTTTATCTTAGAGTTCACACAATAACACAATGGCAGAGCTTCAAAGGGACCTCTGAGATCAGCTAGTCCAACCCCGGCTCAAGCAGGGGCACTTAGCACATGTTGCCCAGGAACCCGTCCAGATGGCTCTGAGTATCCCCAAGGAAGGAGACTCCACAACCTCTCGGGGAAACCTGTTCCACTGCTCAGTCACCCTCACAGCAAAGAGGGTTTCCCTTTTGTTCAGGTGGAACGTCCTGTATTTTATTTTGTGCCCGTTGCCTCTTGGCCTATCGCTGGGCACCACCGAAAAGAGCCTGGCCCCACCCTCTCTACAACCTCTCCTCAGATCCTACACACATTGAGAAGATCCCCCACCAGCCTCCTCTTCTCCACGCTGAAGAGTGCCAGCCTGCTCAGCCTTACCCTACATGAGACATGCTCCAGACCCTTCAGCATCTTAGAAGGCTTTGGCTGCACTTGCTCCAGTAGCTCTCTGTCTCTCTTGGACCGGGCAGCCCACAACTGCACACACTACTCCAGATGTGGCCTCGAACAACAGGGCAGCAGGATCTGCACGGAGCACCCAGGAGGGGAGAACAGCAGTATCATTCTGGCATGCAGGAGTAACCACAAGAATTTCTGCTCTAAAGCCGAGTTCAGGAAACGTGGAAGTTGCCGCAAATTCTTATCTGCATACACAACTGGGTGCCTCAGCTAATTACACATTAATGAGCCACAATTAAAACCATGAAGAAAGGAGTATTTTCCCAGCAGGTATGGAAGGATTCCTACTGGCTCCTACTGGCACTTGAGGGGCACCATAGGAAGTTCTGTGGGTAATTTTCTAGTCTTATTTAAAAAAAAAAGGTAAGTGAGATTCTAACAAAAAGCAACAAAGGCAGGCTATGAAGATGCTCCAGAAAGGAAGTACCAATCATTCCAAAGGGCACTAGGGGAATTTAATTGGACATAGCCAAACTAAGACAGAGGAAACAGGACTGTTACTATCAAAGTCGCTCTAGGGACACAGAACCAGTTACCCTCACAAGCAAGGCTGCCACAAGGACAAATACCCATCAAGTTGCCATCAGGAAATGCCCTTTGGACTTGAGAAGGCCTCAGATCCTTGAAAAGGAAATTCTTGAATTCAGTCAAGGAAATATTTCACAAGGGAACTTAAGTCCATTTATAAAATAAATGCTGGCATACATTTGCCTGGAACAGGTGACTAAACTACAGGAGCCAGGAGATTCTTTCGGAGGGCATGAGGTGTCAAGGAAACACAGGCCAATAGGAACCCAAACCTGAGGCACAAGGACAGGCACGGGAAGCGAAGCAGTGCCCTCTTAGCCTGTAGGCTCACCCCACTGCCCAAGCACACATCCTTCTTTTGTGCAGGAGGAATGAGACAACTTAGCACCTGGGGAGCAAATCAGAGCAGACTAAAAGCGGCTTGTGCCTCTGCGATGGAAGGCATCAGGCAATCTTCTTGCCTCTTTCAACCCCAGCCATCATTTGGATAAGTTCCTGACTGAAAACCCAAGTCCCCAAATAGCTGTTCCTAAACAGTGCCCATTCCAAAACCCCACAACAAAGCAATGCAGAGAATGCAGCACAAGGTGCATATACCAACTTCTCACTGTTATTTCACATGTTCTGAGGAAGGAGGTGGGTCCTCCCTGATTGGAGGATACTTCCAGTATGGTCATACTTATCAACTTGTAAGTTACAACAAGACAGGAAAAATAAAAGTTCTCTCAGGCTGTGACACTCTTTGGAAGAAGCCACTGCCATGAAACTAGCACTAATATTTCTCACAGCAAAATCCATTACTCACACATGTCATTACTCTTCATGTCATGTGCTGGTCTGGAGTTTGAACTTAGAGAGGTTCCTAAAAGCTCCGAGGGAGGGGGGAAAACAAAGAAAAGAGAGAGCAAGGGAGAGAAGCAGCAAATGTTCCCATCTGACAGATAATTAGAAACAAGCGTTTGAGAATTTGCAATTACACACTACACTTAGGTTCCTTCTTCCCTCCTGCTAAAGCAGTGAAAAAGTCAACAAAGAATTTGAAAAGAAAACTCACGTACAGCAACAACGCGTATGGGAATACCACTGCACTGCAGCAAGTGTCACCTCATCCTTCAATTAGCAAAGGCTCCTTGGCGTGTGGACGTCCTCAGGGGTGGCAGTGAGGTTCAAAGCACTGCTCATGATCTCCTCTGGCCTGCCTTCCTCCAGTGCAGCACTGAACCCTCTCACCATGGCCTGAGGAGGAAAAAAAAGAGTTATAGTAGAAAGGATTTACAAGGGAGGGTACTGAGCACATGAACCTGGGTGCAGCAGTCAGCTGAAACAAGGCCCACTAAAAAGCCTGTCAGGTTAAAGGCTGGAAACTGTCAGAGTGTTTCAGAGCAAAAGACCATGGGCTTCCTCAGCCTGCTGCTCAGGTAGCAACAGCAGCCTGGTTCTTTGCCTCACTCTCCTAACCTGGAAGGGTATGGTTGCTTTCAATTGTACTTCCTTCCGCAGTAACAGGGGAAAGAGAGGAAGTGGACAGAAAACACGAGGACTAGCAAACACAAGAAAGCAGCTCAGGAATGAACACAGGAACAGCAAAGGCCTCTTGTGCCACATGATGCTGCAGCCCTCCCAACACTGAGGCTTCAGCCAACCACAGCAGGCATTCCCCACACCAAGGCACCAAAGACACGAGCCTGGAAGAACTGGAGGCTGGTGAGTTTTACAGGGAGCTGAGCTGACAACACAAGGGGGAACAGACGACAACGCTTGAGTCAGGCAAGCGGAACACCATGGTGGGCATTTGACCGGCTGCAATATGGCTGAGGGCATCCAAGTGTGCTTAAGGCAGGCACACAACGCATGGGCCTGTTGGGATAAAATGCTCCGATCTGCAATAGCATCTCCTTCTTGGTTGCAGCTGGGCTCACAAAATGCAAAAAGAAATCCCCTTTTCCTCAGGCTGCAGCATGACTCTGCAGGCTTTGGTGAACCCTTGATGTGCTAACCCTTTGCAAGGCAAGTGCTAGCAAGCTGTTTGACTAGCAGACAATGCAAAAAGCCTTCCGCCTGCATAACAGTGCTACAAGGATATTTTGTGCACACAACCAACCAGCCAGCATACTCCTCTCTTTCCAAGTTTACAAGGTCCTTTTTCAGGGAGAGCCACTTTCAAACTGGGGCCCCAGCTACTACTGTTTCCACAGTTAAACAGCGGCCAGAGAGCCCCAACGTTGAATGGTTTTGACTTTAAGAACGTTAAGAAAGCTCTGCAAAGCCTCCCTACATTGGTATTAAGCTGAGACTGAGATCCCTGTTTCTCACTTCCAGGGGTAAGTTTCTAGTTTGGATGTCATCCTCATCAGAGATCAAAGTCCAAGACATGTACCTCACAACAAAAGTCAGAGAAGACAAAACACATGTTGCAGGCTTGTACAGTCAGTCAACTGAGCCCGTGCACTGCGGGCTTTGAAGGATAACCCAACAGGTAAGAGGGAAAGAATTGAAACAGCAGAGTACAGAGTGCTCAGAACGGCACAGAAACAAAACAAGCAGCAACAGGCCACCCCTGGGAAAGTGCCGCTTGCTGAAGAATGCTCCCCCTTCCCCTAGGCAAAAACTACTGGCAGCAGAGCATTTCTTCACTCTACAACATACAAGGAAGAGTGCAGACAATGATGGCTGAGTATACACAATCATCATTCCCTAAAAATGAACTGATAAACACAAGGTTACCTCCGCACTATCTTGTTTCACTGGTTTGTCCTGGTCACACACATTTGCTGCTGGTCTGTAATGCCTGAGAGAAGCACAGAAAGACAGAAATGAGCTATCTCAGTGTCCGTACTCATCTGGAGTACTGCATCCAGTTCTGGGCTTCCAATACAAGAGAGACGTGGAGCTACTGGAGAGAGTCCAGCGGAAGGCTACAAAGATGATCACAGGACTGCAGCATCTGCCCTAGGAGGAATGGTTGCAAGAGCTGGGCCTGTTTCGCCTGGGGAAGAGAAGACTGAGGGGGGATTTTATCAATGTGAATGATTGTCTGAAGGGAGGGTGTCAAAGGGACAGGGGCCAAACTCTTCTCAGTAGTGCCACGCAACAGGCATGAACTGAACCACAGGAAGTTGCGCCTGAATATGAGGAGGAATTTCTTTCCTGTGAGAGTGACAGAGCACTGGCACAGGTTGCCCAGAGAGGTTGTGCAGTCTCCTTCTCTGGAGAGATTCAAAGCCCACCTGGATGCAACCCTGGATAACATGCTCTAGGTGACCCTGCTGGAGCAGGGAGGTTGGCCTACATGATCTCCAGAGGTCCCTTCCAACCTTATTCATTCTGTGATTTGGTGTAATGAACCAGCAAACTAGCAAATTAAGCAACTAAAAAATTATTACTTTGGGCTGGGCTGCAGGGAGAGGATTATCTGCTTCTTGGCTTCTTTGATTTTTTTTTTTAACACCTAAGGAGCTCCTACAAATACCCTTACTTTCACAAAGAAGCTCTGCCATCATCAAAGAAACAACAACAACAAAATACACACACCCACCAAACAGTCACAACGGGATTGTCGAAGAGGTTCTCTAAACTCTACACTGATTGCAGTAAAGGGCTCCTAAGGGGGCACAAGCAATTTATCATCCACCAGCACTGCAAACAGCCAGACGCTGCAGAGGTCACCACTATGACAACATGAGTCAGTCTACACCTAGAAATTTCACTACCACTCTCAGGCCTCTCTCATGCACTTTTAACATGCATCCTCCCTTTCACAAAATCCTGACAAAGCCACTTCTGCCAATAAAGAGCCAGAAGGGATTTTTCTCTCCCATTTTTTTCTTTCCCTTCCCTTTTTTCAGGCAGAAAATAGCTTGTGCTATTCCATAGCTTCCAACAGAAGCTATCGTACCACAAATGCACTGGCTGATTTAGACTTCTGACCACGGGATTTGAACACTTTCAGGTGAAATGCTCTTGCTGCTGCTCATGAGGAGAGGCACACAACCAGAAAACAGTGCAGTCCAGGTCACTCGACTGATTTTGGATCCATCCTGCTTGCACTGGAAATAGCGGGTCCTCCCATACTCACTCACCACAGACAGTATCATGCCTAGGGCTAGCCCCCACGACACCTTCGCAGGCCCCTGGCCACACACACAGTCACAGAGACAAGAATGGATGAAAGTCCACACAGCTGCAGTAACCATGGTTCATCAGTAGAACCAGAGATTTCCAAGGCACATGTCACCTAAGAACACTAAGGCATATCATCTAACTGAATAATGTGCAACTCCTGATCTTTACTTCTTCCCCTGAGTCTGGTCAGGGTCATGCATACATGCTTGCACGCTGAGGAGAAAACAGGCAAAACAGGGTTTGGCAGCATCAGGGAAGCCTCTCAGAGACCCAGTGCCCTGCACTCCCAACATTGTATTTCCAGCCCCAAAATTCCTCCCTCCAAGCACCTCATGGATCATCTCCAAACACGGGAAGGTCTCTCCAGCAGCAGCTACTGCCACCACTGCAGCATCTCAGCAACACCTCACACCTCCCCCAGGCAACACACTGCTCACACACAGCTACTTCTCCCTTCACACCAACTTCAGCCTCTCTCTCACAGGCCACCCAGTAGAGGCCCCATCGAGCACCCAAGGTTTCTGCTGTTACTAACAACAGACCACCCCAGCCTAGATGTAAAGCTTGCCTCCTTCCTCAAGGAAAGCAACACCCTAAACATTACTAAGCCAGCTCAGGTCGGGAGGAAACATGCAAATCTCTACCTTCTGTAACCTCCAGAAAAAGAGAAGCAACTCACAGGCACCCACTTAACATCCTATCCTTAACATACTATCACTACAGGACCATCTCTCTTTTGTGTCAGGTGCACAGAAACTTCCTACAACAGAACTGAGATCCTTAGCTGCAGCTTCCATATATCTGCTGTCAACAGGCTACTCAAGCCAAACAGAAATCATTGGGGGATAGGTGGTAAACATATATCTATGCCTATAAAAATACATTCTCATTCAGCAGGATCTATTTCAAAAGTAAAACTCAAGCAGGCAGAACATGTGTGTGTCCTCCAGGCCAACCTTTGACAAGACACAGGTTTCTGCCAAGCTCTCTTCAGTCACAGCTGGCCAGCATCTGCCTGCCAGCAGACAGAAAGAACACTACAACTTTCTCAAGGTGACATTCAGGGATGACAACAGTTTAAATACCTGGCTGCAGTAGTAATACCTGCTCCTGAACAGAAGCACCTCTTTCTCCAGTTTCAGGAGAGCACTCACCATCAAGGAGACCCTTGTCCTGTCCTTATCAAACACTCTGGGAGCCAGAAGTAGACTGACCATACAGGAAAAGACATTTTCTCTTCAGATTCAAGAATGAATGGAGATAGCTTGGATTTTCTGAAGCAGCCACAGCCAGGGAACATGAATGGCTGCAACACAGAAGCAAGAAAAAAAGGTATCTCTGCTTAGATACCTCTGCCTCCCACAGCAATGCACACCTTCTACTCCGGCTTTAAAAGCAAGGACAGTGCCTGTTTGTGGCCATCCTTTTACTTTCCTCCCAAGCAACTGTAAGAAGAGAGGAAGCTACCAAAAAAGCACTGGAGGTCTACATATACCTACCTCAGGGCTCAGGCCCTGCTCTTTTCACAGCCCTCTTCTTTCCTCATTACTGCAGAGGACAGACTGCTAAGGTTTGTAATCTAAAGCTGAAAATAAATCAAAATTTCACACGCTAATCACAAAACCTGCTGCACTGTCCCAGCGCTCTACAGCAGCAGCTCCTGCCTATCTACTTTCCCCACCAGCTTCCCCACCCACACCCAGGGTGTGTCAGCTTTCCACCAGGGGAGAACATCCCGGGGCAGAAGCAGCACAGGAAGCAGCTGCCCTGTTCCTCTCCCTCCTCCCTTGATTCCTGGGGGGTCACTAGTGCTGCAGCTCTCATACCTCAGGGCTTCTCAGCACCTGCCAGGCCGCAGCATGTGCTGAAAACCCCCGCTGTGTCCCCGGGATGCTCACAGGCAGCAGCTGCCCCCAGCACAGTGCAGAGGTTTCTCTCTCTCCCCTCCCCTCCCCTCCCCTCCCGCAGACTCTCCCAGGGCCCTGGGGCAGCAGCATTTCCCCACACACCAGCACCAGCAGCCATGGGCACACAGGCCCCGCCCCCACACCCGGAAATGACGCCCCTCCCACCAAGGCCCCTCCCACTCCGCACTCCCCCATTGGCTCCCGTTGGACATGGCCTCCCGGGGCGGGACACCAGGGAGGGGCGGGAGGGAGGCGGCAGTGCGCGTGCGCTGTGCAGGGGCTGGGTGGGGAGGGGCGGGCAGGGGAGCCGAGGGGAGGGGCCCCGAGGGGAGGGGCGGGGCGTGGCAGAGAGGGAGGGGCGGGGCCGGGCAGGGCAGAGCATGCGCAGTGGCCCAGAGGAGGACGGTGAGGGGCGGGGCGGGGGCGGGGCTGCCCGGGCCCTGCGGGCGGGGAGGGGGCGAGAGGCGGCTGCTGCCGCGGGGCAGCGTCTCCCGGCCCGGGGCCGCCCGGAGCCTTTAGCTGCAGCGCCGGGAGCTGCCGCACCGGGGCCGAGGGCCACGGGCTGGACAGAGCGAGTAGCCGTGTGCACGGGGGCAGCCAGAGCGGCTGGGGAAGGCCCAGCCCAGCCTGGGCCACCTCTGGCCCCTGGGAGGCCCCGGCTCTTGCGCCCCTTCTCGTGGTGGCCCCACGGCTCGGTGCCAGCTGCAGTCACCGTTTCTTAGCACCGTCCCAGGTGTGAGGAGACGCCACGGGTGCAGCAGGGCTTGTGGGGGCTCCAGGCTGGAGGCAGGAGGCAGCTAGCGTCCCGGTGCCCCTGCCGACAGCCCTGCTTTCCCCCGGGCAGGTCCCCAGCTGCACTCTGAGCCCAGCCCGGCTGTGGGCACCAGGAGGAGCAGGATGTGCAGAGCCTCCTGACGACTGTGGCCAGAGCCAGGCTCTCGGGTATTGCAGCAAAGCAGCTGTGGGAGAGCTGTGCCCTGCTGGAGGGCACTTGAGCCCCTCAAGACACCTCCCCAGAGGCAGTCGAAGGTCTGAAGGTGACGTGTCCTCAGGAGAGTGTTAACCCACAGCCCCATCGCAGCCCTGTGCATTCAGTTCTGCTCCAGAGATGCCTCCTGGCAGTGGGGCAGTGTCGCGGGGCATCTGCGTCTTGGCAGGTGCCTGGGGCGGTGGAGAACAGACCCCGTTGCTGCTGGTGCTGTGGGTGGGCAGGGAGTTGGGGAAGGCACTTTCTGAGCTCCCTTGCAGGCCTGCTGCTCTCTCCATCAGCTTTGGAGTCTCGGGCTCTTGTGCAGGCTTGTGGCTCCTTTCCCTTCCACCCACCCCAGCAGCAAGGACCCCAGCTTGCTCCCACCAGAGGCACAGGCTGCCTTGGCTGCCCAATGCATAGGGCTCATGAGCTTCTGCACATGCCCTTGCAAAGGTGCAGAGCTGAGCTATGACGGTGGCCTTGAAAGCCTCTGCCTGACTGCATGGAGCTGCCGAGAAGCAGGTGAGAAGCACTGGCAAAGAGCAGGAGGTTTCTGCCTGCCAGCAGGCTGGCTGCATGCTCGGCCTGGCAGCCTGCAGGCACATGCCTGGAGGTGCCCAAGGCAGCTGCCACTGCCCATCTCTTGCCCCACACCAACAAAGCCTCTGCCCAGCCAGCCTGGCTAGCAGAAGAAGCACAGCATCATCAAGACACCTACCTTACCTCCTTCTGCTCCTGCCAGGGCTCAGGTCCAGCTGAGGCTGCCTCTTGCAACGCTTGGCCCTCTCCCAAGTGCTTCTTGCAGCCAGGTGTCCCTGGCAACATGCAGAACCAGAGGTACCAAATTCCACAAGCATTCAGAATTGCTTCACTTGGTAGATCATTTTCACTTTGCAGATTTGGAAGGACACAAGTTGTTCTGGGTGTCTGACATGGTTTGCAAACATTTTCATATACCACCTGCTTTGCCATCCTGCTGCTGTTCATGCTTGCATCTTGTTATTTTATTTTATTTTTTCCATCCCCACTTAGTCTTTCTCAGTCTTAGCATGCTGCTGGAGGAAAGGAGAGGAACTGGGGTGTGTGTGAGGATATAGACAGGGAAGACAGAGGGTGTGGAAAAGGTGCAGAAAGCAGGCATGTAGAAGTAGGGAACCCTGCTGGAAGAGCAAGATTTTCTGCTGTCTCACTATGGGAAAAAAGCAGGAAATGGAGAATAAGAAGGGAAAAGAAACTTTTGTCTTCCATGCAGGACATTAGCTTCCCCATTACTGCAAAGAATTCATGGAATTACATCAATTCTCTGAGCCTTCCACCTCAAGGGTTTCATTTCCTTCTGGTGTGCCAGGATCAGGATGGCAAAAGGCAGTTAAGGTGCTAGAGTCTGCCTCTGGAGTGCAGCACCAAGATTCAGGGCTCAGGGAGAGGAAATGTGTGTGGTGATAAGCTAGCCCAGCTCCTGAAACACAGCACTGGAGCTCTTTTTCTTTCTTTCTTTCTTTTTTTTTTTCCTCTTGTCATGGTGGCAGGTTGGGGGTTGTTGACACATGGAGCTGAGGGGCTCAGGCTATAAAAAACTCCGTTGAAATTACTGGATTTATTCCTCTAGGCAAAGATACACATCTGTCTACTAAGTCGGTGTGTGCAGGAGGTGGGGGAAGGCTGCCTCCAAGTGAGTGTCTTGACTCAGCAGCCATAAATGTTTTCAGTTCTACAGAAGCAGCTCTTCAGAGATTCAGGTAGGGTGTCCTTGTGATACTAGTATCCAGTTTGTTGGGGAAAGCACAGCAGTCGGGTGCTTGAAGGGCACAGAAGTGAAAAGGAACCTGGAGAGGGCAAATGAAATGAAACTCAAAAATACATGTCCGCATCCCTCTGAATGTGCAAGCCAAAAACCTGGTGCATGTGCTGGACTATCTGTAAGGCTGTTGTAAATGGAGCTCCCAGGGAGTCTCCAGCAGCCTCCCAGCATACCTGGCCATGTGGAGCCTAAGTGATAGCTGGTGCTGTCCTCTGGGCTTGCCGGGTGCTGGTGAAAAGGAAGTTTGGAAGAGAATACAGAGCCAGGTGGAATAGGCTGCCATGTAACTAATAACTATGTATCCATGCAGACAGACATGTATGAACACATGCAAACAGGCTTTAAACTGAAAACTGTGTCGACCAGATCGTACATAGAGACAAAGTGTCAGAGCACACCTACTGCATGGGAAAATGCAGCAGATTTGGAGGAGGTAGGGGATGGAAGCGATCCAGACTGTTCCATGGGAAAAGGAGCATGGACAGGGCATGTTGACCCAGAGGCATGGTGGCTTGTTTGGGGCTGTATCAGTGTTGTCCCCAAACTGGGTTCTTTTACCAGTGTGCAACTAACCAATAGACGCGCAGGATCGAAATACTTGTTCATTTCTGCACAGGGATGGGTGCTTGGTGGTAGATCCACAAAGCTAGCACACCTTCTCCCTTTCTCATTCTGTATCTATAAACACTTTTCAGGAAGTACTTTATACAGGTTTTTCTGTTGGTTACAGTTTTATCACATCACATTCTTGCTCTGTGCTTGTGCTTTAACATCCGTGTTAATTAGCATAGGAAGCAGAGAAGAAGGTGGTAACATCATTATCATGTCATTACCATCTCATTATTCATTTTGGGGCGTGCACTTTAATCGGTTAATAAGCCCTAATGAACTTGTAGGTTCCTCTGGGTTATTCTGCTGTTTTTGTCCTCTCTGTTCCTGACGTTCTTCAAAGTGTTGTGGTTTCCTCATGGTTATTTGGCTGGAGCCGGTTGTCCTTTGCAATACTGTTTGCCAAGATCCTCTCTCTTGTCCTTGAGTCTTGTTAGCTCTTGGAGGATTTCCACAGCATCATTCCAACAGAATGCCAGTGTTCCCATGGGGGTCCAATTTTGCTTTCCTGCAGAGGTATTACAAGAGGTATTACAAGGCCATTATACTGTAATTCCATTTGGAATCAAATCAGCAACCCCAGGCTCGGTTCCCTGTTCCACTGTCCCTGGGTGGGCTCCACCAACAACCTTTCAGTTAACAGCTCAATGCACTGCCGGTTGGCCCACAGAAACCCCCCCACCTGGGGCTGTGCCGGGGGCTCCACTGTCAGCACTGTCCTGGTGCTGCAAGAATGGGAACGTCCCCGTACCCAGCCCCAGGCAGGAGGACGCTGCCCTTTGCCCATGGCCGGGTGCTGGTGGGCAGCGTGGTGCAGGGGGAGGCCTGGAGCCTGGCTGAGGGGCTCTGTGCAGCTCCCTGCCCAGCACCAGCTCTGCCTGCTCCCCTGCTCCCTCCACCCCACACCCTGGGGGCAATCAGAGCTGTGGGCACATCCCCCTGGGGAGGGCATTTCCCTCACACCACTCCCTCCTGCTGCTGCCCTCGTGGACACAGGTGACGCACACAGGAGTGCTGCCTGCGCTGGCAGAGGTGACTCAGGGAAGGGGCTTGCCCCTCTCCATCGAGCCTCCCCTGGCAGGGCCAGAGCCTGGCAGCAGCGCCTGCAGCGACAGTCTCCCCCTGACCCAATTAGCTGCAGAGATGCTGAAGGGGCAGCGCTCCGTGGGGCTGTGCAGGAGCAGTCCCAGGGCAGAGGCAAGGCCAGCTTCCCCCACGGCCAGACAGGAGGGTCTGAATGGAGTTTTCTGGGGAGGGTCTGAGGGCAGCAGGGCACAAGGGGGCTGTGCTTGTCAGGGACATGGTATGGGAGGAGAGGGCACCCCAGAGCACACCCCATATACATATGCCATGTGTAAGGGGATGTAGCTCAGTGGAAGAGCGCCTGCTTCG
The DNA here is from genome assembly GCF_028389875.1 of Rhea pennata. Classification (NCBI taxonomy): domain Eukaryota; kingdom Metazoa; phylum Chordata; class Aves; order Rheiformes; family Rheidae; genus Rhea; species Rhea pennata. Next base: position 1,548,977 of record NW_026907677.1, read on the forward strand.
CATGCAGGAGGTCCTGGGTTCAGTCCCCAGCATCTCCAGCGAGGGCTTTTGTGCCTCGCTGTGTTGTCTTCCCAGCAGATATAAGGGTGGTGGAAGTCCCCTGGGTGAGCCTGGGTCTGTGATTGGGAGGCTGCTTCCTGCTGTCCATCAAAGGCCTCATCAAGTTCCTCTTCCTGATCTGGTGGCCTGTTGTAAACACCTACAGCAGTGTCTGCCATGTTAGCCTGCCTAGTCATCCTCACCCATAAGCTCTTGACTCACTGTTCATCCACCCCTAGCCTTCCATGAAGGAACGAGTGACTGGGGAGATAGGGGGAGAGCAGTGGAGGTTGTCTCCCTTTACTTCAGCCAGCTTTCAACACTGTCTCCCATAGCATCCTCATAGGCAAGAAGTGTGGGCTAGATGAGTGGTCAGTGAGGTGGCTTGAGAAGTGACTGAATGGCAGAGCTCTGGGGGTTGTCATCAGCAGTGCAGAGTCTAGTTGGAGGCCCGTGATGTCCCCCCAGGGCTCCGTACTGGGGCCAGTCTTCTTCAACTTAGTCACCAGTGACCTGGACGAAGGTACAAAGTGCCTCCTCAGCAAGTGTGCTGACGATAATAAACTGGGAGGAGCAGCTGATGCATCAGAAGACTGTGCTGCCATTTGAGAGACCTGGAGAGGCTGGAGAGGTGAGAGAAGTGGAACCTCATGAAGTTCAACAAGGGCAAGTGCATGGTCCTGCACGTGGGGAGGTATAACGCCATACACCAGTGCAGGCTGGAGGCTGAGCTGCTGGAGAGCAGCTCTGCGGAGAAGGACGTGGGAGTGGTGGTGGACACTAAGTTGACCATGAGACAGCAATGTGCTCTTGTGGCCAAGAAGGGCAATGGCAGCCTGTAGAAGGGACGATTGAGAGGGGATCTTATCAATGTGTACAAGTACCCAAAGGGAGGGTGTCAAGAGGATGAGGGTCACACTCTTTTCGGTGGTGCCAAGCAGCAGGACAAGAGGCGGTGCGCACCAGCTGAAACACAGGAAGTTCCACGTGTGTGTGAGGGCAAACTTCTTTCTTGAGTGACCGAGCACTGGAAGAAGCTGCCCAGAGAGGTTGTGGAGTCTCCCCCAACATTCTCTGAATCTGCGATTTTCTGATCCCGTCAGTGCCCCCCACCCCCTAAGTCTGGCCCTGGACAACCTGCCAGAACCATAAGTTCTGGTAGGGCAGATGTAATGATGGAGTGGGGCAGCCACAGATGCCTGTGTCCCTTCTTGAGTCCCTGGCCAGTGCAGTACCAGCAGGGTTTGGTCCAGGTCTGTGTGGCCCCTTTTCGTCTCAGTCGGCCCCTCCTGGCCCTTTCTCTTCCTGGCTTTCACCTTGCACAACCAGTAGATATTTTAGGAGGACCCAGAGAGTGGGGAGCAAGTGGGGCAGATTGGCACTGTACTAGAGGTCCTGGTGCAGAGGGGACAGGGAGGAGCCACCCAAGCTGTGGTCCTGGCTGTGGTCAGTGACAGCTGGGAGGGCTGTGGGTGCTCCTGGGTGCCAGGTGCTGCTGCGGCACAGCGCAGGGCTGCGACGGAAACCTTTTGAAGCAAAGGAGGACTCCAAAGCAAACACCCCGAGTGCCCCGTTCAGCCCCATTCCGCTGCAGGGTTAGCCCTGTCCAGGGCCCTGGGGGTGATGGGGGCCGTGCCTCTCTGTGACACGGGCTGTGGTCACAGGAGACATCCTGTGTCACAGCCACAGTTGCCCTCCCCCACCCAGACCCGGCCTCTCCCCACACGTCCCAGTGAGGCTGGTCTAGCGCAGGCACTGGGGCTGCTCTCGGCACCTCTCTGCTGCCAAGAGCTGCCGAGCTCAGCAGGAGCCAGCGAGCGGAGGTCAGGGGACTGTGGGGTTGTGCAGAAGTGTGCAGGAAGAGGAGGAGGAGGAGAGGAGCTGCTTCCTCATCACCTGCTGCTGCAGGGGTGACCCAGAGCACTCAGGACCAGGATGGAGCTCTGGGACGCTGGCCACGGGACACGGCATGGACAGGGGGTGCCAGCACTCCCCAGCTGGGGTAAGGCCTTCCGGAGATCCTCCCCAGGTCTAGCAGGGTATCGCCTGGAGGCAGTGCCCACCTCAGCCCCTCTAGGGAATGGGGCCTGTTTGGGGAGATGTGCTCTTGGAGGACGCTCGCACTGCTCATCCTCTGGCTGAGGCAGGTACGGAGCAGCTGAGAGCTGCCCCCAGAGCATGACGGGTCTTTCCCTTCTCTTCCAGAGCAGCTTGCTGTCTGGGAAGGGGTGTCTGACTACATTGTGCGGCAGCTGATGCTGAACCAGGTGGGTGTGCCTTGCGGGGCCTGCCCCGGGAAGCCTTCTCCTGGAGCTTGTGTGTCTGTGGGATGACTTCTCTGCTTTGACTGGTAGAGTTGAGAGGGTGAAGAGGAGGGGGATGAAAGCGTCTGGAAAGGTCTTCCAAAGAAGGGCCCCAAGGTTTCTCCCAAGCTTTGTCCAGCGCTTTGTCTGTCCCCTTTGTACAGCAGGATGGAGCAGGGCACCGAGCACCATCCCCACGCCCTGACAAGTGCCCGGCCTGTCCAGCTGCCAGTCTCATCGTTCTTCTCTTCCTTCCTGTTTGCAGGGAGTCCGAGTTATTCGCCTTGGCACATTTGACGTAGTAACCGAACAAGTCGGTGGTGGGAAGCGTGCTCTTCTCACTGTTCGCAGGCCCGTGTTCCATCTGTCGCAGAGTATTGCAGAGCTTCCCGGCCTCGCCTATGACCTGGCCTATGCTCCTGGTAAGAGGAGAGGCTGAACCGCTTGCTTCCCCTGGGGACATCCTTGGGGTGTGCCTAACTGCTGGGCAGCAGTGACTGTTAGGAAGCTAGAATTCCTTCAGCAGCTGTGGAGAACAGCTTCAGGGGGTTTTAAAGCACCAGGACAACATCATGCACATTACAGTCACACTCCCTCCCTCCCAGACTTGCTTTCACAACTGGAAACAAGCCAGATGTCTTGGGGCTGCTGCTTCTCTGCTAGTGACTGCGTTCCCCTTCTGCTGCTTCCCAGGTCATAAGCTCTCCGAGCCCCTCAAGTACGCTCACATAGCCTCGGCCCTCTCTGTTCCTCGGAAGACAGTGGAGGCGTGCATAGAAGAGACCATGCGGCTTTTCTCCCGCTGCTACAGAGCGGGAAGAACGTGGCCCTTGTGCTGAAGGGCCTTGGCACGCTTGTAATTCAAGGAGCAGCTGTGAAAATGAGGTTTTGCAGGGACTTTCTGAAGAGGCTCAATGGGACAGAGCAGCTGCTGGAAGCTCTTCTCGCGGTGAGTTCCCCATTCCTCCAGCACTACCTGTCGTCCTCTGGAAAGCACCAGTGAATGCAATGCTGTCAGCCTGCTGTGACCTATCCAGGTGCATGGAGAGTCCCAGCTGAGAGTAATGCCAGCTACCGGGACAGCTGGTCCTGAGCGTCCAGAGGACTTGGCAACAAGGACGGCCCTGGGAATAGCTGTGCTGGCTCTGCCCCAAAAAATCATCCAGGCCCAGAGCTCATTTTCATGTGCTCAAGGGAAATGTCCCAGAAAAGGGCCGGTCCTGTGTGCTTTTTCCACAGAGACTTCCCTCCTGACAGAAAGCCATGGTTTAGTGCTGCTTTGTGTCAGGACCACATCTGAACCCATGTCTCCCTGGACTGTGTCTGGGACAGTAAGGCAGCGAGTTCAGCACTTTCCCCTGATGCTGGGTGACACTATTTCTGCGTGTCCCTTTGGGAGCTCGGCCTGATGCCTCCATGGGACATTTTTGCCCTAGGGTGGAGTGAGGGCAAGGGAGTTATCCCTCCTCCCCTTGCCTGGGCCAGCGGGCATGTGAAGCAGCTCTGTGAAACCTCTGCTGACCTCAGTGCTCTCCGTTTGCAGCTGGAGGGCCTGAGTGTCTTTCATCTCTCCCATGGGGCAGCTGCTCAGAATATTGGATCCCCCTGGTCCTCTTGCTCTTTGGCATTTCTACCTCTGTCTCCAAGTAGGTTTGTTTTTGCAGGAATCATTGCTCGCCCCACTCTCTGGACACGAAGCAGAGGCTTAGGCAGACCAAGGCCCCTGTGCGACCAGAGCCCTCTTGCTGCTCTTGCTGTGCTGGTCTAGTTGTGTTGAGCAGCTCTTGCCAGGGCCCTGGAGTCTCGCCACCATGAAGGGCGTCTTTCTGTCCAAATGTGAGCATTTGCACGCTGCTAGTGATGGCTGCAGCATGTCGCAGAGAGAGTCGTTGGAGCCCAGTGGCCTTGGCCAGGTCTCTAGTGCAGCCCCGTCCTTCAGCGTGGTCCTTCAGGTGCAGCAGGAAGGCTGAGATGTGAAAGGAGGCTGAGCTGAGCCTCCTCTCATGGGTTAAGGCAGAGATGCAAGCCGGCTGCAGGCCAGACCTCTGCACTAGGCAGGACCTGGTCTCCTGACTGCATCTCTCAATTCTCAGCCTTGCAAAAAGCCTGGCAGTCTTCTCACCCTTTCTCCTCCATTTCCTGTAAGCTGCTCTGCTGCACAACTGAGGGGCTGCGGAGAGGCACAGAGAAATTCCGTGTTTCAGAGGCAGCTGCTTCTCTGAGCAGTGGGAAAGTGTGCTGCCCTTGTGCGCCCTGAGACAACTGTCTTGGCATCATCTCTCGTGTGTCTCTCCCCTTTGCAGATGCCAGAGATGAGGGATTCAGTCCTCTCAGGCTCCGAAACTGCTGCTTTGCAGACCCGTTCTGGTCGTGTCATTGTCTTTCCTGAGTGAGTACATTCACTTCTTAGCCCCGGCTGGCCAAGCCAGCAGCTTCTCGGGACTTGTCTGGTAGCCCTGTGTTGCCAGTGCTTGTGAAAGCTGCTCAGGAAGTCATTGGAGAGGAATACTTTCCAGTGTGGATCAAAGTGCAGGTTCCTGCTGGTCACTGGCTCAGGATGTTTTCTTGTCTTCTGTGAGACATGCATGAATCAAATGTGTGCTGAACATGTTGTCTTGGGTCAAATGTCTTCTGTGGGGAGGCCTGTCTAGGGCAAAGCGAAGCCTGTGCGCAGTGGGGTTGTGGAGAGCTTTGTGCTGGCTCCCATCCTGCTCAGTGTTTTGTCCCATTAGTTGTCTGGGAGATGGTGGTTCCTTTTTGCAGAGGCACGGAGATGAGATTTGGAGAGCCTGCAGGTGATACGGTGGGTGAGAGGGGCATTAGAACTGGTGCTGCCAAGCACCCCTTCTCACAGGAAGGCTAGGGAAGCTCTGCAAGAGGCAGAGAAGGAAGCTCCTGCCCCTGCAGATGCTGGAGGTCTTCAGCATGTCTCTCAGCTTGCTGATACACTCCTCCAGCATCTGGCATGTTCTGCCTATTGTGCTTTGGACAAAGAGGGGCTTCTTGGTAGCTCCCTAATGCCCCTCTGTCCCCATTATGGACACAAGGTGCAAAGGAAGTGTGGTGCCCTCCCTTTAGACTGGCAGCTTTTTCCTCTTTCCAGGTACAATGCTGACAGTCCATCTAGAAAGCCCCCTGTGGCACCTGCAAAGCCCCCGCAAGAAGAGGAGAAGGCAAAAGAGGACACCAGGGCCAAGAAAGGTAATGGGAACGCTGGATCCTGGCAGGGGTTTGTGCCTTCTGCTTCCGTCCTCTTTGGCCAGGCAGTGGAGGCAAGGCGACAGTGCCATGGCTCGGGTAGCATCAGGCACCGGAGGTGATGCTGCGTTCCCAGTACGGGACATCTGGAGTGATTCCTGAGGGAACACGACCTCCCGGCAGCCCAACACTCCCAGCTGCAGCTGATGCCTCCCAGATAAACTTTCCCCCATTGCCACGGCACTCAGTGGCACCCTGGGGTGCACTGCAAAGTGCTCTTGCACTGGAGGTGTTGGTGCAGAAGGGAGGCAAACGTGAGCACTGTCCTTGTGCAATGTGAATCCTAAATTGTGCACGGAGCTGCAGGTCACAGAGAGGCTGAGCTATTTCATGGGACCAGTGAGTTGTCATTGAATGAGAAAAGCCCCTGAGAGTAGATGGGGAAAAACAACAAGGCAGAGAGAAGGCAGTGTGCGGAAGGGCCAAAGACCACCCAGGAAAGAAGGCCTAGAAGGAGTCACCTTGAGGCCTCACACTGTTATCACAGGCTGGAGCACATCTGAAGAGCCTTCCCGTTCCAAAGGCCTCCTCAATGCTGTCCTGAAGTGTTTTCTTCTCTCCTGCTTACAGGAAATCTTCCCGCCAAGCACCTCCCCCTCAGAGCGAGGCATCCTCCAGCCAAAATAACAGCTCCCACGAAGCAGAAGGGGAAAGGGAAGAAAGCAGAGGACAAAGCGCCTGCTGGCAGGTGAGAGCCGTGGAGGACTGGGTGAGGATGAGCCTGTAGCCTAGTGCATGTCTGGGGGAGATGTTTCCTCTGCACACAAGGTTCACAGCAGCTCTGAATGTCCTTTATCACATGCCCCGGGGACTCCTGAGCCCTTGATGGTGAGAATGCCTTGACAGCCCTGACCACTTTCTCCTTCTTTGACCCTGCGTCTCCAGGAACAATCTGTTCTCCATGCCTAAGCACAGGGCACTGGGGACCGCCAGGCCATTTGTAATACATTTGGCAGGACAGGGTAAGGGTGTCTCTTGGAGCCTGTCTTGGTAGAGGAGGCTGCTCCTCTCCGGGCTGCATCCAGAGCGAGCCCGTGTCTGGGCACGCTGAGCGTTCCCGAGGGCACATCCTGCAGCCCCGGGCGTTTCAGCTGGGGGTGGTCTCTGTCCCTGTGGGTGTGAACACAGTCAGCAGAACCCATCTCCTTCTCTGGCAGAAGGGCCTTGTGCCGCAGAGGCAGGTGCCCAGCCGGTGAGTGCAGGACGGAGATCCAAGTGCCCCTGTGCTCCCAGCACCTGCCCACAAGGTGTCTTTTCAGGGGGCTCCCGGTCATCGCAGGCAGCTGCTCCAGGAAGGTGGTGCAAGGCAGGACAAAGGGCAGTGCTGAAGCCATGCCCCCACCAGAGAAACTGGTGAAGAAAATCCAGAGGTGGCCAGGACAGGTGCGTGCTACAGCCTGAGGTCCTGCTTGTGCCATGGGGACGTGTGGAAAAGCGCAGTCCTATGGGCAGTGGGTAGGAGAGATCCCTGCCTGCGTGTTCACTTGGCCAGTGACCAACCACATCTGGGCCTTGCTTGAAAAGGTGCAGGTCACCCGCTAGTTCTGGAGGGCATTTGTCCCTCCGGCATTCTCAGGAAGCACCTCAGAAGCCCCTCTTTGGCCCTTTTTCCTGTGGGAAGGTACCTGCTGGGCCTTTCAGGGAGAGGGCATGGG